>NC_143587.1:60205720-60540429 GCF_048544385.1 Mastigoproctus giganteus
GACATACCCGAAATATATCCTTCCTGATGAGGTAGCACATGCACTGAATAAAATGAAGAATCAGAAAGTCCTAGGTGAAGATGAAGTTACTGTAGAGTTCCTAAAATTGGGAGGAAGAGACATGACACAGAAATTGGCAAGACTCTTCACAAAATACATTAGGAAATGCATAACCCCTAAGGAGTGGAATAATGCAATCATAATTTTGCTGCATAATAAATGAGACAAACTGGAACTCATAGACCAATTAGCTAGTTGTCCTTAATCTACAAGCTGTTCACAACTGTCACTACTAACAGATTAGAAAGATTACTTGACTAGAATCAACCGAAAGAGCAAGCTGGCTTTAGAACAGGATTTTCAACTATGGATCATCAAGTAATATGACAGCTGATGGAGAAAGCAAATGAATATAAAACACCATTATATCTGGCAATTGTAGATTATGAAAAGGCATTTGACTCCATACAGCATAAGGCAATGTTCCAGGCAATGGAAAGACAAGGCATAGACATCCCATACATTATGATTTTGAAGAAAATATATGAGAATGCTACCTCCTTTATTTGATTAGACAAAGACAGTAGGAAATTTAAAATTGAGAAAGGAGTCCGACAAGGAGACAATATCTCTGAAGTTGTTTACTGCTGCCCTTGAGGAAGCTTTCAGAAGACTGGATTGGTCACAGAAAGGAGTCAATGTGAATGGAGAGTACCTAAACCATTTATGATTTTCAAATGACATTGTGATCATAAACATTTTTTTTTAAATGGTATATAAGCATTATGCTTCCATTCTTTTGGTGAGTTGGATAAGAAGAGAAACATATGGATTAGGCAGCAAACACAAGTAAAGGACATTCTTATCAAAACCAAAGAACAGAAATGGACTTGGGCAGGACACATGCCTCGAAGACATGATCACAGATAGACTAAGAAAATAACAGAATGGTACCCAAGAGGAGCTAAAAGAAAACCTGGAAGACAACAACAGAGATGGACAAATGAAATTCAAGAGTTCGTGGGTGGTAAATGGCTGATGATGAGTATCCAAAAGTTCTCACATTTCTCCCATTCCATACTTAATGGCATGGGAAATTTGAAATAAACTTGAAAAGTGATGCAATGAATAGTATATAATACATATATAAATCAAGAAAATATATGCATTTACAATTTTCAAATATTGTGCCTTTAAGAGTTTCATAAACTGAAATTCTTTTTTAAGCTCTCGAATTTTAAAATTAGCTCTTGAATTTTTTATATTCCAATAAAAATATATATTTTTATATATTTTTTCTAACTGCCTCTAACTTCCTGGATCCACCATAAGATTCTGAATTTCCTGTCTTTACAGACAGACTCTCTCTCTCTCTCTCTCTCTCCAGCACTAGGTATCTGGCATGTATGCTAACACACTGGTCCATGAGGGCACCATCAATTATTTTGCTGGTGTGGTCATTCATTTTGTGCACATCCTAACTATTTATGTTTGATTTGAACAATTCTTATATTGCACATTTATTAACAGCTGTATTTTTAATCTTCAAGTGCACTTACTGCAGAAGTTACACTATCTCTCCATTCCTAATACTATGTAGTAAGACATCAAGTTCCTTTAACAAGCTTTATGTATTGTTTATATTAAGTATAAATTAAGTTTAGTGGGTTGGAAAGGGCCAAAGGACACTGAGCTAGGCAGCAGAAGTCCTCAGCCATTAGAAAATAATTTAAAATCAAAGCCTTTTAAATCTTTATCATTTTGAGATTTGTTGCCCATTCTCTTTCAGGCAGAAAATAGTTTAATAGCAACAGGGCTCCACCAAAAGCCCCAAAGTTAACTGTACTCTGTAATAACTATCAGAATACAACCCGTTTGGGCTTCAAAGGTTCTTCATAAAACTATTTATTAAACAGAATAAGGGACTAAAAATTACAACTTAAGAAATCAAACCAAATAAATATATACACACATCAGAAAATTATATATTACCATTCCAGTTGTGCAATCAGATTGGGACCTATAAAGCTTGCAAGTTCTAAAGCCTCTTTAATCTTCAACAGCATTTCAAAAATGCTTTTCTTATGTACCTGCAAAAATTGTTACGCAAATTACTTTCTAACTTTTTAAGTAAAACAATTTTCATGAAACTAGATGGGGAAACAAAGTGGTATTTATCAGTTTGGTAATGTGTAATTTTATAGGTACAAAAGAGAAAAATTTATAGGCAACAGAAAAAAAAATAGGAGGGAAAAAATATACATAAAAATTAGAAGAATCAATAAAGAATATTGTTGTACAACTCACAACCCTGATGTCAACCACCAGGATTGCAAGTAGAAACAGCAATAATATGTCTATTTCTGATGTAAAATAGATGTCAATATACATCACAAAAAAAGTAGAAAATGAAATTTTTTGGCAAGAAATTAATTTTAGCAAAAACTTTTGGTTAAAAATTAATGTAAACTGAAATAAGCATGTTTAGAAAAAAAAGGAGGGATGATTTATGTAAATGGCATGTAGTTCACAGCTGACAATAGAGACTGCTAATTCATATGAAAGAGAACAAGAACAGAACTTACCATAATCAAAAGGTGCAAAAGATAACTCTAACCTAGAAACTTCAAAATATATAGCTTAAACTAATGACATCTAACATAGAAAGTGGGGGGGGGGGAAGGAGATCACAATACTTACAGCTAAGTACAAAACAATGTTAAAATAATCTAACACTACAGAAAGGGGGAGGGGGAAGTGCATGCACCATCTAGAAAACAATGAGTTATATGCAATATTCTTTCTTGATTCTTATAATTCTGTACTTAAAGACTAAATGCACAGGGCATAATTCCATATGGGTTTAAATTAACTATATAATATCAGTGTAGATACACCATAGTTAACCCATAAAATTAAACTATGTATGTAGTGTAAAGGCATCGTCAATGGGCACCACCACCACGATGCCGTTACACTACGTGTGGTTTAATTTTATGGGTTAACTATGGTGTATCTACACTATATTATATATCTAATTCTATACATATTTTTGTGTATCTTTTCCCCCCTCTTTTCTATTTTTCTCTCTTTTTTACATATAAACATTTTTCTCTCTTCTACCTGTAAACTGTTTATACTCTTCTTTTTATCTTTTTTTCTCTCTCTCCCTTTCTTATTTCCTCATTACTTTATATTTCGATTGCTGGGGTTTAGCTTTTCTGCCCTAGATTTCTTTTGCTTACTTTCTTTTCTTGTCATATATTTGTACCTATTTTTCTTACTTCTATTTCTTCTTATATATTTTTTATACTTTATAAATATAACTTGAGAACTTGGAAAACTAATGATTACATTGGCATACATGATTCATGAAACTAGATGGGGAAACAAAGTGGTATTTATCAGTTTGGTAATGTGTAATTTTATAGGTAGAAAAGAAAAAAAAAATTATGGTTTTAAACTGAAAACCACGAGAACAGTTTTATTCTCTACCTGATGGGATTACATTTGCCACAGTGCACCCTAATTGACGGAGAATACACTGAAAGTTGTATTTTCTAGTAATGAAGTATCCCCCCCTGCCATTTGGCCCAAAGCAGGGTTCCACAGACGACCCAAAACATAGCCTACAAAGTTTCAATAAAACTAAAATTTTTTATCAACGCAATACCTAGCACTTCTTCAATGAGGGATCCCTTGTGTTCTGTACTGATGTAAATGTTTAAACAATGCGTGTCATATTATGTACGTTTAGTAAAGATGGAGATTCTTCACTGATAGTTTGATGATGAGTGTATATGGAGTTCTGCTACATGTTTACCTCAATCATTCATTCTGCACACATAAACTTATGACACTGCAAAATTATTGTAAAAACGGTGAAATACTGTGATCACAAGTGGACAGTTTTTGGTGGTTTGAAGGTATTAATCATACTTCTTGGACAACAGCCAGGTTACATAAAATTCTCCTACTTTCTGTGCTAATGAGATAGTGGGACTAAAGCTGATTAGATTAAAAAGACATAGCCAAAAGGACTAATTTCACACCTAAGAGCAAAAAATGTTATCATTAAGCTACCTGTCTGTCCAAGAAAAGTGCTTCTACTGCTGCTATATAAAAAACTGGGACTAATGAAACAGTTTGTTAGGCAGAGATTAAGTACATTGTTTTAAAATTTCCTGAGAGAAGTAATGCTAAACTCTATGCTTGTGTTTTCAGTGGACCAAAAATATCAGAGCACTTCTGCAGAATGATAATTTCACAGACATGGAAGCTTAGCTGGCATGGAGTGTGAAAAATTTTAGGCATTTACAAATCAAAGGTCTATGACAAGACTGTCAACAACATGCTTACCAGTTATAAAAACTAGGCTGCAGCAGTAGCATGAATGTAAAGGTCCATTTTCTGTGCAGTCACATTCACTGCTTCCACTAGTCTTATGATTAAAAATAGGATAATCTTGTAGAAAAATATTATGTAGTATCTAAATAGACAGGAAAAAACAGAACAAAAATACAAACAGAAAAATAAAAAATACAAGCCAAATGAATGTAAAAAAAAAAAAGACATTTTACTGTTAATATATATCAATATTACATTGAACCAATTACGATCAAAATTTGAAAATTATAGGAAATACATGCATTTCTTGCCAACCACAGAACAACACATTCTTCAAAAATTGCAGTCCCCCACCCCCCTCCTTATTGAGAGGATAGAGCATAAAGAAATTACATCATCTTCCTTTGGCACCTACTAGATCCCCCATGATCTAGAGGAGGCAGGAGAAATAAATGCTGCGTTATTGTTATTATTTTTTTTTTTTAAAGGAAACTGGACTGGAGCATGTATACATAATTTAAGATTTTTGGGACAGTTTCTCTTACCTGTCCTTACCATTTTCATATTTTCTGACATATTAAAATCTATTCATTATAGTTGTTCCAGAAGATGCACTGTCACATCTTAACCAGTTTGTGTCTTACCACAACTGTTGCCATACAGGTCCAACTATTATTGTGTTTGCGGAGGAAGTATTAACACCTCCCTAGTGCTGTATTTTTTCAATCTAAGAATTAATTTTGATACAGAAGAAGCTATGTTTTGATAATTCCTATGATTCTATTAAGAAAGAAGGTAAGTTGGCATTCCTCAAGGCAGATCTCTGTTAGGCATTTTATTTTCTACAATTCTTTCACCATTTCTTTGATAATGGGTTTTTGCACTTATACTATAATTACTTTGGGTGGTGGATTCAATATCACTACTCTTGTGTTTGGCTGTATCTGATTCCTTTTCTGTACAGATTAAAGACAGAGCTTCTTTTAACCTCTTAATAATGGACTGAAGATGCTCAATGACTACCATATTGTGCATTGGTGCAATGAAACAAAATATAGGATGATGTAGTTTTTATTGACTGAAAGGTAAGCAGGCTTATGTTAAGGTATTTTGAAATGCAACATGATTACACCAATTTTTATTTTAAGCCCTACTGGATTAGTCTGTTTGGGGGTACTGCCTATATGTTATATATACAGCAATACCCTGTACAGCACTGATAATTGGTACTGTGTTATGTGAAACCATGCTGATTGAGGTATAATTATAATGGATTTTAATTGAATGCCTACCAGAGAAACAGTCTATAAACAATTTGCATTTGATAGCCAATTAAAAGGATTTGTAATAAAAAATACTGCAAAAATTTTATTAATGAAAAGGTAACATTGTGAGAGATGAGAAAAAAGCTTTACTGTTTATTTAGGTATTTCAATAATGAAGTCTGGTGCAGTTGTCTCTTCTTTTTCTCGGCATACAAGTCTTTGTAGCATCGAATTCCATCTTGTAAAATTTGCCATATCTTGATGCCATGTTCAACATTCGGATCGCTATTCATAATTGCCTTGCAGGCCATGTCAACCTCCTGAAAAACTTTCTCCAATTCTTCTGTTGAAAATCTTTTTGGTACTACTTCAGAATTGTTTTCCTCTTCTTCACATGCAGTTTTCTCTTCAATTTCAAGGAGAGTTGCATCATTTAAGTCATTTGCATGTGAGTCAGTGCAGTCACGTACACTGGCAGTGTACAAAGTTTCGAATCCCAAATCTTTTCCAATCTTCACAATGTCTTCGGCAATTGTCCGAACTTGTGATTCAAAACCAGTGAAATCATTTACCAAATGGGGCAAAACATGCTGCCAAAAGGAATGCATGTTGTTGGCAGTGATTTCTAGCCAAGCTGCAAATATATTTTTAGTCATATTTAAAGGGGTAAAAAATAAATTGTGAAATGAAAAGCTTTCACATCATCTCATCAGGATGGAATTAAGAATACTGAACACTGTGTACATTGCTGCTGACTGCCTGAGGTGTTCCATGTGAGACAATAGAGCTGACACTGCAGCATATATGTAGAGTACATGTCTAGGCTATTGCATGAGTTTTAATATGTACAGTAAATTTTTGACTTAAACTTAATTGAAAACTGTGTTATAGTGAAACCCGTGCTAAGTGAGGTATTGCTGTATTTTTAATTTTAACACACATGCACGCACAAATGGGAAAACTGAAAAAGTGCAAAGTTGTAATGAAAAGAATAATATACTAAGCAGAAATCTTATGCAAAGCAGAGGGATTCATTGTTAGAATATATAATTAGAAGTAAATGAAAACGGTGAAACTACCTTTCACCCTTATATATAATGCCAGAAACTTTTATTTGGCCAAGGAAATTAGAAGATTAAATACTGGGAATGTCAAGATTCATCATTCATGGTTTCAGCAAAAGACTGAAGATCTTTCTAATTATCTCAATTTATCTGGTTTGAATATAAGGTAAACAAATTTCAGTCTTGCCAAATGTCCTAGAAAAATGGACATCAGTGTCAACCAAGTTACCTTAAATGCAGTTTATTCAATTTAACTTTTAGGCGTCATTTTGTATTACAGGCTTACCTCCGAACAGCATTACATAAAAGTGAAAAATAGTGTTCTTAGGGCAGTGTGGCTTCTGAAGATTGACTTTATCAGAGTTAGAAAGTTACTAATTTGATGTAAATATTTTTTGCCATTAGTCAAAAAAGATGTGGGACTTTATGCAGAAACAATCTTTCCCCACTCTGCCTGAAGTAATATAGATCTTATTGCTGGAGCTAAATATATTGGGCTTTAAAGTGGTTAAATCTAAAAGTTGGATTCCATTCTCTTTCCTTATGCTGTATTTGGGTTTGTTTTAAATGTTTACTTTAGTTTTTGACTTCACACAATTATTATGGGCTATGTGAATATCTACTTCACATATGGAGTAGATATTCACATAGTCCAAAGTCCATATTCACATATGTGAATATGGACTTTGGCATTGAAAAACTTAGACAAACAGGATTTGTCATCCCCACCCAATGCACCACTAAGTTCCAAAACACCTTTTTGAATTTCTAATAGAGAAATCATAGAAAATACTCCCCCTCCCCTCACAAAGGTAATGCAAAGACAAAATGTGAGCAGAAGAAAACAAATCATAATGCATTCTAAGTGCAACCAAAGAAACTTACTACAATTATAAATTCTCCTTCAATGTCACTGGATATTTTTTGTTTCTTTAATGGTGGTTCGATGTTTTCTGCGGAAAGAATGTTTGGTCCTAAAAAATAAATGAACACATTTTGAAACCGTCTGGTGTATATATACAAATATACACCAGAAAAATAAATAATAGCTTATAAAGTACAAGATGTATACAGAATAAGGGCACTAATTAATTACAGCAAAACTAGGCAAAAACATGTAGTTTTCTGTATTTATTACTATATAGTGCAAGTTTTATCTACCCAGTTATAATCTGACCCAGCCTGCATAAGATATTCAAAATGATGCTTATTCTACTGCCATATATAATATCCACTGATCAGTGACGATGACTATTATCTATCAAGATTCTTACTAGATTTTCTCCTTCCCAAGGAGGTGGGAAGAATCAATCCAAGGGCAGGCATGTGATGTTTAAGGTGGTCCACAATGACAGAATACAAGAATCTAGGAAATTAAAAGGATGAGCTGTTTAGATGAGCACTGAAGAAATTTGAACCATGTCACATCAGTTTATTGTAACTGTAAAACTAGAAAATGTTCCTCCCATCAATAACAGTAATCAAAAGCAATATTAAACATGAAAAATACTATTAGCTTATTAAGAAAATTTTAACTTCATTAGACTGGTGCTCAAATTTTCATTAATTACAGTTAATCAAGAAAGTTTATGCTTTCTGAATGTGCTTTAGTGAAACCTGTAGTTACAAAATACAAACTCATCACACAGGATGAGGATGAGAGTAACACCTAGTCAAGTTCAAGATATTAAAATATACTCACTTCAATTTAAATGGTTCAAAGCACCTGTTCTGTACACATTCAGAACATGTAGATACTAATAAACCAAGAGAAATTTTTAACCATATACTCTAACACTGCAGAATTTTTTAAATTCTCATTTAAAATATTAATAATCTTTTAGTCTCATTGTGAGTAGATGGATAACACATTAATTTAGTCAATATGATAAAAATAACAATTGTGCTATGGAGGAATTCAATTTTTGCATGTGAAACAAGATTGCCAAGTTTCAGTTTTAGTGCCAAATAAGTGTTATGCTGTTTATTATATATATTGTATATAGTTCTTACTAAAACCATTGAGAGAGAGAACTTATATCTTGGGACATTATTTGATATTTAATACTTGTAATCTATGAAAAATGGGCATCATTTCTCTTTTTCGTGTTATGTTTTGTAAACTATAACCAAGCATGAATTGCTCTTGCTAATTACATTATGTGAGCTGGTAAACAGCTTGACATCATTTTAGAACAGTAGAGAGTGGCAGACTGCCTAGTGTGAGTACAGCTGAAAATACGTATGCTTGATTACAGTTGTCACCTTGGCTGTGTGTGTGTTTTTTTGTTGTGCATGTAAATACGTCACCATTTATTGAAAAGATTAACCATATTTAATCTTTTCAATAAAGATTTATTTATTTATCATGGTCAGAGAAGTGGCAGCTATGTTTTAATGTTGCTAAATGCAAGGTCTTACATTTGGTGAGGTTGAATTATAAACAGTGGAGGGAGAAAGGGATCTGGGCAGGTATGAAGTTTTCTGAACAGCGTAAACAAGAAGCCAGGAAAGCCCATGGTGTCCTACTGATGATTTATCAAATGTTATCCTGTAGAGATATGGAAGTCATACTCCCCCTGTATAAGGGGATTGTAAGACCACATTTGGAATACTGTGTTCAAGTATGGTGACCTCATCTGAAAAAAAGACTTCAAGCTTCTTTAAAGGGTCCAAAGACGGCCACAACTCAAACAATGAGATCAGCAAAAGGACGACCATATGAGGAAAGACTCCAATATGTGGGTTACAGAGCTTGGCAAGCAAGCACCTCAGAGTGGGATTAGTAAAATGAACAATTTTCAGTCATACAGAATTCCAGAACTAGGGGCTGTAAATTACATAGGTTTAGATTAGATTATAGGAAGCTTTCTTTTAGCCAGCAAGTCATTGTGCGATGGAACAAGTTGCCCTCACAGGTAGTTGAGGCTGACAGTTTGAAAAAATTCAAAGGTAAAACGGATAGTTACCTGTGTGAGGAGGGAAGCATATAATTTGTATTTTCTTATCTAGTTGGTGTTTTCTCCCCACCAGTGCAGCAAAAGTCAGTGGCTTCCTTGCACTATATGGCAAATACTATTACTACAGAAGCTGTGAGAAAGGAAAATATTACACGTAACAGTATACTAAAATAAAGCCCGAGTCTCAAGCTATTAGAATAGGTCAATTTAAATATGGAGGTACATGATAAAATTTTTGATGAAATCTGAGCATGTAGTGCTACTGACCACTACAACAAGTTCAGTTTCTACTAGACACTCAATGGACTCAGGCATTTTGTTTCACCTACCTGCTCAACGAATTTGTAGCTCACAGTTTTGTTTTTGTTGTTCCTGACACTTTAGCATCAGAGAAAGTTGTTTTCAGCGAGGTGAGTGAGAAGTAATTTTCACAAAAGAAAAAAATTCCTTAGATGTTGCTTGAGTGGCATGGTGCATAGGTAACATAAAATTTGCCAAAAGTATTTCAATCTACATTAGAATGTGATTATCCTTTTGTATAAGGCAGTGTTAGGCCACATCTTGAGTAGTGTATACAGGTGTGGAAGCCTCATTTTAGGAAATGTGGATCTGTTGCAATGGGTGCAAAGAAGAGCAACAAGATTTGTGAGGGGGAGGGAAAAATAAAATAAAAAGCTGTGCTGAAGAATAACACCTGTGAGGAAATCTTATTGAGGTGTAAAGCTTTGAATGGACTAAGTAAGCTCCTCTTGCTCAGACTACACATCTGACGAAGCATAAATTCAAACAGAGGAAGGATGGTCATAGGGTAGCTGTGCAAAAGTTTGCCCCCAGTTTTAGGTAGTGATTGTTGGAATAGCTTCCATCTGGTGTTGTAGAAGTGGGTAGCCTAAATAAATGCGAGAAGGTTGGGTGTTTTTTTTTGGTGATACTATTCTTACCACTTCATCAGTGACTGTAAGGATGGCAAATGAAAGGTTTTAAGTTACTGTAATACAATAAAATAATTCTGCATTAAATTTTACTAATTATGTAAAGATAGGAATTAAATGTGGGAAAAACATACTTACTTGCTGTCATTGCTACTTCACTGTTAAAGAAATTAGAAAGGCCAGAGGTTTGACTTATGATCTACTATGTTTATCTCGAAAGTCACGCACACACGCAAAATTTAAGGACCAGTCAGGTTTTCACCTGTAGCTTCTCACAGGAGTGGCCTGGATATGAGAAAAGCATACGAAAGGAATCTCGAGGTACAGAAATGAAGAAGGAAACAACACCGACACAACAACAGAGACAAAACGGTATAGAGGGACTTTATTGGCAACATAGCACTGGCTGCCATGATACAGATGCATCACTGCCAAAGATGGAACAAAGGGAAGAGGTGGTCCTCAGTAGGAGATATGGCCACCCCTAATGTTGATGCAGGCTTTGCACCACCTGTCCATACTTAGAACAACGTTGCTGATAAGTTCTTGTGGTAACATTTTCTGGTGGGTGTGGATGTGTCGCTAGGCATTTCCCGTTTCCCCAGAGCTTCCCATATGTGTTTGATGGGATTTAGATTGGCAGAACAGGCAGGCCAATCCATATGAACAATGTCCTCACTTTCCAAAAGCGTATTACAGCTGCAGTGCGATGGGGTGTGGCATTATCATCCATAAACACGAACTCGCTAATCCTTCCCACGTGCATCTATCTCGAGGGGCCAAATGGCACCTCGGAATAGATGCACATGGGAAGGATCTCAGTACAGTAGCGTGCACTGGTTACAGAATCACCTTCCAGTATCTGGAGTTGTGTACATTCATCCATGATAACGCCTCCCCAGACGAGAACACCCCGATTGCCATATCGATCCATTTCAGTGATGTTTGCGGGGGTGATACATCTCGCCAGATTAGCTGATGTTCAGAATCGCTGCAGAGACTGAATCTACTCTCATCAGTAAAGAGTACCTTAAGTAGAGATTTTGTGGTTGTAACCTTTAGAAATAGTGTTGGTCCTTAAGTTTTGCACACCAGTGTGTGTGTGTATATAAATATATATATATATAAACATTAATAAATTATGAATAAAAATAAAAGGGACAAAAGAAACAAAAAAAAAAGAACCAACAAACATAAGAGGCTGTGTTAGCATAACCAATAACATGTTGCTTAGAACGTAATACAAATTAAAATATGACAGTAAGATGGAAAAGCACTTCAAAAAGTGAATGCAACTAAACCACGTTAGAGAAAACAGAAGAGTGTGTGCATGCAGGGTAGAGAGAATTGAGTAATGTGGAAAGAATATATACCTAAAATTTTGATTATATTAAATACTTTTAATATATTTAGGCTACATTTATCTTTTATTTACATTTTTCCTTTAATGGCTGGAAAGAAGCATACCTGATTTGCATATAAAACAGCTTCAATCAAAATTAGAGTTATTGGTCAGAAATTTTTTTTAAACAGCAACAAAGGACACTCCACATACAGGAACAAAAGTTAAAACCTGGATATGCTCTTATGATGTTAGTAAAAATTTGACACATCACTTTGCTGTTGTCAATGTGGGCTATGAAAAAAAAATCCTTGAAACATGGCTGTACACGTGAAGAAGGAAACCAACTCCAATTGCAGGAATTTGCTGATGCAGTGTAAGCTTACTTTCACAGCATCAGCAAATTCCTGGAAAAAACAGGACAGTAACAGGGGTTACTGAGGGAAACTTGGCCATAGCAAATGCAGTGGCAGAATGAGCTCTGATGGCATATAAAATTCATTTATCAAATTAGCATGCCAGCCTATAAAATTACATGAAAAAAAAAAAAAAAAATTATTAGTAGTCAACTATGATTTGACAGACTAGTATAACTCTCCTAGTGAACACAATGGGTAACTAAGGTGTCTGTGTTTGTTAATATCACATCCGATAATAATACTCTTTTTAACATGTTCACTGCTCGAATGCAAACTTGTGCCCAAATGAACTTCAATTTTTGAGCACCAATGCAGATATGCATTCATTCAATTGCAGTAAATAAATGAGAGCTGTAAAAGGAACAGAACATGAAATGAACAATTGAGCACTACTGGCACAATGACTGAACCATGGCTATTGCATTACAACTGGGATTTTGCTTGGCATCAACTGCAGTCTAGAGAGTGCTATAAAAGCTGCACACTTGGTTCATAGTTTCATATGTTCTTTGCTTATATTGAATGCAAACTCTTTAGGGTAAAATTTTTTGAAGATTTGCTGAATTTTAATTTGTGAAAAACAAAATATCATCCTTAATGTGTGTCTACTGATGAAATTTTGCAGAAGTGTTTCCTATAAAATTTTACCCTAAAGGGTTAATGGATCCACAGCACGCTGAAGGTGATTCTGAATATTGTTCAAATACATCTGTTGATGTTAGAATGCTACAAATGACAGATGCCAGTGTTATTTAGAGTGATGATTCTTCACAGATGAAATCCCTTCCATTTACTGAAAATGCACTACCTACTTGTTCCAGAGCCTCAGAGAAGTGCCCCAAGGCACACATAAAAGACCCTCACAAATATAAAAGGCAGTGAACATGTTAATGATCTGATTTTTTACTTTATCTCATTTGTAAAGGCTTCGTGGTCTCACTTCTGTGTTCTCTGGTTGACTTTACATACTTAATATGGGGTTATCTTATGGTATAGTTTAGGGCTAAAGCCTCAGGTTACATAAATAGTTTAACTAATGTACAAGATAGTGCATTTGCATCATTTCTGTACATAGCCAACTACATAAGTAGTTTAAATTGGCATCATTAAGTATATCTCATATTGTGAATAACTTCACAAAGAGTTGCATGGTATTGCACTACCTCGAATAATTAACGCTTCACCATAGGAGAAGACTATTGTTACAACAGTCTTCACCATAGGAGAAGAATATAGTTACAATAGTCTTCTCCTATGGTGAAGCGTTACTTGTTTGAGGTAGTGCAATACCATGGCAACTCGTTGTGAAGGTATTCACAATATGAGATATACTTAATGATGCCAATTTATAGCTACTTATGTAGTTGGCTATGTACAGAAATGATGCAAGTGCACTAACTTGTACATTAACATTTTATCGTTTAATTTGGCTCAACAAAACAGTATTGAAAACAATAAAAAACTGCCACAGCTTCATGGTTAATCTCTTTTTTAAATGGTGACTTAATTTATAGCACAAAAAATAGTTTTATTAATTCCACAAAGAACAGAGGTAAAATTTCACATGGAGTCCCATCAGGGGCTTCACGGCGAAAAGCTAGATGACAACCCAACCCAATGTTACACTTCATAAAATAACATACTACTCACACTTCTGGCTTTCACACAGTACTGTTTTACTGCACAGAGTATATGGCGCAGCTGTGGAAAACCACTGGAGGCACCCCCAACCCAAACACTGAGAGCATGTGCGCGCACAATCTCCATTCTTATGTACTCTAAAGTGAGATCAAACTAGTCAACAGTTCATGAAGTACCCATGACCAACTAATACAGCAGTAATTAGCAAGTTGGCACTATGTGCTAAATGTTAGTGTACTGAATGAGAGGTAGTGTTAGAAGAGAGGAATGTTACTTTTTTGCATGGATTACAAGTAATAAACAACAAATAATATTCCAAAATATGGATATTCTCTCTCTCGATTCAATGAGTATTGACCAAAAGAAAAACTGATACAGCTTTATGGTTGATCTCGTCCTTAAATAGTGACTTAATTTATTAATTACACACACAACCAAAGTAAAATTTCACATCTGTTATCAAACACACATTTTTAAAGCTATATCCACACAATGAGCATGCCTGCACACACAATACTCTTGTTTCCCTCTCTCCATTCTTATCTGCTCTAAAGCAGTGGTTCTCAACCTTTTTAATGCTTGTACCACCAAAACCAAAATTGAAAAATTTTAGTACCACTCATTAAAATATGTATTTGTATGACGAGGGAAGGTCAAGAATATTTGCAAAATAAGGCTATGTTATAAGTTATACATATTTTTATTTCAATTTTAATAAAAAAATTGAACAAACTAAATTTGACAGTGATTAGTTTCTTTATATCTGGTTCTATTTTACTTAATTTCAAACATAAATTTGGCTCCAAATTGAGTCTTGTTCTACATTTGTTTTTTAAATACAGCATAAAAGAAAATTCTGTTTCACATAAATATGTCAGTCAAAATAGCATTAAAAATTTTACTGCTCTTTCCAAAATTTCTTTAAAATATTTCTTATGCTTAATCCAAAAGTTGATTAAAGTATTGTTTTTGAAATCGTCCATTAAATCTCTTTTTCTTCAAAGAAAGATATTCTGGTACATAATCTGAAGAAAATGGATTCCTGATCCAGTTTTCTTTTTCATAATCTTCTGGGAAATACAATTTGAAATTGTGTATTAACTGAAAACAATGACTTTTTATATTTGATACTAATTCATGTCTCAATATTAAATTATTTTCTCCAAGAAAATTTTCTAAAGTTGGTAGGAAACTTAAGACCTTTTTATCCAAGTCTTTGATGATTAACTCAAGTTTTTTTTTTTAATGTTGCATTTACTTTGTCACTAACGGTGAAAAGAGTCACATTTTGTCCTTGTAAAGTTAAATTCAGATTAAGTCTTCCAAAAATATCAGCTAAATATGCTAATCTAGCCAACCATAATTCATCAAAGAAATTCACGTTTTGAATTGCACATGAAAACTCGCACTTCCGAATGAAGTTCAAAAAGATGATTTAAAACTTTGCCTCTGGACAACTATATAACTTCGCTATGCAGTAGTAGCTTTTCGTGGTCACCCCTCATATCCTGGCATAAAATTTTGAACATTTGCAAATTTAGTGCATGGAATTTAATAAAATTAACAATCTTAACTGACTGACCTAAAACAGTTTTCAGTCCTTCAGGTATTGATTTTGCAACCAAGGCTTCATGGTGAATACCACAGTGAGTGAACTCAGCTTCAACACCGCTATGCTTTCCTGTAAAAGCCCAAGCTCCATCAGTACACATGCCAATGCAATTCTTTAAAAGAATATTGTGTTCTGTCATAAAATTGTCCAATTTTTAAAATATTTCATTTGCCATTGTTTTACTAAATCCTCAACGCTGCACAGTAACTCACTAAAGCAACAATGTGCACTGACAGCAACACCGCGAGATAAGACTCGGTCACGATTTTAAGCTTTCCAAGAAAATAAAACATTAAGAATTTCCCCTTCTAAAGGTAAATAATTACATGTTTTACCAATCTTTTTTCAATCTAACAGGAGTTCACAAATCGTGTTGATTTTCAAATATCTTGTTTGTTCAACCCTTCAAGCTATATATTTAATAATAAAATTCTTTATTCGTAGATTGTAGACAGACACGATTCCTGCTACAGGCAACCAGAGGAATCTAACAATTAATTGGACACATTACATTAGTGTACATAGAAAACCACGCAGGTATATAGTGAATACATAGAAACTGCTAATACCTCATTTTCTCCAACATTAAGCTAACATAATCAGATTTGAATTAAAACTAATTAAATTGAGCTTTTTATTCTGAAATAGTGCTTACAGAGGGCTTATATTATATTATATAAATTATATAGGTATTATATAACATGATACAACACATTCAGACAGTCTGAAAATTTCACTGGGAGTTATTACTACTTCAACAACTGTCAGTGGAAGCAGTAATAACTCCCAGTGAAAGATTTCCAGACCCAATTGTCTCATGTGTTGTATCATGTTATATAATCTATATAATATAATTATAAGCCCTGTACCTGTATAATCACTATTTCAGAAGAACCAGCTCAAAATGTAATTAGCTCTAATTCAAATCTGATTATGTTAGTTTTATGTTGGAGAAAATGAGGTATTAGCAGTTTCTATATTCTATGTATTTGCTATGTACCTACATAGTTTTCTATGTACTTAATGTAATGTGTCCAGTTAATTGTTAGATTTCTCTGGTTGCTGTAGCGGGAATCATGTCCTTCTACATTTCTATGAATAAAAAAATTTATTATTAAATATATCGCTATCTGCTCGGAGGCTGAACAAACAAAATATTTGAAAATCAACACATGATTTTCTGAACTCGTGTGTTGATTTTCAGGTATTGATTTTGCAACCAAGGCTTCATGGTTTTTTTTAGATTGAAAATTTTTTAGATTGAAAAAAGATAGGTAAAACGAGATTATTTACCTTTATTGGTGGAAAATTTTAATGTTTTTTTTCATAATTTAATAAATTTAAAAAATTCAACTGTCCGTTATTCATGTACCACCAAATCTTTTTCCATGTACCACCGGTTGAGAAACGCTGCTCTCAAGTAACATCAAACTGTTCACTAGTTCATGCAAGCACTCCATGATCAACTAACACAGCAGTAATTAGCAAGTTAGTACTATGTTAGGAAGCTTCTGAATGAGAGGTAGTGCTTGAACAGAGAAGTGTCACCTTTCTTGCACAGATTACAAGTAACAGACAGAAGATAATATCCAAAGATATGAATTCTCTCTCTCTAATGGGTATATACAATTATACATAATAAACAACATAATGCTAGTATACATCAAGCTGCATGACTATTAGCGGCAAAAACAAAACCTGGTGATCTTTGTTATTATTTGTGATAAACTGAAAGATACTTCACATTCTTCACTGTGAATTCTTTAAGAATAGTTAAAAACTTTTTTTTTTTTGAAGCACAGTCGATTGCCATTCTCTCTCAAATTGAACATATACATGCAGTGACTTGAGAATGTACATCATCTGCATTGGGAAATCATGTTTTGTATTAGTAGTAGTAGTGGCATGTGATGCAAGAAAGCAAGTGTACGAGCTTATGCAGCATCATCCAAAAAAAAAAAAAAAAAAAAAAAATTTCATACAACCATTCCCTCTAAATGTTTGTCCAGTTTCTACTTAAATGTATTTAACCTATCAACTTCCACAATGACAGATGGAAGTTTGTTTCAGCAATTAACCACCAGCTGCTAAAGGCAAATTTCCGCACATCTATTCTCCAGCTGTCTTTCCTTAGTTTAATTTATGCCCCCTCAGGTTCGTAATCTGAGCAAGAGGAAGAATCCCATCAGAATTCAGCGTGCTCAACCCATTCACGCCTTATACACCTCAATCAGATCACTGAGCAGGTGCCTAGTCTCCAGCTGCTGCAATTTGCAGAACTTAAACCTCTCTTGGTAAGAGGATCCCTTCATTCCCCTCACCAATCTTGTTGCCCTTCTCTGTACACACTCAAGCAAATCTACATCCTTCCTAAAATGAGGCCTCCAGACCTGTACACAGTACTCAAGACATGGCCTGACCATTGCCGTATACAGAGGGACAATCACCTCCTTTTCCCTGCTAGCAAAATTCCTATATATCATTGACAAAACCCCATGACCTGCCCTGGCAGCCTGTCTGCATTGCTCAGAAAACTTCATATCTGACTGCACAATTACTCCCAAGTCTTTTTCATTTTCAACCACCTTAAGTGTAGTACCACACAGTTGGTATGTTTCTCTGGGGTTACTTCTACCCATATACAGTACTTTGCATTTGTCAAGGTTAAACTTCAGTTGCCACTTCTCAGCCCATCTGCCCAAATTTTCTAGATCCTGTTACAGTAGCACACTGTCATTAACAACCCTGCCAACCTTTTTAGCATCTGCAAACTTCGACACTAAGCCTGATATACCTTCATCAATATCATTGAGAAATATACAAAACAACAGTGGACCCAACACAGAACCCTGTGGGACTCCACTAATAACATTAGTACACAAAGAGCAGCACCCATTGATTACCAACCTCTGTCTTCTCCCACTCAACCATCCTTTTATCCATTGTAGCAAATTACCCTCAATACCATTCTGCTCCAATTTGTACAGTAGTCTTCCATGTGCAACAGTGTCAAAAGCTTTCCTGAAATCCAAGTATATGATATCAAAATTATTTTTTGCATCCATTATATTGGAAGTGATCAGTGCTCCCACGCTCAGTGATGTAAACAAAATGGATTATATGTACACTTATAACACAAGTTAGTTATGCAAATTCTCTGGGATTCTGTACATGGTTATTGTGGAAGGATAGAAATGAACTGTGCTATATACTGTATAACAATACTATATGCAATGTTAGAAAATTTTTATCACAGCTCTGTTCAATTTCATTACAACGTTTGCCAGAAGTTGATTTCGGCAGGCTTTTCTGTATTTGAAATAATCCATACTAAACTGCACTGAAAACCCTATATCATTGGTTGGGGAATGACGACTTTGAAAAACAATTTATATTTCAAATAATTTGTACTGAATTAATGATTATTATGTTTGCAGAGGTAAAAAAAATAATAAATAAAATAAAATAATACCTGTATTGGCTTTGAATTTTTGAGATTGTGAAGCCTGGGGAAGTTTTTCATCTGATCTACGATCTCTTCCAGGGCATGCACATATCCGCACTTCAAGTGCTCTCCGACCTATACAACATCCACTGCAAAGAAATAAAATAAAACATAAAAAAAAAAAAAAAAAAGCAAGCAAATATATCAGAAACAAACGTTACATTTACTGGAACATTCAATCAATGTCTGTATTTGTGTGAACCAATAAAAATATTCCTATTAATTTTATGTTAATCCAGAAAGCTTATTCAAGACCAGACCTTTTGGATTTTGGGAATTTCTGTATCATGGGTCCTTAGCAAAGGAAAAAACACATGCAAAATAAATAATAAAAAATGGTACATTAAGATTTACTTTCTCTAAATGGTGTTAGTAAATACAAATTTTAATACCACTATAATCAAATCAACCAACTAAACAACAGAAATAAAAATTAAAACAGTTTATCTACAAAATAAAAATAATTACGGTACATAAAATACTAAAAATTAAGGGTTGATAAGTGTTAAAAAATATATAATAAAAAAAAGATACTAGAAGCAATATAAGGTGCCTCCGTAGCTAGGTGGGTAGGAGTGGCAGTGCGTAGCACACACTTCTTGATTAGACCGGGGTTCGAGCCCGTGACCACCAAATACGGAGGATGCGGATAGGTCAGGGAATGACCACCGCATATCCCCGGAGCAATATGGCATTAGTTGCTAATGCTCCTAAAAACCAAATAACAAACAAGCAATATAAGAAAAGTATACTAGAATCTTAGCATGGGGGGGGGAAGGTGGTCTCAGTTTTTCTTCAGAGATATCAGCACTTTTTACAATGAACATCAAGTATAAATACATGCAGTCTAATCTCAACGTAACGTGGGTGTTGGGGATATCTTTCAACATTTCTGTTATT
Organism: Mastigoproctus giganteus; assembly: GCF_048544385.1. Taxonomy (NCBI): domain Eukaryota; kingdom Metazoa; phylum Arthropoda; class Arachnida; order Uropygi; family Thelyphonidae; genus Mastigoproctus; species Mastigoproctus giganteus. The sequence goes on from NC_143587.1 coordinate 60,225,708, forward strand.
ATGCCGGAAATAAAATTGACAGTTTTTTCTAATTTTTAATATGAATATGTGATGATCTAAACAAGCATTTTTATTGTGAGCAGTTTCATTTTGCTGTGTGTGGGTTAATTTTCATATTTCAAGATTCTCTCTTTCCCTCCCCCACTCAATCTATAGGATTGCAAAGTGAGAGCAATGAGTGCATATTGTTTTATTGATGGCAAACGTGTAAACTAACAGTGTTAGCTGTGGAAAGAATAAATTTATATTTCTCTTTTGTTTTCACAACTGAAAGTAAAAGGTAAATTTTTCTTTCTTTTTTTTTTTTTCATGAATAACATTTTAATAACATTTTATTATTTATATTCATGGCATGAGTCAGCTTTTGCTATATCATGCTTGTCATCCTCCTATCATACAGTAGTCTGTCACCTGCCAATACGACAGGGGATCTCATCATAAAAAAGTTTATTTGCCCAAAGTTTTTATTTTCAGCCATTTCAAATAAAATATTTGTCTACACATATGTGTGATATGGTTTATGGCTGTTCCAAGTTTTCTCTTCAAGGTGGTGGGAGGTAATTGCTGTGTAGCACCATGGCTGTTCTTGGCAACTGTTCTGCAGTAAAAGCACTCGCCCCCTAACTCATCTTTATGATTATTGGGTAGGGAGGGGGAAGGTTGTGGAAATAAAATGACATATTGGACTTTATTAGGAAGTTATTTTCGTTTAAATAGTTAACATAAATGAAACATTTCCATTTTCAATCTCTATTTGATATTGCAAAATAAAAGGCTTAAACATAGGATAAAATATATCAACATTCAATAATGGAATGTTTATACATCATTGTAAAAATATGCATATGCAATATTATAATTTAATATTTGCAATTATTTTTTCAGAACTGCCATAACTCTTATAAGCTTCTTTCAATAAACAACTTGTATGACATATTAATACCAAGCACAGTTGGATGGCAGTTCTTCTGAAAACTCAGGAACTGAATTTTGAAAGGATTTCAGATGAACAATTGCAATTTTTTAACTAAGAAAGAAGTACCCATTCCCATTACATTACAGAAAACAAAACTTTGTTTTTGTCTAACAAGTACACCTTCCTTACACGATTAATGTATCCCAGGGCAGTTTTTGCCATTCTACTGATTTCCTAACTTTGAAGAGGATGTTGCATACTGTCATTTAAAAAGCAAAAATTAATAACCGAATATATAACACACTGGGTAGCTTGTTCTCATCTCCTCTTATAAAAATTATTTGTCTAATTTGGGAGAATATACTGCTGAATGGTCCATATTCAGAAACCACTGCATTAACTGGTTCTCCTTCTGTGAGGTATGGAGTTTGCTGTCGATTGTGAAATTTGTGTGTTTATCATAAACTGCATTATTTTTTATATTCCTTTATCACACAGTAGCCCTCATATTTTTCATATAACACAGCAACTTTGAAAAGGAACATGATCATACTGGCATTACAGTACATCCGAAGCTGTGGTATATCAGGGTTGCACTGTATTTTATAAGGATGTTACTTGTCATAAAATTTCTCTCACATTTTCCGTTTATTACAAAAAAAAAAAAAAAAACCACAAATAATTTTTAACCATTCATCAAGGAATAAAAATACATGGATCACCACTCTGCATGGTTTTCGATGTTTGTAAACTAATAGCTGTTTTTAACTCAGTTTTTTATGCTGATTTCAGAAATGTTATTAGTTTTTTCCTATCAAGTACCATTTTTTTCACAAATAAGCTGATGTCATGAATTGTATTATTGAATGTATTAAGTTAGGAGTAAGTTTAGTTCACATATTCTAGAAATTTGTAAACTAAATCTTCATATGTTGGCAACACCGCCTTCAGTCATTTGTGTCTTGACCTTGAGAGCTCCATGCAGCAGTGTTTGTTTATCAAACTATCAGCTCAGTTTATTTTTGAGATTATCATGCTGAAAAATGAGTAAAATGTCTTCATGCAAGTGTTTGAACAATCCAAACTTATTTATTTTGTTATATTTGTGAAAGTTATGTAGTCAAGCAAAGACAAGATATTACAGAATTTGTAAAAAAATGTGTACTGTGCTTATTTTTGAGTGAAACTTGGCAACCAAGATAAACAATGGCTCCATATAAAGTTTGCTGCACCTGTGTTGAAGCACTGAGAATGTGAAAAAAATGGTAAAAAGAAGGCTATGTCATTTGCAATTTCCATGATTTGGTGGGCAAGTAGTATGCACTGGAATGTCAAGGTCTGAGCAAAAAGGTGCAGTTTGTTGCCTGGATCAAAGAACATAGTTCATAAACCATTGGTATAGTTCAAAACTGCCCTCCTTCCACCCTTGCACATCAAACTGGGTTTTATGAAACAGTTTGTGACAGCTTTACCTCAGGAAGGTCCCTGTTTCAACTACCTTTGTACTAAATTCCCATTGATCACCCAAGAGAAGCTAAAACAAGGTATTTTTTTGGACCTCAAATTTGCAAACCGATGAGTGAACCAAGAATAAAAGAGAAAGGCATGGATTGGTTTTAGGGCTGTTGTTGAGAACTTCTTAGGGAACAACAAGGATCCAGACTACAAGAATATAGTTGCAAGCATGTTGGGGAAACTTCAAGATGCTGGGATGCAACATGATGTCAAAGTACATTTTTTACACTCACACATTGACTACTTCCCAGAAAATCTAGGAAGCATTAGTGAGGGTTTCACAAACCAGGTGGAACATCAACATGATGGCTGACTATAGCTGGTTGCTGAAGAGGACTGTAAAGTAGAAGGATCTGCAAGAAAATCAAAGAAACAAAAATTTGACTCATCGTAGATCAGTTTTTAAAAGAGAGGTGAGGGTTTAGTGGACTTTTTACCACATTGCCCTTTTTAATAGTGTTTTCAACATGTATTTAAATATAAAAGCCTGGTAAAAGTAGCATTTTGTTAAAATTTTAGTGCACAAATTCTGCCAAAATTAATGAAAATTTGTAAAAAATCAAATTTTATTTTGTGATTTTTGAAGAAACCTGAAACGATGGAAAGAAATGGAAGTCATTTTTGAAATTAGCATTAGAAAATGATTTAGAAACACCCTTTTCTGAGAAATCAGGGAATTTTTTTTTCAAAATGCAGAGTAGCATTATCTTAATTTTGTTTATTTATTATTATTTTTTCAATAGCTGGGTATCCTTTTGGGTCATTGGTTAAAATTCATCACTAGCAATTTGGTACCACTAGTGGGAAAATGCAGCTGACTTTTTGTAGGTAAAACAGCCTGAGTGAAATTAATTAAAAGGTCATGTCAATTTGGAAATTTTTTTAAATGTCAATTTAAAAAAAAAATTGGCATATAAAAAAATGCCAATTTTCTCTTATGCTGATAGTAAAAGTTGGCCATATCACTTTGCTTACTGATGAATGCAAAAGAGGATTGCAAAAATTTCTGTGAAACGCGCCCATAACCATTTATGATGGGAGGAACCTTCCCCATAATCTCCAGCAGTATGCTATCGGAAGTCATTGAGGAAAAGCCATTGATGAACTGCGCATTATACTTAGGACAGAATTGGTCTGTCTAATTTTTTTTTGCATCCACTTCAAATATTCCACATCAAAATTATTTTTTGCATCCAGTTTCTTTGTGAACAAATAGGAACTGGATGCAAAAAAAAAAAAAAAAAAAAATTTAATATCATAGCATATACTTGGATTTCAGGAAATCTTTTGATACTGTTGCACATAAAAGATTGCTGTACAAACTGGAGTAGTGCAGAATTAAGGACAAGTTGCTGCTATGGATAAATGGATGGTTGAGTGGGAGAAGACAGAGATAGGTAATCAATGGACATCGCTCTTCATGGACAAATGTTATTAGTGGACTCCCCCAGGGTCCAACCCATTGTTGTTTTCAGATTTTACAAAAGTTAACAGGGTGGTTAATGACAATATTAAGAGTGAGCTACTGCAACAATATCTAGAAAAATTAGGTCAATGGGCTGAGAAATGGCAACTGAAGTTTAACAATGATAAATGCAAAGTACTGCATATGGGTAGAAGTAATCTCAGAGTAACGTACCAAATGTGTGGTACTACATTCATTAAGGGTAGTGGAAAATGAAAAAGACCTGGGGGTAATTGTGCAGTCAGATATGAATTTCTCTGGGCAATGCAGACAGATCATGGAGCTTTTTCATTGATATACAGGAATTTTACTAGCAGGGAATAGGTGATTATTCCATTGTATTAGGAGCAATGGTCAGGCCACATTTTGAGTACTGCATACAGGCCTGAAGCCCTCATTTTAGGAAGGATGTGGAGCTCTTGGAACAAGTACAGAGAAATTAGTCAAACAAGATTGCTGAGTGGAACAAAGGGGTGCTCTTAGCAAGAAAGAGCTTCAGTTCTGCAGTGTCTGGAGACTAAGCACCTGCAAGGTGATCTGATTGAGTTGTTTAAGGCTTTGAATGGATTGAGCAAGCTCAATGCTGATGGGATTCTTCCTCTTGCTCAGATCATACACATGAGAGGACACAAATTCAAATTGAGGAAGGACAGTTGAAGAGTGCTGATGTGCACTAGTTTGCCTTTAGCCAGTGGGTTGTTGATTGCTGGAACAAGCAAATTCTAAAGAAGTAATCAAGAAGCAACAACAGGAATCTATTGTGGAAGTTGATAGCTTAAATAAATTCAAGGAAGAACTAGACCAACTACTGGAGGGAATGAATAGGTGAACTGGGAGGTGTCTTTTGTTTATTTATTTTTTCCTGAGGCTGTATAAGCTTGCTTTCTTGCATCATTTGCAACTGCTAATGCTAACACATGAGTTAAAGAGCATCACTTCAATATGTACTTAAAATGGCAAATAGCAATTTGCAAGGTTATCGGATAATTTATTAAGCTCATGGTGCTTACAATTTAAATCAGTTTTTATGAAAAGTAATGAAGAGAGAATAATAGGAAACTCTTCAAGGAATTTACAGTCTGGATAAGTATCTGGATTACATTCTGGAAAGTTAACAAAGTATCTAATATTTGACTAGTATTAGTTTTAATTTGGGTTGGGAGGATTTCTATTATGTATGACATTAAAAGATCAAAACCCTAATTTTATCTAATTCTGAAACAAAATTTTAGGTTATTTCAATGCTAATTTTGCTCTTGTACTCCATAATATTGTATTTTTTATGATTTAGTACATAAAATAATAGACAGATATCCTTATACACCCATGACTTAAATTTTGGTTTACTTAAATTTTTAGATAAAGGTGCAGTAATCGGGAATATATGTTAATCTGGTACTGAAGAAGTCTTGGCGATGCTGCTACATCGTTAGCCTTCTAATGTAAACATAAAACCTTAAAGAGTAAAAGATTAATATGATGACTGGAAACATGGAAAAATACAAACAGAGATACAATAATGGTGATTAAACTAGGGTAAATGGTAAGCTACTGGCATCAATCTCATCAGGTTTTAGCCAACACAGATACAGTATTAATTTTTGCAATCAAATTCCAGTCAACTAGAATATATATAAAAAATACTGGAACTGAAATCTGATTAATGGCTAGTGAACTGAATTTATCAGGCATACCATTAGTTAACAAAAGTACATAATAAAGTGTCAAATAAAAGAATGTAAAAATTCTAATAAAACTGCCTAATAACTACAAATTTTGAATAATGAAAATACTGGCCATTAAATTCTTTAAACTTTAGAATTCTAAAGTTCTTAATGCATGTACTCCTAATGAACTTTCAGACACATGGACATTGTTTCTAAAATTTGATTTCACATGCCCAACTAAAATTCATTTCCAGTACTGCCAAGTGATTAAGTTCCTTTTAATTTTGTTACTTGCACCCTTAAATGGAACAAATACCCTTAGGTAATGTCTGCGAAACAGCTTTATTTTAGCTGTAAAAAATTAACTCTTAGCTTTTTTTACTCAACTGAAAATGGTGCTCTATTAATTATGATTTGCTAAACTCAATTAAAAAATATCAACAAAGCATCTTAGCATACTTTTAATTATCTTTATTCAATAGTAGTAATGTATGATATTCTGCTGTCATAACTGCATTTGTTCATAAATGAAAATTTTAACCATATTATATATATACATATATATTGGTATTAGGCGAAGGATTGTTTATGAATTTTGATGTTATAGATCGTTTATTGAGATCAGCACCGATTAATGCCATCTAAGTGTAAGATTGTGCATTACATCGGTCTATATTGATAAGTACTAGATATGATGAAAAAAATATCAGTTTAGTAAAGAGGTAGCAGTTTGAGTGAGATACAGTGCAATATGTGGATGCCCTGTGAGTCAAACACCCAAGTAACGTGCATAGGCCAACGCCGGCACTATGGCAAAACCTAGAAATACAATATATAATACAATATAAAATAAAAGATGAAAGTAAAACAAAAGATAAAATGTAGAGCAAAAAGATTAAAGCAGTAATGGAAGTAATATATGAAATAATGAGGCAAAATTGTATAACAATACAGAGGCAAAATTATAAAGCAATGAGGTAAATTATAAAAAAGGGGTCAATTATGGGTATGTAGATACATTAAAAGGGACTTTGTCTAGGGCTAACCCTCTCAATGTATCAGCCCATAATTGACGTAGCTATCTGTTTCTGTAGTCAACTGCCAGCAAAACTAGCTAAGAATATATGTAGGATGGTAAAAAGGTAATAATATAGCACAGGCGTAGGTCCGTTGATTAAGCCGTAATATAATATAAATGCCGAAAGCTGGTAATGAGCAGTTATTGGTAGGTAAAGAATTTGGAAGCAATAAGATGTGAACCAAATGCTGGTAACAAGCACGTATTTGGTAAGTAGATTGCTGGCGAGATGACTGTTAGCCCGACAGGTAGCATAAAAGAGACAAAAGAATATACTAGAGTAAGAGTTCCATCCATTGTAGTTATATATCTTTGTTGAATAGGCAGCTCGGGCTAAAGGAAGGAGAATGGAAATAGGATATAGAATAGCAATAGTACCTCAATCCCCCTCGAATTGCTCTAATAGTTCATGAGGTATGAAGGAAAGTAGTGTTATATAGTCTATAGTCAAAAGTATAGAAAAGGAGGAAAACAATTTTACGTGGGAAGAAACTGGGAGCGTAACTTCCCGTCCCTTAAAGAAAAGGATCCTGGTATATGATTATAGGTATTACATCATACAGGATGTAGGCAATATACTGTAATAGAAAATAGGAAGCCGTTGATATAATTAGGATATAATATGGATGATATATTAAGGAACAAAATTCTGGTGAAAAATATAAATAGGTATACTTACCACCAGCGAATGTGAAGAAAGAGAAGACCGAGAAGTGGAGCACGTGTGTTATTTATTCGAAGCTGGTGGAAGTGGGCGCCCTCTGGGTTTGGGAGTTGGTGAAATCGGAAACCAAGCCAGAAAAAACGATGCCAATAAATGGTAGTGCCCTCTGTAATCTAGGTGGAAGAGTTGGCAATTTAAGTGTATTAATTTTATGTGATAAGCGGTGGTGTATAAGCAGAACGGTAGATGGATCTCTGGAGGAAAGAGCATATGGCAAACGGCCAATAGGAATATAGGGCGATATAAAGAAATTTATTCCTGCCATGGAGCAAATATAGGTACAACTTTTTCAATGAGTGTAAGCTATATGTGGTATGCCCCATGGGTAGTGCCTACTATGTACAAGCCCCGTGAAGGTGCACAAGCCAAAGCTATCGAACACTCGGTATAGGTCTATTTGTTGCTAGAACTTTGTCTGCAATAATAAATGGGTTGAGGTTATTATTATGTTTTTTGTTGATGGCTATCAATATAGCTTTATGTAGGATGCATGATATAAAGTGGTGTGGGAATCCATTGTTGATTAATTTGGATTTGAAGTCGATGAGTGTGTCTATTATGCGAACTTCACTATTGCATATGTTAATCCTTCTGATACTTTGGGCCACTATGATGCTACTATGAATGCATTTGGAGATAATTGAGTACCAGTTAGTAAGTCTATAGATTTGAAAGGAAAGTCGTTACGTTTGTCGTATAGTTTAATTTGTAGTGTGTTGTCTACTATGTGTAGGTCTAGGTCTAAATAGGATGCTTTTTTGGTGCTGTGTGCGTTGGTGCATTCTAGTACCAATTCGGGAGGATAAATAGTGTTGGCTTCGGTGATGAAGTTGGGTCTAGTGATCACAATCAGATCGTCTATATATCTGTAAAGTTTTAAATCAATGCTAAAATTGCGTTCAAAGTAGTGAAGGTATAGGTTGGCTACGAGGCTGGAGCTACAGGTGCCCATAGCTATACCTATGTGTTGTCTGTATATGCTATTGTCGTTGAATATGTAGTTATTGAGAATGCATGCGTTTATGAGGTCGTCCCAGTATTGTTGTTTGTATGGTATAATATTTTTATATTGTGTGTAGTAGTCATTTAGTACAGTTAATAAACTAATGTGGGGGATACTGGTGAATAGATTCTTGAAATCGTATGTGTTTATATGTTCTATAGTATATTTATTCATATTTAAATAGCTTAGTATGGAGCTATTGTTGAGAATAATTTTAGAGTTAGTTATATGTTTGAATATGCTGTTGAGTATATGTAGCAGTTTTTGGAGTGGGATTTTTGCGTAACTGTCTTTAAACGAGGTGATAAATCTGAAGCCAATCAGTGATTTGTGGAATTTTGGAATGCAGTATAGATAGGGGAATTTGGTGTTAGTATTAGCTTTTTATGTATGGCCAATATTTTCTTTGTGATAGTATTGCAGTTTCCAAATTCTTTACCTACCAATAACTGCTCGTTACCAGCTTTTGGCATTTATATTATATTACGGCTCAATCAACGGACCTACGCCTGTGCTACATTATTACCTTTTTACCATCCTACATATATTCTTACCTAGTTTTGCTGGCAGTTGACTATAGAAACAGATAGTTACGTCAATTATGGGCTGACATTGAGAGGGTTAGCCCTAGACGAAGTCCCTTTTAATGTATCTACATACCCATAATTGATCCCTTTTTTATAATTTACCTCATTGCTTTATAATTTTGCCTCTGTATTGTTATACAATTTTGCCTCATTATTTCATATATTTCGCTCTATCATATATTACTTCCATTACTGCTTTCATCTTTTTGCTCTACGTTTTATCTTTTGTTTTACTCTCACCTTTTATTTTATATTGTATTTCTAGGTTTTGCCATAGTGCCGGCATTGGCCTATGCATGTTACTTGGGTGTTTGACGCACAGGGCGTCCACATATTGCACCATATCTCACTCAAACTGTTACCTCTTTAATAAACTGATATTTTTTCCATCATATCTAGTACTTATATATATATGATCTTTATTGCAATAACCCATCAGAGCCATAGACCAGGGGTTTTACAGAGTATATTGTTGAAGTAACACAAAATAAAAGAAACTAAAGCATTTTAAGGGCTTAAGCCTCAGGCTGTGAAAGAATTAGACACTGTACAAGTTTGTGGAAATACAGCATATCAGTATGCAGCAATTCTAAAAAGAGCTAAAAATGGCATCGTTTTAATTTTATGTCATATTGTGAATACCTTCACAACGAATTGCCATGGAGAAGACTATTGTTACTTATTCTCGGCAGATACCAAGCACCCAGATGGCACCGTTTCAGGGCTATTTGGCCCTTCTTTGGTGGGTGGGTAGGTACCCTGGTGGTGCAATGATGACAAAACAGTTATGAAGTACAGCAGGCCCCCGTTATAACGCGGTTCGCTTTACGCTGATTTGCTATAACGCTGTTCTTATATTATAACCCGTATCTGACTATAACGCTGTCACAGATCACTATAACGCTCTTTTACAGATTGCATTTTTGGCATATTTAATGAAATAGTTTCATTTGATGGAGTCGATAGCTTGAAAATGAATAGCAAAACAGCATTAAAACATTTCCCACGCTCAGTGAAATTTTCTCACACACTAATTTAATTGCAGTACAGTCACTTGTTACGTATTCTGAGATCAATATTTTAAAAAACGACCAAGTATATTGCTTGTAATATTTGCATTATATGCATTTATCCAAAGTCTAGTCATCACTCAGTACAGTATTAGACATCGTGCGTAACGGACAGTTTACTTGAACACTGTATTGTAATTAATGCAACCAATGCAGTTCCATTTTCGAAGAGTTAATAATGGCCGATAAGAATGAAAAAGCAACGTCTGGGCGCAGTACGAAGACTATAAATGTAAGAAAAAGACTGAATTTGAAAATTAAATTAGACGTTTTGAAGCAAATCGATTCCGGTCAAAGACAAGCGGATGTGTGCCATAATTTAGGACCTACAAGTTTAACTGTAAGAACAATTATAAAAAAATAAAGAATTAATTTTAGCAGTGGGAAAGATAGCTGTTCCACTGCAAGCAACTAGGGCTAGGCCAGCTATTAGGATTGAAATGGAAAGACGTTAACTAATTTTATTGAAGATAACATCCAATGCAGAATTCAGTTAAGTTAAATATTATAAAAAAAGAGAGAGAGAGAGAGAGAGAGATTAGCCAATATGATGATCTGAAGAAAACTCACCTAAAAAAAAAAAAAAGAAAAAGTGGAACCATTTAAAACTGGTAAGGGCTGGTTGAATAGATTTAAAATCTAGAGAGAAGCTGCAAGTACAGATCAAGGAGCCGAAACTTACAAAAAAGAACTTAAAATTATTGAAGAGGGGTATTAGGTGTTATACTTGTCAACAAGTTTATAACATAGATGAAGCAGGACTTTGGTGGAAATGAATGCCTAAAAGAAGTTTCATATTGAAAGAAGAAAAAAAAAAAAAAAAAACATGCCAGGTTTCAAAGCGGCGAAGGATCGGGTGACTTTATTGTTGGGTGGTAAAGCTGCAGAGGATTTAAAATTAATAACCCTTTTAGTTTATTTAGAAGAGGGCCAAAGTTCAACCAAAAATCGACACACTTTTCATGATTAAATTCATCAATTAAATTAAATCAATTTAAATCAATTAAATTCATGATTTTAATTGGAATTTTAAGTTTAATTTTGATACGTAAGTAGTTACCACAAAATTATATATGTATGTAATGCAGAATATTTTATATGTACAAATATTTGAATATTAAATATTTTGACCGACATTCGTGCATCTTTTCACTACTGTTTATTATTGATTATGAAATATCCGATGGCACCGACCGCAACTTACAAATACATATGTTACCTTATGGGAATGCAGAGCTCGCTTAGCGCGGATTCACTTAGCGCTCTGTTTTTCCGGAATGAATTATCAGCGTTAAGCGGGGGTCACCTGTATAACTCCACAATATGAGAGATGCCTGTGGTGTATAAAGTGAATAATTCTAAAGAGAGCTAAAAATAGCATTGTTTTAATCATATCTCATATTGTGAATACCTTCACAACGAGTTGCCATGATATTGCAATATTATGGCAACTCATGAAGGTATTCACAATATGAGATATAACTTGTACATTGTCTAATTCTTTTGCAGCCTAAGGCTTAAGCCCTTAAAGTGCTTTAGTCTAATTCACTTTATACACAATCAGGCATCTTTCATATTGTGAAGTTATACTTCATAACTGTTTTGTCATCATTGCATCAACAGGGTACCTACCCATCCACCGAAGAAAGGCCAAATAGCCCTGAAACAGTGCCGGCTGGGTGGTGGTATCTGCTGAGAATAAGTAACAATAGTCTTCTCCATTGGTGAAGCGTTACTTATTCGAAACAGTGCAATACCACACCAACTCATTCTTGTATTCTCTCTAACTTGTAAACTCCTCTGACCTTATGTGGTTGTCTCGGAGCTCGAGCTCAGAGATATAATTAAAACCATGCTGATTTTAGCTCTTTTTAGAATTTCAAAGTACTAATATGCTGCATTTGCACAAACTTGTATGCAAAATAAAAGGAAATAATAACATTTTAATTAAAAAAATAATAATAAAATAAAAAGGAGACATACTCTTTTTCCAATGTGAAGATAATTTTAATTGGTCGGCGATTAAGGCCACCAACACAACTTCCCCAACACATGAACTTGTATATATAAGTGGAAAAGTTGACACCAACTACAAATAGAGAAAGAAAAAAAATATCATAAATTTCAAATTGTTTACACACACACACACACACACACACACACACACACACACACACACACACACACACACACACACACACACACACACACACACACACACACACACACACACACACACACACACACACAGCTTTATTTCAGAATAAGGAACTGAAATTTATAATGTTGCATGAATGAATGGCTGTATACTGATAAACCTGAGAATAATACATAATAATGCATATTAAACTATGTAAATTGGACATTTTTTTTACTTACTTATAAAAAAGGGAGTGCATTACGGTGGTCAAATTTTTTGACTCGCCAACTTAGTTTGAGCTTCACATAACTATTTATTAAAAACACTAATTGGGCAAATCATTATTAAAACAGAGAAGCAATAAAAATACACATAAGGTAAAAATACACAATGTGATCATTTTAAATAATGACTTATTTAAAATGATCACATTTGGATCATTTTAAATAAGTCATTCCTCTCTCTCTCTCTCAAACAAACTGATGGCATTAATCATCCTTTTTTGCCATGGGCTGTTTTACTTGTAGTGCTGGTGGCATTTCTTCTTCCTCCTGCACTTTTACCTTGTTTCACCAACTAAAGAGGTGCTTCTGTAGCCAGGTGGGCAGAAGCAGCAGTGTGTAGCACACACTTCTTGATTAGACCGGGGCTCGAGCCCGTGACCACCAAATATGAAGGATGTGGTAAGGACAGGGAATGACCACCGCATATCCCCGGAGTAATATGGCCTTAGTTGCTAATGCTCCTAAAAACCAAATAACAACAACCACCAACTGAAGTAGTTTCTCATTAGTCAGCACAGTATCGCACTATTCCAGGGTCACAACTATGCTACTGTGTTCACCTTGTTGAAACCAATCTTATTTGCCAATTCCACAATCTGTACTGAACTTCAGGGACATGGCAAGTTACTGGGGAAGCACTTTGGCCATTCTATTCCACAATATCCCAAGTGACTTCCCCCATGTTGCTGCAATGTCTTAATATTGAACAGAAATGCTGAATTAATGGCTGGTCCTTGCCATCGGTCAGTGATCAGTTGTTACATGTTCTTCTGGAGACAGGCTTTGAATGTCGACTTCGCCTCCTTGTCTATCGATCAACAAAGAGGTTGTATTTGCTGTCATGAAAACACTGTTAAAAACAAGCAAGACCTGTTACTGTGGTTTCAGTCTTTGAAATACTTCTTGACAAGGGGAGAAGCGCAAATTTTTGAATTTAGAATTTAAAAATATATCAAAACAAAAATTTGATTCAGTGGAAATCAACGACTTCCTCTATATCATATAATTAAGTAATTATTGTATGATTTTCATAAATTCAAAGATAACTTTTATAAACACAAAATTTCAAGAGAAAATATTTTATAGTTATTCAAAAGGTAAAGAGCAAATCACTCGAAAAAACAATTAATAAAACTTTGCTTAAAACTGTCACAAAATATCTGTACACAGGACAACTTCCAAAGAAATTAACCAAGATCTGATGGGAACAAATGGTTACAATGATACAAAGGGTACTAGGAAAGTTTTGCAATATGACGCAACAATGAATCACAGGAAGCTGCTTGTTGCTGCATGTTGAGACATGTTCATACGTGCATAGTAGCCGCCGCGCCAAATCGATGGGCTCAGTTATTCATTAGTAGTGAGAGTGTAAAGTGCTTGCGATGGCATCGTGATCACGAAATGAGATAAGGACAGTTTTGCGGTATAATTTCGTGCGTGGTTTAACCATAGACCAGTGCTTAGAAGAAATGACTCTTGCACTAGATGATGATTGTCCACATCGTACAACGATATTCAGGTGGTATACAGAATTCCAAAGGGGAAATTTCACTCTGGAGGATTCTGAGAGGCCGGGAAGGCCACGGACGTCAGTTACGGAGGAAAACGTTACTGCTGTGAGGAAAATGCTTGACGAAAACAGGCGAGTGACCTACCAACAGATAGAGGATACTTTGGGCCTAAATGCACCAGCAATACGTTCGATTCTGCAAGATCATTTGCACGTGAAGAAACTTTGTTCTCTCTGGGTGCCGCATCAACTGACTGAAGAGCAGATGACACGACGTGTGATTTGGTGCCGGGAGATGTTAAAAAAGTTTGATAAGGGACAATCTCGGTATGTAAACAACATCGTGACAGGTGACGAGACTTGGCTGTACTATTACGATCTGCCGACCAAGGCTCAAAACAAAGTTTGGGTCTTTGATGATGACGACACACCCGTAATTGTCAGAAAATCCCGATCTGTAAAGAAGAAAATGATAGCTGTATTTTTCAAATCGAGTGGAATTGTGGAACGTGTCGTTTTGGACACGCAGAAGACAGTCACAGCTAAGTGGTATACTGAACAATGCCTGCCTAAAGTCATTGGATCTATGAAGAACCTGCGGCCAAAGTCAAGAATGGACACCTGGTACCTCCATCACGATAATGCTCCAGCTCACCGCGCCAAAGCCTGCACCGAATATTTGACCACGACAGGACTGAAACTTCTCGAGCACCCTCCCTACAGGCCAGACCTTGCTCCCTGCGACTTTGCACTGTTCCCGCATGTGAAAATGAAGCTAAAAGGGAGGCGGTTTTCCAGTGATGAGGACCTTCTACGGGCTTGGGACAACGAGTGTGCTTTACTCCCTAGTGAAACTTGGCAGAACTGGTTTAAAGATTGGTTTCGGAGGATGGAGAGGTGTATTGAATGTAGAGGAAATTACTTTGAAAAAATTAAATAAACAAAGCTGTATTGCAAAACTTTCCTAGTACCCTTTGTATAACTTATATTAAGGCAAAGAACAGAGTTGGGCAAGTTTCTGAACACTTTCCCAGTATTCAGAAACTTGCCTAACCACTTATACAATTTAAGTGTAGAAGAGATTGCTAGTAGGAAAATGCAGTTACACTTGCTATACATCTCAGCACCAAGCACCCCATATTCACCTACACCTTTGTGTCTTTTCTAACATACATACCACCCCAATGTGGTCTTTCCGCTTATACAAACTGCTGCTGTTTTACTAATTTTCAGGTTGACAGAGCACAGCCAATGCTTCCTTAGCAAAATGTATAGTAAACTTACATTGTGTTCTCTTGTAGGCTAGCTGTAATGAGTGATATAAATGCAAGTGTTGTGTGACCCATTTTTTTGGAGATATTTTTCATATTTTGCCAATATGTATAAATCTGATTTCTGACTAAAAAAAAAATTTTTTTTAAGCAGCATTCATGAAGCAATGGTTTATATGTAAGTTGAAAACCTGTATACTTAATGTACTACTTGCTTTATTAGAACTGTCCATTTTTTTCTTTTTTCACATTCTACCACAGAATGAAGTTTTTAAAAAGATTTCATTAAACTGAACTAAATATTCAGTTCAGTTTAATAATTTTACTACTTTATTATTTTAATTTAATTTTTTTTAGCTGGTGCAGGCCTTGTTGCACCATATGGCTAATACTAATATGTTAAGTATTATAAACATGGTATTAATGCATAGCTCACCAGCAGGATGCTCTTCCCTAAGTCCAATGCATTCATGTCTGCCATCCAAAACCAAACACTAGGATCTATAGAAAATACATCACCAATGACCCTGGAGTGATAGGTGATATACGTCAACAATGCCACCTTGCCCCAAAAACAATCCAGCATATTACCATGGGAAGCAGGTGATCATCCAGAATAAAGTACACTCACAGACATGACCAGGTCACAAGGATAATAAATCACAAGCTAGCAAAGAAAAACCAGTTGATAAAAGAAAGCATAACATATTATAAGTACAAACCTCAGCCATACTATATACCCCTATTCACAAGCTGTACTGGAACTACACTATAAGAATGGACAAGATGTTCTGCACAACAGACTGGACATAACTCACACTGACAAGGAGGAAAAGAATCTATCTGATTGATAGAGTGAATACCACACATTGATATTTCAAATACTATATGAAACAAAACATTGCCTGCCCCATAAATGATTCCTACGAACTAAAATTGCATCATAAAAAATTCCTGGAATTTAGTCTTTATCATCCCTTCCTCAAAACTAAAATCAAGAAAAAAGCAAAAACGCACAGCATCTGACAGAATTTACCATGCAGTCAGAAGAAAGGCGCACTAAAAGCAAGAAAGACCTATAAGCAGCAGTGTTATAATGGGAGTTTTTATATTTTCATAATATACAGTAAGTCCCTGACTTATGTAAATTTTTTTTTTTTTTTAGGATTGTAAAATCTAAAACAGTAAAAAAAAAAAAAAAAAAAAGCCAATTAATAATGAACACAGCACGCACAAATGAGTTATGGAGTAACAAGCTTAAAAATAGGAATGAAGAGAAGATTCTGAAAAATTTTTTTTTTTATATGACTGAAGATTTTAGTGAATGGGGGGACACACATTTCACCATATTAACATAAAAACCCACAGAATTCCTGCTATTGGTATTATCGAAAATGCAATAAGATCAAGCTTACTATCTGTTTATAATGAATTGCACTAACATAAAAGCCTAATAAACCAGAAATGCAAATTGTCTTTACTGTTTTATGGTAGTGACCTCCAGAAATGGGCTTTAGTAAAATGTGAGCTCATGTGAGGTGATAAGTGTTTCTGCCTTAACCCTGTGAGGGTTTTTTACAGAAAATTTCATTTTGACTGTTATCATGGTGCCGACTAAGAGAATAAGTGACAGTGGTACTAGTAAATCTACCAAGAAAAGGAAAGCGACTGGTTTGGATCAGCAAATTAAAATAATAAGGATGCATAAAAATGGCCAGTCATTAACAAGTGTTGCACGGAATTTAAATTTGTTAGTGCTAACAGTGAACACAATAATAAAGGACAAAGACAGAATATGAGAAGTGGTGAAGGGATCACAGCACTAACGAAGTAAACTATAATAACCAAGGCTACGAAATACATATCAGTTTTTTATAGTACAATAACGTGTGTTTTTTCTTCCTTTTATGTTTTCTTTTCTTATATGCCACTCCAGCTACTTCACCGCTGTCCCCAGATAAAGTTTTTAATTGAGCTAATTAAAAATATATAACTATATTTCTTCATTCTTCTGAGGATATTATGTGGTTTTTGTAATTTTGGCATATCAGGGATATAGTAGCAATATAGTAGTCATTGCCGAGTTACAAAAACCCAACTTATGTAAGAAGTCCTGGAACATATCTCTTATGTATGTTGGGAACTTACTGTAAAAAAAAAATAAGGTAATCCAATTTTATTCTTACTGCTCAGCAGTAAGAATATTTCCATCTGTCGTTATGGAAATTGATAGCTTAAATAAATTCAAGAAGGAACTGGACAAACTTTTAGAGGGAATGGATGTGTGAAATGTTTTTTTTTAGCAGATGCTACATAAGCTTGCATCACATGAATCTACTGCTCTACTAGCAGCACACAATATCCATAGCATTACAATTAAAAAGCACAGGGATTTGAGAATATGTTTGATAATATAGAGCCTATTTCTTAAAAAAATTACACTTTTCAGGTTTACATCACTCAGGTACAGCACTGCCAATGCTGTACCAGTACACTGTTGTATATAGTGATGTTTGTCTTCCCTGACACACTGAGGTCTTTTCTTGTAAATTTCAATCTTCAGAAATATGAATGAGAAGAAGATATAGAAAGCAGAGTAACCAGATCGGTTTTCCATAAATGAAGCACCAAAATATTATTATCTACCGAGAAACACTAAACAGAATAGGGGAACTTTTTTTTTTCATTAAAAAAAAAAAAAAAAAAAAAAAAGTTAAGTGTAACAACTGCTGCTTCTGCTACAGAAATTAGGCTCTTTGTTTTATGAGTAATTATTGTGCAAAATGGTTTTGTTATTATTATTTATTTTAAAATATATAATTAATGCAAATGCATAAATTCAAATTTTTTTTCACCTAATGGCTTCATGTTTATATTTTATGACTAATTTTTTTTTGTGGCAGAATTAAAGTTTTGTTTCAGTGAAAATAATATCCAAAGAACACAGAATTTTTAATTTTTCATAAAAAAATAAAATATTGCATGTAATAAATACTTCCATCCTAATATTAGTAAGGTCAAGCACTGGTATATTTCTTCAAACAATTTAAAAAAAAAAAAAAAAATCCAGACAATGGTTACCTTCAAGAGTGGGCCCCCCCCCCCCCAAGGACCCTCATTCTTATGTTGGCCCAATCTGAAAGTAACCCTATGATCCATCTAAGGATCTTGTCTGTGATCCCAATAGTAACAACCTATTGCACAGGACTGAGTCAAATGTTTTGCTAAAATCTAAATCAGCAATAATGACATTATTTCCTACATCCAGCTCATGAGCGATTCTGTCAAAATGTTTGTGAATGTGATACATCAGCCTATGCTTCACATATGAATCAGTGGGCATAAAAATACCTCCACTGCTAGTTTCAGTAGTTTCAGTGTAGTGCTAATCACATGCATGACCAGTAACAGACACATTACCTTCTAACAAATTTCTCCATGAGGTTGGAGGATGATAGAAACTTATGACTCTGAGATAAAATCTCTACCTTGCATAATCAGCTCTGGCATCTTGTTTAGGTGAATCAAAAGTGTGGCAAGATCTTTCTGCATTTAAAATGGCTAATTGCTTCAGAAACAGCTATTCAACAACAGTGCGCCATTATCTTTATCATTTGAACTAAATGCCACTAAAAATTCAAGTGTATTTATTTCTCTCATGATCTTTTAGAACTTTTAACTTCTAAAAAGAGATTGGGAAACTATAAGCAAGAAGAAAACAGAATATTTCAGGAGATTTTTTGGCAGAGTTTTTTTATTTTTATTAAGTCCACACTGTATTATAAATCAAATATAGCCATAGCATTGTTTACCAGTACAGCATGCCTTCAAACATTAGCTTACCAAGGATTTTCTGTCTGTAGATTTATGTTTGATTTGTCTGTTAGACAACTGATATCTTCTCACACTCAGCATTCCTATGAGAAATTGTTATATTTTGTTATTTAATGCTTCGCTATGCACTTATCAGTTCACCAAACAAGAGACACTACATCAAATCCACCTTTCATAATAGCATCTGGTAGGTTCTCACACTGAAACTGATGCTGTAAAAAAACATTTATTGCTTTATCTCTCACAATACCAAGAAGTATGAAAACTTGTCCACCAAAAATTCCAAATTTGAAAATAATTAAAATGATGCTCTGCCAATTGATTAATTCTTGCTGCCTCAGCATTTATAAGAATATTTTTCAATGGAAACTTGTGCATCATACAGTTGTGCAGCAATAAAGCATTTTTGCAATTCTTTCTATGCACCACAATGTTCTCCCCAAAGCATTTTGCCAGCAGAGTGGGGAAGTGTAATACTTTGCAATATTATAAAATTTTCTATTATTTATAAATGTGACTTAAGCAATCGAGAGCAAAAATTAATTGCATAATTTAACGCTATATGCTCCTGTCACATTGATCTCGATCGCATAGTATGTTCGAATTAATATTGATCGAGATCAGTGGGCAGTACCATATGGTACTGCGAGAATCGCTTAAATTTTTGCTGGGCAGTCAGTTAAATTCACTGGGTAGTGTGCCCATTCGATAGGTCCTGGGAAGAACACTGCATCAAACAGCTTATTTGTTTGTAAATATATCTACTGAGTCATGTTTCTGGCCACTAGAAATTGAAAAATCATATATACATATAATACAAATCACATTTTGCATACAGTTTGCAAAACAGCCATGTTATCTTTTCCAGATTTTAAAATACGTGGAAAACTGAATATATGTATTATGAACTTTCACACTACAGTAAACTCACCTCCCCGTATCCGCGGGGGATACATTCCAAGACCTACTGTGGATGGTTGAAACCGCACACTGTATGACCCCATATATAACGTGATTTTCTTGTACATACATACTTATAATAAAATTTAATTGATAAATTAAATACACAGCAAGACATTACCAACATTAAATACGGTAATAATAAAGTACGGCAGACTCTCGATTTACTGGGACACTTCAAGACTCCAAATTAAAAAAAAAAAAAAAAACCCCAAATCAACAAGAAGTCATAACAATTCAAGTAATAACTAGAAAAGGTATAAACAGATATTTTGCAAGTTGTAAATAAGTGACAAGAACCGGCGTTATGTCGTCATTGGGAGATTAGTGTACCTATTATCTTGCAACCCCCTGCTGTCTTCACACCTACTGCTCAAAAAAAAAAAAAAAAAAAAAAAAAAGAGACCAAATGTTTTAGTCCGTCGCGTCAATTGTTGTGTTCTGTCACACCACAAAAGAACAAATTTTGTTTTGTTATTTATGTCAAGGATGTCGTAAATTTTTTTTTTTTTTTTTTTGTATAGTAACTATTTTTTGGGTTTAGAAATCGCAAAAATGATGGGCAAATGCCAGAGTTGTGCTTTCAAATTAAACAAAAACTTGAAATTATTCTAAAGAACCATTATAATGCTGGTGACCAAACCATATGCAACAAAGGGAAGCTATTTGATTTTTGATTTAAAATCAACATCATAAAAATTAAAGGAAGCATCGTATCGGACAAGCGAGTAGTATGTGCTGTTTTTTTTTCCCCGTGATTAACCTCGGGTAACTGAATCAGCGTATACTGGAGCACAATTGTATTTCTTTTGCATCTTAATGAAGGATATTGTTAATAAATTACCTTTTCTTCAACAAAATAGAATGAAATGCTGCATTACCCAGAACAATGCTGTTATCCAGCATTCTTTTTTGCTATATAGACTAGTACACCTCACAGAAATTTGTTAAGCAGAATTTTTTAAAAATTCTAATTTCAACATAATTTTACTAGTTTTTGAAAAGAAAAAGACAGGGAAAACTATGCTAAGGCAGGGAAGAAGTTAAATTTGGTCAAGAAGCCATCATCAAACCTGAAGAGTTGGGAATTATGTCATTTCATTTCCATGAGAACTGTGGGAACCATACTTTCAAAAAAAAAAAAAAAAAAGCAAAGTGATATTATAAAGGCAAACAAGATACTAGACTTATTAAAAGTTAAACAAAAAAGCAACACAGAATGTTTATTTCAGTATTAACAACATTTAATCATTACATACTGTGGGGAGGTTCAAAAGGAACTACAACACTCTGCCTTGAGGTGTGTGGATCAGTCACATAAACAGCATTTGCATGTTCCAAATTTATAAGATGGTCAGGAGCAGGATGACCTGAAATTTATTTAATAGAATTCAGCACTGCATGTTAACAACTTTAAAATCTTAAAATGCACACCTCATACTAAGAGGCTAAAAAATTAACACTGGTAAATATCAAAAGAGAAAAATTCATTTTCATATATATATCTATATTATTAAAAAGATACCAATATTAATTATACAGTTAACCTTGAAAAGAATAACAGGGGTCTGAGAGAATGAAATCTTAATGGATGAATCTATAAAACTGAATTGCACAGCAAATTCTCCCCTTTATCTATATTTATAAAATCAGACAGGATTTTAACTTATCTGATGTCTAATTTTGAAACTTATTAAATTGATCACATAATGGTTATGATGTAAAATTATTAGAGTATTTACTATGTAGAAGGTTCTACACAGACATGTCTTTCCTTACTATTTTTATTATTTGAAATTAAATAAAGAAAGAATAAATTGTCAAGAATCTCTTTATATATTTTTTGTTTGTTTAGATATTATTTTTTTCAGCATAAGCAAGCTCAATATAAAGTTAGGCCTAAAATTCTGTAGGTTACAAATCACACTTGTCTGTTAGTTAACAATATTGAAAAGTATAAGGAAATATACATCTGAGATGATTTCAAACTGAGATCCAGCCATCTCTGGATGGCACCTTCATCTCCTCAGCAGAACAGCACATTGATTTAGGAGTTGTTTTTAACAGGAAGCTCATATTCAATAATCACCTTGATCTCATTACAGTGAGAATGCAGAAGTTGAAATGGAATGCAAATCAGCATCTATTACATGTTGATGCCCTTTGCATAACAAAGCAAGCTACATTAAAACCATCATTTATTCCTCCATTCTAGCAAAATTCTTGTACATCATTGACAAAACCCCATGAGTTGTCCTGGCAGCCTGTCTACACTGCGCAGAGAATTTCATATCTGACTGCATAATTACTCCCAGCTCTTTTTCATTTTCCACTACCTTGAGTGTTGGTATGTTACTCTGGGGTTACTGCTATCCACATTCAGTACTTTGCAGTTGTCAATCATTTGGAGAGGTCTTGATTCAATCCCATTATAGAATCATTACAGTTGTGACTGAAGATCTGTTCAATTAGGAGGGTGGTTAGATGACCTCAAGTGAAGGGTAAGGTTTCCTTCCATAATTTATTCCAGGTTTTTTGGCCCCTGCAATTTGTGGGGCTGAAACACCTGTATCCTATCCCAAGGACAAGAGTGAGTCACTGTCTTCCAAGCAAGTTTCTATTAATGATTACCTAGCGTCCAGATTTAATATTTCTTCTAAGTGCAAGATTAACTGATGTAACATGCACTGCTGGCAAGGAAGCAGGGAAAGAGAATCTGTGCTCCTTCCACATGAACAATACTTCATAAATACAAATCCAATAATATTTACTTACCAGCATTGGAAGGTTCATTTGAATCTGCATGATTCAAACAGCGAGTGACGATACCATGGGAATGTTCTGGACTGGAAAATACTGCTGTTGCCCTAATTATGCTACCCAGTGGAGGAGATCTCACAACTGAAAAGTTAATTGGACAGGACACACCTTTTCGTGCATATAACTTATCCTTCACTGGTGAGTACTGTTAAAAAAAAAAATAATAAAAAATAAAAAAAATTTACTAATAATAAACACAGTGGGCATTTGTGTGTGTGTGTGTGTGTGTGTGTGAGAGAGAGAGAGAGAGAGAGAGAGAGAGAGAGAGAGAGAGAGAATGCAAGCAGGCTTAGATTAATGCCTGGACTAAAGGACTACACAAAACATTTATCAATTTGTATTAATCTATCACATATGATAAGCAATATTGCCTTGTTGCCTATCACATATGATAAACAATAAAAAATTAAAAGATCTGCAAGAAAAAAGATACTGTATATTCCAGTATATAAGTTAATTCCTATTTTTGGCCTTCAAAGTTCATGTTTAATCACATATTTACCATATAAGCCAATCCCTTTTTACAACCACTTTTCGCATCTCATTTAGTAGTGTTTTTCAGTAGAACCTAGATTAAAAGCAACCATCCTTTTTTTTTAATTCAATTATTTCTGTGCTTTCTTTTAAATTTTTACATTGACATCTTATTAACTATATAATATTGGTGTAGATACACCACAGTTTACCCATAAATTTGAACTACATATGTAGTGTAAACAATGACTTTACACTACATACGTAGTTCAAATCTATGGGTAAACTATGGTGTATTTACACCGATATCATATAGTTAATTACCTAAACCCATAAGAAATTATGCCTTGCGCATTTAGTCTTCTAATCTATTGACATCTTATTAAACATTTCCTTCACAACAAACTGTAAGGGAAGCAGTAAGTGTATATAGTACTCCATTAGTAGAAAGTCACGAAACCAAACACAACAGGTAAAGGTAACAGTGACACAGTTCTTATTGATGCTGTGTGTGTGTACACATTGCCTCAAAATGGAAGTGCATTGTGTTATAAGAAACTGACAGTCTCCAAACTTAACTGTTTAAAACCAGTGACTATTTTCAGAAACAAAAATGATGCCAAAAATAAGTTTCCAGCAGGGATTTTGTTCATGTTCACAAGAAAGGTTTGAAGGACAAAAGCGTTGACCTTAAATTTTTAGACAATTTTTGGTAGACTTATATACTGGAATATAAAGTATATATCTCATTGGGTACATACACATTTAAGGTCTAGTTTTGTACCTAACATATAAGTTGACTGATAGTTTTTATAGGTTTTGGATCTTCAAAAGTTGCCTTATACACAAGTATATGAAGTAGTGTCTTCAGGAAATGGTTGAATTAACTGATATTTTTTCATCTCTTTTAGTCTCACCACTCCATTCTAAATTAGATTTAAAAAAAATAAAAGTCTGCATGCTGTATTACTTATACACATAAATTGCAATACTTGTTGATTTTACACTATATTTACCTAACCTATAAATGCATGAAGATGATCTTCCAAATAAACAGTTTTCATACCTATGCACTTAATTGCCCAAATGCCACTTTTTCTGATGGCACCTGAATTATATGTTGCACATTCATCTTGTTTGTTCCAATTATTCACTCTACAGTTCCTTCCATTTTAAAGGTGATATTTGTGCATCTGTCCATTTTGATATTCCTTGTCAAAGACTTCTGGATCTGGAATCTCTTTCTGCTTGACTCAAACCCATTCTGTGAAATTCATTTGTTGTTTCTATTATTCTCCCAACTCTACAAACCACAAATAACTTTTAGACTTTTTAATCCATTAAATCTGTGCTTTCCTAACAGTGAAGTAATTTTACTTGATTTTGGTGTTTGAAATTCCAACTAGTAGAGAAGCCCAAGCTTTTATTTGTAATTTTGGTAATCCAATGGCATTTACCTCTAGGAATAAACATTAATAATCTCCACACACCCAATACTAATGTTTTCCCTCACCAACAGTCCTTCAAAATATGTTATTAATGTTAGTTGTCTTTTAAATAGTTCATATCACAATTTATCAATGGCTTCTTCTCCAACCAAGCTTCCCTACCATCCCATTCTCAGCTTCATATCATTTGGAATTACAAGGTGCAGCTAAAATGAAACGAGAATCGTTGCTTACATGCATTACTACTGCACACATCAACAACATTTGCATCATGCTGTAGCTTGTTTTTTCCTGTATAGATTAGTTTTTGTTTCATTGCAATCAGTGTTTTAACCCTTCAGCAGACAAATGAGTGTTTGTAATTTGGAGCAAAGAACTCTTATTAACTTTTGGATTCAGCAATAGCAGGAGATGAATCCTGGGTCTTTCAGTATGATCCACAAACTAAGTATCAAAGCATACAGTGACAAATCCCTTCTTATCTCTATTTAAAGAAAGCAAGAATGTCTTGACTGAAGATCGTGTTCATGCCTGTTGTTTTCTCTGATTGTCATGGTGTTGTTCATCATGAATTTGTCCCACCAAATTGACTGTTAATCAGACATTCTTCATTGAGATTTTAGGAAAAATTTGTGAAAATTTTCGAAAGATGACCAATTTATGGCTGCTGGAAAAATGGTTTTTTCATTCATGACATTTCTCTGTCGCAGCGAGAGAGTTTTTAACAACAAACAAGATTACAACATTTCAGCACCCACCTTATTTCCCAAAAATTAAAATCCACCTCAAAGGAAAACTTAGCAGGCATTCAGAAGAATGCAATGCAGCAATTAAAGGTGGTATCTTCAGAGGATTCCACTATTGTTTTAGATCCTGTAAATCAGGAATGGAATGCTGAATAGGTGTGTTTGGAGAGTACTTTGAAGTGAAAAGACACCGAAATTTTTGTTAAAAAATAATACATGATTTAAAAAATATTTCTCTTTTCTTTTTATCCCATTTTGCACACTTGAACAAGTATGCAAAATGGGATAATCTGCATGATTTTTATTCCTTTTCCCCCTGGTTGTATAATTGTTTTAAGACTTCTGATCCTAATACAAAATTAACAAATATTTGTTCAGATTGTGTCAGTGAAATTATTCATTTAGGAAACAAATCCCTTATTCCATCTTAGACTCATCCCTGATCTAAACCATGGTATTCCAATAAATATGTTAAAGCTGTTAAGATAAGAATATCACAATTGGTTAAATCCAACTCCCCAGCTTAATTTTTTGCCTACATTAAAGTTTATAGCAGTTTTAAACAAATTATTAATCTGATAGTGGCAGAAGAGGGTGTAACAGACCCACCCAAAATATCTCTATCATTAACTGTCAGGTTGAAATTAGTGGTTCTTCTGTCTGCTTGCTAAATATACAGGAAGTTTTACCTGAGTAGTTTTGGAAGTGATATGTGCTATTTATGCAGTTATTTAAGTGAAATGCCCTGATAGTTGAGGCACTACTGTTTTTATGCTGGCTGTTTGGCCTTCCACCTTGTACTACTGCTATTTTTGGTTTCAGTGTGATGTAAACAAATGTTTCTCACTGGATGGCTGCCATTTTGGATTGGCAAAACACGGTAATATGTGCACGTGCTTATTTTCACGCTATTAACAGTATTATAAACTAAAACATTGGAAGTGACTGATAGTTTTGTGCTTATGATGTTTTTCCCCCAACATCTTAAGTTTTGTTATTTGAAAATAACATTTAAAATTTTTCACTAAAAAATTTAAGACGTTGGTGGGTCCTGTCAGCCTCCACACCACCTTGTCTGTTACATTAGGTGGCACTGCTACCACTGGATTAATTAATCCAAACTTGATTTTGAAATGACTGAGCATGCAAAACGTTTTCTATGAAATGATTTGTAGGGTCAGTGGCTCAATTTTCAGTTGAGCTACTGACCCTACAAATCCCAGATAGTTTTCCCTGAATTTAAAAAGCTAGGTTTTTTTCTTTTGTAGTCTAACTTTTCTTCTAAACAGCTACCAACTCTATATTCCAAATCCATATGGAATTGATGCTCCAACACTTCTGAAACTACCACTCTCTCTAAAAGAAGAAACGTCAGGTTAATTAATGATTCCTCCTTATAAAGTAACTCCACTTCCTTTCATTTATACTTAGTCTCTGTAGCATGACTGAATTAGCATCATAATTCCACCTCTGTCTTCCAAACAAATCAACATCCATTCATAGTGAATAGGCATTGACTCAGTAAACTAACTTTTCCCCCTTCTCATTTACCCCTTCTACTTCTGCAACCCTCCACATATGCTTTTCCCAAAAATACAGTACTATAGGTTCTAATGTCTTTTGTGCACACACACTTTGGGTTCAAAAAGAACATTAAACACAAAAGCCCAGAGGACCCAATTACATACCAAATTAGAATTGCTGAGGAAAACTGTATAAGGATGTAATGCTTTAAGAATCATTGCAATCAATTTTACCTGATGTGAAAGTCAAAAAAGACGTTTCAGTTGGGCTACACAAATTTAACTTCATAGAGGCAATATGAAAAAAATAATATTATGAAACAACAGAGATTACCTTTATTTTAGATATAGGAAGCTTCTTTTCCAACCAACTCTGGATATGGTCGGGGGGGGATTATTCTCTACATTCCTTGTAGGGAATGTAGAGAATAATCCCTCCCCCCATATCCATTAAACTTTTTTAGACCCCTAAATTTAACTCTAATGTCAAGCTACTGGACCGAAGAAAATAATCGGTCCATATTTATTAAGCGGTTTAGACCTTCAAAATTTAATTTTATGTCAATACACGTAATGGTTTCCTCGCTACCAGAGGTATGGTGTTTGAAGACAGAAGTCTTGAGCGCTCAAGGCTGAGACCGAGGCATCTGAACACTACGGTTCTGACAGTGAGGAAATGTCCCACATGTTTTGTAAAATTGATATCGCCTTCCCAAAGAATTATTAGCACGTTGGACCAGCAGAGTTGGTTGGAAAAGAAGCTTCCTATATCTAAAATAAAGGTAATCCCTGTTGTTTCATAATATAATAGAATATAAGAATTATCTAGTACTTAATGGCTTTCTATTATCAGAAAAAAATAATGGATAGCTGAAAAATCAGCATGGGTATGGCTTCAAAAATGAAAGTCATCAGAACTTTTTAGGAAACAAGAAAGATGCCATTTATTAAGCAATCACTAAAAGAACACTCAAATTTCTAAAATTATGATGCAAGACAAGATAGAACTTACCTGTTACACTCCCGTTTTCCCAAAAATCTGAGTGCCATTAGCAAAAAGAAAAAGTAAGTGATTCCAACACCATAAAGGAGATGGAAAGAATACACTGGGAGAGTAGAATGTAACACGATGGCAGATTACTGCTGGTGTTGAAAAGGCAATACATCTGGTGTAGTGCATAGAAGAATCTGCGAAACATTTATTCAAGAACAAAAGATCTACAATTTTTCCCACGAAATCTCACGAATCAGTATTTGTATTCACTTTGTGAAAATTTTCTACAAGGTTTATTATAAAAAGTATACAAACTGTTAACTAGATAAATAAAAATTTACAATATAAGGAAAGCAAGTTGGCTATTCTGATTTCAAAATTGTCATCCATTTTTTTTTTCTGTATGACATAAGGATTTTTTACTAATTGGGAAAAGGAAACATTCTCAAGCAAAATTATGTTGTTTAAATTTTTCTCAAATTTTATGAATAATTTATCTAAAGGGGGGAAAAAAAGAAAAAGAGAGAAAAATGCTAAAATATGTATTAAAAAAAAAACATACAGTCCAACAAGTAGCTTTAGTTGGCTTCTCTTGACAGTCAAAGAATGTGTTAAAGCCATAATCACCCTGGAAATTTGTGCTGAAAGAGAGAAAAGTTCAAAGAATATTACTATTAATATTCAAAAGATCACTACAAATTTAGTAATCATCAAGAGTAACTGAAATAACAAATCATTTCTTTTTGTTTCTTGAGAAAAAACAAAATCCAAGCACTGAATTAAAAATATTTATGATTTGATAAAAGCTAACAAAGACATAAATTAGTATTATTAGTGAAAAATGATTGTAAAAAAGATTGTAAAGCATCGCCAAAAAAAATCTACACACTTCACCCATATATACCATCCCAATCCAGGAATTTGTCTTGTTCTTCATTGAATTTATTCAAGCCATTCCACAAAACAGATGGAAGTTTGTTCCAACAATCAACCACCTACTGGCTGAAGGAAAACTTCTGCACATCTATCTTGCAAGCATCCTTCCTTAATTTGAATTTATGACTCCTGATATGTATAGTCTCGGCAACAGGAAGAATGCCATCTACATTTACCTTACTCAATCCATTCAAGGCCTTAAACACCTCTATCAGACCTCCCTACAAGTGCCTAGTTTCTAGATGCTGCAATTTGAAGAACTGAAGCCTTTCTTGGTAAGAGCACACTTTTGTTCCCTTCACCAATCTGGTTGCCCTTCTCTTCACCCATTCCAGTAGATCTACATCCTTCCTAAAGTGAGGCCTCCAGACCTACATGCAGTACCAAAGATGCAGTCTAACCATAGCCCAAATAAAGGGATAACTCCTTATCTTTGCTAATGAAGTTTCTGTATATTATTGACAAAACCCCATGAGCTGTCCTGTTAGCCTGACTGTACTGATCAGAGAACTCCATATCTGACTGCACAATTACAGCAGGTCTTTTTCATTTACCACTACCCTGAGTGTAGTACCATACAATTGGTATGTTAACCTTGGATTACTGCTACCCATTTAACATTGGCAAATGCAGTATCTTGCATTTGTCAATGTTAAACTTCCACTGTCATTACTCAGCCTATCAAACTAATTTTCTTAGATTTTGTTGCAGTAGCTCACCCTGATTATTGTCATTAACCACGCTGTAAACGTTTGTATCATCTACAAACTTAGACATTAAGCCTGATGCATCTTCATCAATAGCATTAATAAATATTGAAAACAACAATTACTGTCATTAACTACCCTGACAAATACTATCATTAACCACTCTGCCAACCTTTGTATCATCTAAACACTTAGATATTAAGCCTGATATACCTTTATCAATATCATAAATAAATATTGAAAACAACAATGGGCCTAGCACTGAACCCTGGGGGACTCTACAAATAACATTACGCCATGAATGGTAGTGCCTACTGATAACCACCCTGTCTTCTCCAACTCAACCATCCTTCTACCCATAGCATTAACTTGCCCTTAATGCTTCACTGCTCCAGTTTGTGCAGCAGTCTTTTATGTACCACAGTATCAAAGCCTTCCTGAACTCTAAAGTATATGATATCAAATTATTTTTGCATTCGTTCATTTGTTGGAGTTGATTGCAGGGTATAACAAACTTTTTTTGAGAAATGAAATTAAACTGATGGC
Source organism: Mastigoproctus giganteus (assembly GCF_048544385.1). Classification (NCBI taxonomy): domain Eukaryota; kingdom Metazoa; phylum Arthropoda; class Arachnida; order Uropygi; family Thelyphonidae; genus Mastigoproctus; species Mastigoproctus giganteus. The sequence goes on from NC_143587.1 coordinate 60,255,929, forward strand.
AAGTTAAAAAAAATCAATTTAATAATAAATGGGAGATAAAAGGATGCATAAATACCTAACAGTGTCTAAGATACAAAAACAAGAGAGGTATTCTGACTGCATGTTTGTTTAAAAAAGAAATGGAATAAAGATGTCGACTCACGATCCCTAATTAACCACAATGCATGACTAATCAATGGCCACAAGATCAACATTTTCTCATTTAATGTATCACAATACACAGAATGTCTAAATATCAAATATAAGCAAAGGGAAGTTAGACTGAGCCAACTCAGATTACATACCTTGCAGGAATGGAATTAGTTACACCTTGGGTATCAACTGGAAAATGGGCAACCTAAAATAGAAAAATCCATTATGTTTGATATATTTCATTTAGAACTATTTAACAGCCACACGATATCACTAAAAGCAGAAATTATTTGTTTCCAATTCATGTTATAAATAAAGCACTTGATCTCTTCTATATAAATTTCTAATATCTCTAAATAATCTCATTTATTATCAGAATCCAAAAACATGTTAGCATGCACACTGTCACTTTCATTTATGGCAGATATCTTGTATGAATACTTAAACATTATTTTAACTTATATTAACACAACCCAGGTGTGTAAAACTTGCATACCAATCAATTAATAATTAAATGTTTTCAGATAAAAAAACCATAATGTAAGGAAGGTACTCAGTTAGTTAATTTACCTAAGTTTGTCTACAACACACACACACACACACAAATTGTCCCCAACTATTTCACCACAAGGTTCCTTTTGCTTCAAAGGTGGTACTCGTGCATATGCCCACTCTAACATGCCATGTCAGAGACTTCCCAATTTGGAATCTCCTTTTTCTTGAAATCTCTCTACCCCATTCATCAGTTGTCTCTACTGTTCTAACAACTCCAATAATCACTTAGCACTTGTCTAATTTTCCTAACAGTTATAACAGTAACAATTTTCCTTGGTGATTTTAATGTTAACAACTGTAGTTGGCTTCAGTTTTCTAGTTGCATGAGATGCTGAGGCTTTTCCAATTAATAATAACCTCACAGAGCTTACTCATTTACCTACTAGAATACAGTCAGTCCTTGTATAACACGATAGTTGTGTTCCTAGAAACCCTCGTGCAATGCAAAATCATGCAATATAAACAACAGGCCCTATGGGAAAAATAGGGTTAGGTGCCGACCACCCAAGATTGAACACACATTTGTAACCAAAAAACATTACCAAACACAATAAATAATCGTAATAAAATACGTAATACGTAAGCATTTTAATTACTTAAGTATTTTAAGTAATACGTAAGTATTTTATTATGACTATTACGTAATAAAATATTGCCAATGCTTTTGCTTTATCGTAAGCAAACTTTTTTGTTTGATTTTCTATCCAAACAGATGACAGCCGTTCCATCTCTTCCAATTCTTTGTGTCTTAATCTAATGGATTTTAATTACACTTTGAGTTGTTCCTGCTATGAAAGTTGTTTTTATTTTCTCTGCATTCTTTGTAATTCTCGGCGTTGCCTCATTTAGGCCTGTAGCATGTGCAATATCACATGGTCTTTCATTTCGCTCAAAGCGTTTCACAATTTCATATTTTTTCTCTATCGACAGAAGCAGACTGGCCATAAGCCTTACTGGGGAAACCCCGGTGGGCCGGAGGCCGGTGTGATTTTGGCCATAAACGCTAGTATGTGATCACTACAAATTTTCCCCGTTAAGAATTTTTGACCCAGTCCGCCTCTGTTTATCGATATTGCTTTTGTTTTTCTCTGTGAATCTGCAGCGTCTTCACCAGGACGCTTCCTTTTCACGCCTTTTAAGTATTTTACTCATTTTTAGGAAATAAAGCACAATTACAAAACAAGGAGGCACTGCTTGATACACATAAACAAAGCTGCGCGCGTGTAGCAACTGAATAAACAACACCGTAAAGGCAGAGATACACTATTAACAACTCACATTTTACTAAAGCACATTTCTAGGGGTTACTATCATAAAACAATAAAAACAATTTCCAGTTGCGTTTGCGATTATACCGATAGCTGGAATTGTGTTGGTTTTTACGTTATTATGGTGAAATGTGTTTCCCCTTCACTGATATAAAAAACAAATACATTTTCAGAATCTTCTCTTCATTCCTATCGTGTTGCGTTCAGTCGGGGTGATTCTGCGTTCGACTGCCATTTCTTGTAAACACAAAGGCGAATTGTGCATAAGCGAATTCGGTTCGTGTTATATAAGATATCGTTCCCCTATTTATGAATCGTGTATGATTGAATTCGTGTAGTGTAAACACGTGTTATATGAGGACTGACTGTACTAGACAATCCTAACCACACTGAATACCCTCAATCTTTTTCCCACAAACAACCCATCCAAATACATTGTTAATGCTAATGATCCTCTAGCCACTTCAGATCACAACTTGGTGATGGTCTTCTCCAATGGAGCCTTTCTCAGAGCCACTTCAGCCTCATGTTGATTGGCACTACAGGAATGTGAAATGGGATGATCTACACGATTTCTATTGTTCTTTACCGTGGTTTTATTACTGTTTTAAATCTTCTGATCCCAACATTTTCTCAGATTATGTCAGTAAAACTATTCTTGTAAGAACAAAATCCTTCATTCTATATTTCCATGTAAACTCTCACCCTCATCTAAACCTTAGTTTTCCAATAAATGTGCTTGAAACAACTGTTCAAGGTAAGAATGTAGCAGATCACAATTGGTTTGCTTCGAAATCTCCAGCTTCATTTACTGCCTATATTAAAGTCACAACAACTGTAAAACAGTTATCAATCAGGCCAAACTTGATTTTGAACAAGGTAAGAGTAAAAAAACTTGCTTCTTGTCTAAATGGTAGTCAACCATTCTAGTCTCTTGAAAAAGATATTGACCACAACTTCTCTTCACTAATACCCCCATCTCTGTTAACACAGCCTGATGGTTTTATTGCACCATCAGCTAAAGCCAAAGCTGACTTACAAGCATCCTGTTTTTATTCCAAATCTTGTATCGATCCATCTCCCGTCATAGCAAATACACACCACTCAATATATCCAATGGTCTCAGAAGGATGTTAGAATTCCGAACAGTCTTGATGATGAGAGCTCCAGGTTGAGATGGCATTTCTCCACTTGTTCCCAAAACCTGGGCACAAGTTTCTATCCCATTTCACCTTTTTATACTTTTGTATTCCACCAGTGTTTTTAAATCTGATTGAAATTTACTTGTATCCAACCAGTTCCTAAAAAAGGGTAACAAATCTCGTTGGTCTAATTAGCATCCAATTGCACTTACTTCTACTTTTTCCACTTTGTCAACTATTTTTTTTTTGCATTTTTTTGCAAAGTAATGGAGAAATCCATCAACCACTAACTCTAAACTGGCTCAACACATTCCTTGACTAATGATTATCAATTATGGATTCTGTCATTGTAGATCAAATGGTAATACACTGAATGATGTTACTCATCTTTGGGCAAATTTTATGGAAAAATTTAGCGAAATGCAAGCAGTTGCTCATAAGACTTTTGATCTTGTATCGGGCATAAAGTTTTTCTAAACAAGCGCCCATCTTATGGCCTGCTGTTTTTTGCAACTGGATATCCAGTCTTCTCTCTAACCATTTACAGCTGATGATGCATCATCTGCAGTAAATGGCTAATCTGTAGTTAGGCAGCACTCTGTCTTCTAACTTCTTCACTAATGCTGGTGTTTTCCAATGTCTGGTCCTTTCTACCACCCATTTTCTTCTCGTATATCAATGACCTTCCACTGACTGGAAATCCAATCCATAGTTTTACTGATGCCAGCAAAATACATTCTACCATCCAGTTTGAGGACACTTGCCCTGCACAAACAGCCTGTACTTCTTCAGTATCCACCACTAATTCCTTAATTTTATTAATGAATTAGTGGTGGATCACATATCTATATTAGGTATTACTCTACCTTCCAATCTCTCTTGAAATATCACATCATAGCATATCATAAATATCGCTTCCTCCCCATAAAAAAAATAATAAAACTGAATACACTCTCACCCTTGGCATTACTTTTATTCTAAACCACTACTCACTCTGTACAATTCTCAAATCTGTCCTACCAGTGAATATTGTTCCCACATCAGGGGTAGTGCTCCGAACCTCTTTCTTTCTCTCAAGCTTCTTAACTCCATTTAAAAGACAGTCACATTATTTAAAGATAGCTCTTACAAAGTATCTCCACTCTTTTTCTCATAGATGTTCAAGCTTTTGTTGTATACCTTTTCTACAGGTACTTGCAAAGGTACTGTTTTTCTGAAATGGCATCTCTAATTCTTCCCCTCCTTTCCAAACTAGTCCAAACATATGCCATAATCAGTCAGAATAATTTCATTTGCCAACTCTCCAAACTAACAGAACTTTTATTCTTCATCATTTATCCCTTAAACTTCTGAAGCAGCCTTCTTTCACAGGTATTTACTAAAAATTACTATCTATAGAAATTCAAGTCTCATGTTAACAAGAATCTTTTGTCTTCGCTCAGCCTTCAACCCATAAACAGTTACTTAGTACTATAGATTCTAATACCTTTCATGTTTGAGAGTTTCATTAACAAAATAATTAAAAATTCACATTAGCATCAGTAGTAGTAAATGATGCAAGAAAGCAGCAAGGTTATACAGCATCAGCTAGGGAAGAAAGAGAGGAGGGTAGTGACACTTCCCATTTTGCCTATTCATTCCCTCCAATAGTTTGTCCAGTTCTTCCTTGAATTTATTTAAGCTATCAATTTCCACAACAACAGATGGAAGCTTGTTCCAACAATCAAATACCTGCTGGTTAAAGGCAAACTTCTGCACATCTATTCTGCAACCACCCTTCCTCAATTTGAATCTGTATATCTCTCATGTGTGTGTGGTTTGAGTAAGAGGAATTCCATCATCACTGAGCTTGCTCAATCCATTCAAAGCTTAAATACCTCAATCAGATCACCTTGCAGGTGTCTAGTCTCCAGATGCTGCAATTTGCAGAACTAAAGACTTTCTTGGTAAGAGCATTCCTTTGTTCCCCTCACCAACCTCATTGCCCATCTCTGCACTCTTCCAGCAGCTCTACATGCTTCCTAAAATGAGGCCTCCAGACCTGTATGCAGTACTCAAGACATAGCCTGGCCACTGCCTTATACAATGAGATAATCACCTCCTTATCTCTGCTAGCAAAATTCCTATATAGCATTTACAAAACCCCATGGGCTGTCCTGGCAACCTGTCTGCATTGCTCAGAGAACTTCATATCCGACTGCACAATTTCCCCAGGCCTATTTCATTTTTGACTACTCTGAGTGTAGTATCACACAGTTGGTATGTTATGGTGGGGTTACCACTACCCATACGCCTAACTTTTCTAGATCCTGTTGCAGTAGCATACCACCATTCCTGTCATTAACCACACTGCCAACCCAGGGGCTCAACATCTGGTGAGTATGGGCTTGGCACACCAATGGTCATGAGCTGGACATCATCATTCTTTTCTTTCTTGGTGATTCCCTTCTGATTCTTGTTCTCTCTCTCTCTCTCTCTCTCTCTCTCTCTCTCTCAGGGTAATTCAGAAATTTTTTTTTTAAGCTGGTACAGCATAATTCTTAGGCTTTCTTGTACCATATGCTAATAATAATAATAAAATAAAACAAAATACAAACCACTTTAAAATGTATAGTATAGCTAACCTGTGAATTCTGAAAATAAACTGATCATTCAACAGGGATTCAAAAAATACCACTAACTGTGATGGGTTATCAAAAAAATCTAAATATATGTATATGAGGTGTGATAAAAAAGGTTCAGGGACTAACTTTGTATTATGTAATTGTGGTTTTGTAGTGAGACTTTTCACAATATGTTTGATGACTCACCTAGAGACAGTTACACACGAATCATGTTTATCCAGTCAGTCTGAATTAGCACAAATCGAATGTCACCGAAGGTCCCCCCAGATATGTGCCAAAAAAAGTGTACATATAAGCATGAGTACAAGTGATGTGTTTGTTCATTGTCTGGTCCCCCCCCCCCACAACTTGACTGCAGTGGGGTAATCTACCCAGGAAAAGGGTCGGTGGTGTTCCACGGGCCCTAGGCTAAGAGGCTAGATGAAGAATATAATCCTACACTACATAAACCACACATCACTCACACTATCTGACCTTTACAGGGTACTGTATTCAACACAATAGAACTGATTGCAGAGTTGTGAGAAACGACTGGTGCCACTAGACCCTAAACACAAACTATGCCAGGATAATGATCATGTGTTGCTGACCCACACTGTTTTTTCCATCATTACTGGTGATGAATCAAGGGTGTATAGTTTATGACCTTGAGACAAAGGCCCAGTTTATATTTCTACCAGCATGATGCTGTTTTGTTAATACAAAACATTTCAACCAGCACGATGCTGTTCAGAGAAAATGGCCAGAAAAGTAGGCTTTGAGGATTTGGTGCTTGCATCATGACAATGCCCCTAAACAATTGGTGCTTTCCATCTGCCATACTCAGTGGATTTAGCTTCCTATTATTATTTTTTTTGTTTCCCACACTTAAAGCCTCCTTGAGTGGCAGATTGGCAAAAGTCTGAGAAAATTAATCAGGGTACAAAACCTGAAATAGCAATTCAAAAAGAAGTCTATCAGGAATTGCAGAGGTACCGAGGCATTTGAATTGGCACATACGGTGTCAAGGAGCTCCATCCAAATAGCCAACATGTTTCATAATTTTTCAAATGTTATTTCAGTCCCTGTACTTTTTGATCATGAATCATGTACTAAAAAAAGGATATTAAACATTAAAATATCAAATCATACCTCTATTGAAGAATTTAATATGTGCACATTTTCTACAGAACTGCCAAACTGCAAAAAACATAAATAATAATAATTGAATAAAATGAAAAGAAAATTAAACTTATGTTAAAAATGAAAAAGAATTAAATATTTAAAGATTCAAACAGTCCAATTTATTATAATTTATCATTAATAGATGATAAAAGATACAATTATTTGGACCTCTATTAGGTCTACATTAATGTATTTATAGCAAATGTCTTGCAAATTCATGCAGACAGTACTAGATATGAAGCACAAGCAAATTAGCCTTGTATTTAGTATTAATACTATATGGTACAAGGAAGCAAAAAATTTTACTCCATCTCCCTTTTAATAATTTGTTGAATTGTTTAAATTTATTTGAACTTTCCACCCTCTAGAACAGCATTCCCCAAACTTTTTTAGTCACGGAACACTTGTCATCTCACAACATATTCACAGAACACAAGTTTAGCGAGAGCCAAAGAACTGTTGCTAATATTTTATTACATGTGCCGCACTGTGCATCAAGAGCATCTTTATTTCCAACACATGTAAAGCCGAAATTCAAATAACTGTCATTATACTTTCATTTTGGTCTTTTATTAGTTGGTTCCTGTTTTTTTCACTTCAGATTTCTGGGGAACAAAACAGCGATTTTTCACCCTCACCTTGAAATGTGACAATATTGTGTTCATTTTCATCAACCACAGTTACACTACTAGAAGTACTTTGCTTCTCATTTTAAAGTTTCATTTTTACAACCACAAATCCATGGTCATTTATTTTAATAATAATATTTTGAAATACTAATAATTATCAAAAAAAAATTTATACAAGGAAGTGAGTTAGTTATGATATTGGTTCGCTTCCTCCTCTCCTTCAACCCGTTTATTCCAGGCTAAATCGCATACTTGCCATACTAGATCACCACATTGCTACTTTTTCATAGGTGTCATTACCTCTATGCATATTTCTCTATGCAAAGCCTGCCACAATAAAGTGTTCTGTGGTCTATGCCAGTATTAATAACAGGAAAAAAAAAAAAAAAAAAAAATGTTAAATATTATAATGATAAAAAAGTGGTGTACACTACAAATATGCAAAATTCATTTATTTTATTTTTTTAATTATTAATTACGATTTTTCGCGGAACACTTGTTCACATCTCACGGATCACAGTTTGAGAAATGCTGCTCTAGAACATTAAGCTGAGGTCGATGTCAACAAGCAATTATTCTCTGAGTATTCTGCACCTAACCTTTTTTTTAATTTAAATTTCTGCCACTAAATAAAAATATCATTGGCATTTAATTTACTCATGTTTTTTAAAAGACTTAAAAATCCCAATTAACTATTTGCACAAATGCATGGTTTCCAGAAGCTGCAATTTAAAGAACAAGACTTTCTTAGCAAGAAAATCCTTTTTTTTTTACACCTAACTTTCTTGCTCTGAGCATCATTTCCAATAGGTTTCTGCCTTTCTTAAAACAAAGTTTTGGGACTTTTGTGCAGTACCCAAGATGTGGTCTAATCACTGCATTGTACAATGGAAAAATCTATTTCTTTGAAATGATTGGTATTAGCAATGGCAGGTGATACAAGGAAGCAAGAGTATACACATCCTGGGGGGGGGGGGCTCATCTGTCCATTACCTCTAATAATTTGTCTAATTTTTCCTCAAATTTATTCACACTACCCACTTCAAATAATACCAGATAGAAGTTTGTTCGAACAATCAGCTACCCTCTGGGTGAAAGCAAATGTCTGTAAATCAATCCTGCAACTATCCTTCCTCAATTTTTTTGTCCACCCGTCTGTTATCCAAGCAAGTAAGGATGCTACCAGCAATTTTTCTTAGTTAGAGTACCATTTTGTTCCCCTCACTAATCTCACTGCTCTTCTCTGCATCCATTCTAACAGATCCATATCCTTTCTAAAATGTGGCCTCGAGACCTGTATGCAGTACAAAATGTAGCATAACCATTGTTTTATACAATGGGATAATCACCTCCTTGCTTCAGCTGGCAAAAATTTGTATATTACTGACAGAACCCAAAGGGCTGTGTCAGTAACCTATCTGCACTGCTCAAAGAACTTCATGTCAGACAGTAAAATTACCCCACGTCTATTTCAATCTCCACCATCTTGAATGTGGTGCCATCCAATTGGTTAGTCTAGAATTACTGGTGCCCACATATATTACCTTGCATATACAGTACCTTCTGCTCTTTGGCCACCTGCCTAATTATTCTAGGTCATATTGCAGTAGTATTCCTAGATTCCTGTCATTAATCACCCTTCCAACCTTTGTATCACATCTGCAGACTTAGACAATATGCTTGATATGCCTTCATACTGTCTATAGCAGTAATAACTTTCCCTTAATACCACATTGCTCCAATTTGTACAGCAGTTTTCATATGGAACTGTATTAAAGTCTTCACTGAAATCTATGTGACGTAAAAATTTATTATTTTTATTTTTTTTTGCATCCAGTTCTTTTGTTACTGTAATAGTATCTAATCAGACTGACCACATAAAATTTTCCCTTAACAAATCCATGCTGTGATTTCCGTATAACTCCATTCCTGTCAAGATAATCCTACAATAACCACTGACTCATGATTTTCCCTATAACAGAGGCAGAACCATTTCTCAGGGTCAAGTGAAACTGGTATGGCATGTGTCAGCAAGGGAAAAATTTTCATCAACCATCTGTTTTACTAACAGCAGTATCCAGTCAAAGGCTGGATACAGTTATAAAAGAATATCAAACATCACATAGCATTTTTATTGAAGTATGTGTATTTGTGGATGCAGAAAATTCCTACGGGCTACTGGTCAAGATTACCTATGTTCTGTTGTAAGCAAGTGTCTTCCAGTTTGGAAATTTTATTGCCTTCCTCCACTAGAACTGCATGAGACAGTGCAAGTATGTTTAAAAACATTCCTTACCAGCAGCGGTGCTACAGTGTATTTACAACATATTGTACCATCTTCATCATGAGTAATCCATGGTCATTGCTTGCCTTCATTGCAAATACTGGCGGCCTATAAAAATATGCACATCAATTACAGAGGTCAGGTGAAATGGATGGGTGGGGCTGCATCATTAACTTGCATATGGCAAAGTTCAAGGATGACAGCAACCGTACTTTAAAAGCATATACAGTACTGTGTTTTTGGATTTCAAAATGCACACAATGTAGTTTTCAGTTAACGTACTGTCTGGCAGACTGACATATCCAGTAGCACAAATGTGAACATCCATGACAGACGAATCCACATACCTTGGGACGTGTGCATATAGGGGGGGTGGTCATGCATGTGAAATTTGGCAACCGTGTACAATGTGTATAATATAAATTCATAAAGTATTTGTTTATGTAGAGGCATGTCTATATACTGGATATATTAACTTTCAATGAACTAAGAATTTATGTTAGCCAATTTGGCCAAATTAAAAATTATGGATATACACTGAGTGATCAGTGAATTATGACCACCTACCTAATACTGTGTTGGACCACCTTTTGCACAGATAACAGCTGCTATTTGCCTAGCCATTGACTCCACTAAATGAGTGAAGATGTCTGTAAGGATCTGAGCCATGTTGCCTGCAAGGCTTTAGTACTTTTATTTCCACTCGTGCAGAACTTCTGTTATTTCCACTCAGTTCATGCAATGGATTTGCATGAACTGAGTGGAAACCCCCACAACCAGCTCAGAGTTCAGGTACTTCATGACTCATTCTCTTTAACCTAGAACCAACAGAATATAACGAGATGAGGGCTCTGTGTCCACACATCTCACTTCCTGTTCCACAATGTCCCATAGGTTCAACTGGATTGAAGTCAGGCAAATTTGGAGGCCAAACAAGATGGGTGATATCTTCACTGTGTTCCCTGAACCACTCATGCACAGGGTGGCTCTGATGACATGGCATATTATCATCTTAAAAGATCCCATTCATATCTGGGAAAAAATGCAACATGGCAGGGTGCACATGGTCTCCTAAGAGCTGCTGGTAGACCTCACCAGTGAAAAAATGATCCATATGCACCAGAGGGTCCTAATTCATGCCAGCAAAACATGCCCCATATTAAGCAACTACCACCACCTGGATAGTGGGGCATCACGCCACACACAAAGGTATCCATCTACGTGTTGCACTGGATATTGACTCATCCAACAAGCACATTTGTTTCCAGTCCTCCAATGTCCAACCAGTGTGCTGCTGATACCACAAGCACTCGCTGTCAAAATTATCAGTGGTGAGGTGTTCCTTGGGTCGTCTGCTGCTGTTGAACCCCACATGCCTGAGTGTATGTGGTATATTGTCACTTGTGGCACCATTCTTACGTTCCCCACATTGTATTGCGATGTAAACTGTTGCACTGTAACCTGCTGCTGAGCCTGTGCTGCACCCTTCACTTACCATGAACACGTTGGCGGGAGGTGTTTGACCCATTTGATACCATTCTTTGTACACCTTAACCACAGTGGACCATGATTAACTGACAAGACATGCCGCTTGTGATATTGAAGTAGCTGATACACAAGCTCCCACAATCATGTCCTTTTGAAACTGTTATATCTGTACTAAGTCCCATAACTGCTACTTTATCACTTTGACTTGCACAACCAAATGAAAATTACCACTGCTCTAGCACAGGAAGCTGTTCAGCTTCGTATGCTGCAAGCTATGTGGCACAGTCTATTACGGATGAGGTTGGTCATAATTCAATGATCACTGAGTGTATTATCAATAATAAAAATCATTACAATTCAATATCCAAAAGAAATATTTTATCATCATAACAAAATTAATTAGTAAAATTTCTAATGCATTTGCACTTAACTTATACATAGTCTAGACTTTCTCGCAGTCTGAGGCATGAGTCCTAAATGCAGTATAGTCTTAATACATCATACACCATCAGGCATCTCTCATATTGTGGAGTTATACTTTACAACTGTTTTGCCATCACTGTATCACCAGGGTACCTGCCCACCCACTGAAGAAAGGCCAGATTAAACGTTCCTTTTCCAGAAAGTCGTCCGACGAGGTTGTGCCGTTTCAAGGTTTTCAAGGTCTTTCCAGATATCGTAAGTTCTAATATTAAGTTTTCTTTGCTGGCCCTGTGAAAGTTCCCAGGGCGGGATTAGTGCCCGCGGGCACGCCTATTGTTTTTTTTTTTTTTTTTAAATGAGTTTTTACATATGTGAGAGAACCTTGGAATTCACTCTGGATGCAGAGTACGAACCAAGACAAGTGATTGAGGGTTTAGCGAAATGCGTAAACCTATCCAGATTGCAGGGGTTTACCCTCCTGCCCTTGAGGAAATACCAGGTAGTCTGTAAAGACTGTGACAAGAGATACGTTGCTTAGGGGCTTCCCATTTGAAAACCAAGTGATACACCCTCACTTGGTGGGTAGCATAAGGAAATATATCACAATAGGGCGGTATCCAGTCGAAATGCCGAACATATTTAAAAACCTCATTAGAAGCCTATGGCAAAGTCTCGAAAATAGAAATGCATGCGTGGGAAGGCTTTCCAGAGTTGTATACGGGGAAAGTTACGGTGCAAATGGAAATGAGAAAGCCGGTTCCAAACATTATCTATGTTATGGAGAATCTACTACTTCTGAACTATAGAGGGGTAGAAAAGAAATGCTTGAAATGCGGCAGCTTGGATCATCTAGGCGCGAATTGCACGAAAGGGCGTTGCTATAATTGCAAAGAAATGGGACACATTAGCAGTGACTGCCCCAAAGCATGCAATAAATGTGGAGAGACGAGCCACAAAGCGGGCAGCTGCCCCGTTAGATCATATGCAGAGGCCATCAGAGGAGGGGAAGAAAAAGGCTGTGAAGAGAATCTGAATAAGGGAAACATGGTCATTTTAAGGCCACAGGGAGCCATAAAAAAATTATCATCAGCAGAACCAGTGAATTTAATCACAGAAATAGAGGGGAAGGGGGTTACACATATCAGACAAGATACCCCCATATTAATGGAAACAGAGAAAATAACAAGAGGTCAGAAGAGGGGGGAAAACATAAACGAAGAAAGTCTAGGGGAGGAAGGAAAAAGAAAGAGACAAATTGCAGAAAAGGGAAAGGATATAATACAAGACTTGAATGAGTTAAGTTCAGGCGATTCTGAAACAGAAGAGGCATTAGGCGTGGGAAGCGACAAACTACTGGGGGTGGAGCATTTAACGAAACATGTGCCAGCAGGAGCGGAAACATTAACTGTTAAATTAGCAGAATGGGAGCAGTGGCTAGGGAAGCCTAGAATAGTGTTAGAGCACAATCAGGAAGGCAAAGTAGGTAACATTCAATTCATGTGGAGAGACATATTTTGGAAATTTGGTGGGACAGACGCTACTGGGAATAGTTCAGCAGCTAAGCAATTCCCGAATTTCATGGTTACTAGGACATGAGCAAGAGTTAGGCAGAACCTTGTATGCTTTAAGCATATCTCTGACACAATAGATAAAATTTCTAAGATAAAGCGAATTATATATACATGGTAATCATTGGTATTTGGAATATACGGGGCTTTGCTCAAGGGCAGGCTCAACATCATACATGGAGAAGCATGCTATTACTAGGTGTAAAGATTTTATTCATTCAAGAGAGCCACTTTTTTAACAGTGTCCAAGTGCGAAATTTCCAGAACAGATACAAATGTCTAAGTTTCTGGAGTTTCGGCTCAAGGAATGCCAAGGGGGTAGGCATCACAGTCTTGCCACCAATTATAGGAAAATTCTACAATCTCCAAAGGGACATAGAAGGGAGAATAATTTGCATTGACTGGAAACTAGGGTTGCACACAATAAGACTAGTGAATGTATATGCACCAAACACCGCTCCAGGACGGAAGCGGATATTCAATAGCCTACATCTTTTTATGTTGGGGGCCTGATTTATCATACTAGGAGGAGACTGGAATTGCATGTTAGACCCAGTAAAAGACAAGACAGGTACGGGAGATCCAACAACAGGCACAGGGGGCTCCTTGGAGCTAAATAGTCTGTGCTTAAAACACGACCTGATAGATATATGGAGGAAGAAATATCCCACAAGTCATGGAGCCACCTGGTGTAGGGGAACATTAGGGACTCACACTGACAGGTTCTATGTCCCAAGTAAGATAGCAGACAAAATAAATCGGGTAAGGCACATTAACATTTCGGGACCTCGTGCAATAACAGATCACAAATTAGTTATAATGGACTTTCCATTAAGCTTAACTGTAGAGCAGGGGAAGGGCACCTGGAGGTTAAAACCGGTGCTCTTGCAAGGTGACCCGCAGGATATTAAAAGACTAACACAACTTTTGAGAAATCCCAATCACTGGACAGAAGGGAGCTGGGCACACTACAAAAATGCAATAAAAACAGCCTTCAAAAATTAACAAGGGAAAAGTACCTGGAAAGCAGGAGAGAGCTAAGGCATCTCTATGAAGTTCGGAGACTCCTAAAGTCTTCTCAGGATGATGTGGGAGAAAGGGAAATACAAAAAGAAATCTTGTCGCTATTAGAGAGGCAGGCAGAAAATGAAGCTATCCAGATGCGCATATGTTATAGAAAAGCAGATAATTCATCTGCCTTCTTCTACAAGCAATTTAACAGATCACACAGAGACAGCAGTTTAATCCATCAAATACAGGAAGGCCCACACCAATATCAGAATACCAGTGACATTGTTAAGTGTTTTGCAAATTTTTATAAGCAAAAGTTCACAGCATTTAGAGGACCAGCTTTACTAGAAAGCTGGGAAATACCGAGGTTTTTGGCAATTCATAGACAAAGACAGGATCAACCTATCCTGCTAAGTGAACTATCATTAGCATTGAAAGAAATGAAAGGCTTTCATTTCTTTCAATGAAAGAAATGAAAAGAAATAACACTAGCGGTAAAACACCAGGTCCAGATGGGCTAACAGTGGAGTTTTATAAAAAGTACTGGAAGGAAATTGGGCCAGTTTTGGCCGCTATCTTATCAAGATTTTTCTCGGAAGGGGTAGTACCAGAAGAATTTATAGAAACCCAAACCATATTTCTTAAAAAACAGGGTAAAAACGGGGAAAGAAGTGGGTGAGTGGAAGCCAGTATCACTGCTTAATACAGATTATAAGCTGTATGCCAAAGTACTAAACGTCTGACTCAAACAGCACTTGGGGCACATTATAGGTCCCAATCAAACATATGCAATCCCAACAAGATCTATGATGGCAAATCTTTCATTTCTAAAAGATTTGCAAGCATACTGCAATCAGAAACAATATGGCATAGTGGTGGTGGTACTTGATTTGGCAAAGGCCTTCGATAAACTCTCCCATGAGTACCTAAGGAATTTGATACATACAGTCCAAATGGGGTCTTTGTTTAGAACAGCTATCATAAGTCTGTACAAAGGGGCACAAACTACTCTCTTGATTAACGGCTATAGCTCAGAGAAAATAAAACAGAAACGGGGGGAGTTAGACAGGGATGTCCACTAAGCCCTGCACTATTTTCATTGGCACTGGAACCCATACTGAGGCAATTAACCATTTTTAAAAACATCAGGGGGGTTCATCTTTCTGGTCCGCACTCAGATTGCAAATACGTAGCACATGCGGATGACGTGATCCTAACACTAGCGGATAGCAGTTCCTTACAAAGAGCGCTGGATACTTTCAGTCATTTTAGCCTATTAAGTGGTCTGTGTCTAAACAAAAGCAAGACCAAATGCCAACAGTGGGGAATTGAGGCTCCAGTACAATTGCCACCAGGCCTCAGTCTCGACAGCACCTATAACCATCCTGGGGGTATCTTTTGCAAAATGTCCGGTAGCATCCGGAGTGGAATCTGGGGATGCTATCTTTCTCCGGAAGAGTGTGCATTATGTGGACAATTCTGGTACCGATCATGATGAACATTGTGCCATTTATGTCATTCAATTACTGCACACATAGAAAGTTAACCCGAAGACTATTTAAGTTTTTCTGGAACAGTAGACAACATGAAGTAATGCAGCAGAGGCTACACAGCAGGAAGTGTGAGGGGGGCTATAAAGTACCATGATTAAAGTGGTTGAGGTGGGCATATGTGCTAAAACACACTCAGACTGCCCTATGGGGAGCCCATGTAGAGGCTGCCTTAGTAAAGTATAATATGGGGAGGTTCACTGAATTGCTAGGAAAGGAACATACTGGTCCAACAGTAGAGATAATAACACCTTTTTACAAATTAGTAATCAAGCATTTACAAGAATTATCTGCAGGGGGCTTATACATGGGAAATAAGCTCAAGATTTCAGAAATTTATTGCAAGTTATCCGATATAAATGTACCGGCGCCACGAAGCTGGCTGAGACGGGACACGACTCAGATGTTGAGTAACCTACATCACCACATAGGTTACAAGTCACGAAGAGACCTGGCATGGAAAATAATACACGGACACCTGCCAGTGGAGAAAAATAAAGCCAAATTCCGGGGGCATATGGATGTTGAGTGTCTATATTGTAAGGCGTGTGAAACAGTGGAACATGCATTTTTCTCTTGTCTGGTTACTCAGCGCATCTGGATTAGTGTGCAAAAAACAATGAGAATACCGTGCTTGACTAGGGAACAAGTACTATTTCTACAGTTTCCAGCCCCGATTTCCAGAGCAACGAGCATCCTGATATACCTCCTAAATGAAGGTAAATATCAAGCTTGGAAAATCAGGAAAAGAAAAGAAGAAGGCTCTGCAGCGGAGGTGTCAAAATGCGCCCTTCGAATGATGCATGCTGCAATAAGATTCTTGGTACTAGAGTTACTGCAACTCGAAAGGCAAAGATTTTTACAGTTATGGTGCTTCCCCACATGTCGACTAATAGATAATAACATATATGTGCAGCTTAGATGGTAATTATTAGTCTAGGCTAGGGGTGTTACATACCAACCAGATTAGCTTAGTTATCAGGGGATAGGGACCAAGTCAGCTGCAGGCATTTGGTCTCTCTCCTGTATGTACGGCGGCTAAGCTTTGAAAGCTGCGGGTGGTAAAAGGAGTGTGTACGAGGGGGATGACCCTAGAACCCATGTAGGGCAAGCCTACTCCACGCGGCCGCCAACTTGGTGGTCACACGGACTGGGCCTTCCTCGGAGTGTGTCAGTGGACGAGTGAGCAGCCCAATTGGGTTGAGTCATATAGAGATGAGCGAATAAGGGCGCTGTCCCTTTTCGGGTTTTTTTTTTTTAAGCCATACAGGCCACTAGATAGTCCCAAAGCAGGACCAATAAAGGGTCCCTGAAGGGTTAATTCCATAGAAATATCCGGAAACTGGAAAGCACGTCTGGTCTAACCAGTACGCCTATCTACCCACTGATGAAGGCTAAAGAGCCAGAAACAGCACCATAGGAAGATCTTAATCATCTTTGCAGGACTCTGACTGGATAACAACAGTCCCCAACAGGGGGACACATTGCCCAGCCGGGGCATGGAGCTCTGAGTTCGTACGAATTATAACTAATTATCCCTTTCATTCTTCTACGTCATCTTTTCCTCTCCCTCTCTTACTATCACTTTCCTACCTCTTTTTTTTCTTTGATCAGTCTTATAGGGATATTGAGGATAGCTGATATCTTTATCCAAATACCATATTTCAAAACTGTGCCATCTGGGTGGTGGTATCCACTGAGAATAAGTAACATTAGTCCACTCCTTTAGGTGAAGCGTTACTTATTCGAAGTAGTGCAATATCATGGCAACTCATTGTGAAGGTATTCACAATATGAGATAACTTAAAACGATGCCGCTTTTGCAAATATTTTGCTAATTTAGAATTGGCTGTATATTAATGATGCATTTGCACTTAACTTGCACATAGTCTAAAATTTCTAATTAATGTCCTGTCTACATAGCCAGGCAGTCAATGTGATTACTAAATACTCTGTACCCATTTAGTTAATCACCTCACCTGAAACGTGCCAGGAATATTCCATTTGTGTGGTAGGAAGAGTGGAATCATAGTCTTATGTGTTACTATATGCATACACAAGTTTGGTTTGATTTTTTTTAGGAGCATTAGCAACTAAGGCCATATTGCTCTAGGGATATGCGGTGGTCATTCCCTGAACATGAACCCAAACTGCCGATCAATTTTCTCCCTCGGACAGAATTATTAACAGCACAAGAGATATGCAGAATTCCTGTTGTTTCCACCCTGTTCCATGCAAATCCATTGCATGGAACTCCCCCCCCCCCCAACCAGCTCAGAGTTCAAGTACATCGTGACCCATTCGATTTAACTTAAAGAACTAAGAACTAAAAGCCTAAAACTCAAAGAACTTAACATAACTCTTACTCTGTTATCCCAAAGATACTTTTCATAAGATACATGAGGATCTTCAGCAATTGTAAGTACTTTAATATTTTTTACTTATTTCTTTGCTAAACTTTTCATGGTAAATCCTAAGATAATTTTATAAGTTTATTATGACAAGCTGGCTGTAGTCCTAGGATAATATAGTGGCCACAAATTTGTACATTGCAAGAAGGCTCCACAAAGTGCACAGTCAAGTGTCAGCTATTGCGTTGGTAAAAAAGCTGAAATGAAGTTGTACAAAATTCTTCTGACCTTGGTCACTATAGTATAAATGGAAATTTATTTTATTGTTTATTTCCATTATTTTTTCACTCTTAGATTACTTTCCATAGTTTACGTTGTGGAACATTGTGTGTGTGGGGGGGGGGGATAATATGTAGTTTCGTTACTTTCTGGAGTCAACAAATTTATAAATGCTCCTTCGTATGCAAGTTTTTTTTTTTTCCATATAATTTTTATAAATCGTCATTTCATGAGCAGTGGCGAATGAACAGCACACAGTTTTGAAAACATATCAACTTACGAGAAAAACGCAGATATATTTGCAGGTTACGGAAATCACACCTCTACGTCGAAATAACTGAACGTGCCACCATTTACTTAACCGGCAATTTCCCTCATATAAATTACGGTAAAACAATCACAATGACTGTCTGGCAGTTAATAAAGTTAAAAGAAAAGAAAAACTTAACATATTAGCAAATTATGTTCCGTAAAACATTAAAACTCTGCATTTCATTAAAATACATACCACAAAAACTCGCCCCTTCGGTCTCGATGAGCTTGGGCGTCCCATCAAGTGCTATATATATATATACACACACTCGTGCAATAAAATATTAGGATAAAATAAATTAAACGATTATAAGCATGTCAGATGACCGCTACAACGGACAGTAAGAACTGTGTTGTTCACCGCCCCGCGCAAGAGTTCTCTACCTGTGAAAGCTAGACTTGTCAATTCGTGTTTCTCCGAACATGAATCGATGCATGGCAGCATCACGTCATTATCTCTCATTGTGAGGCATGGGCAAATAAAATTTGAAAAGCACCGAACAAAGTATTGAACGTAAATGAAAAGGAAATCAGGGTGCACAATGAAATACTGTACCATTGTCAATGAAAGACAATTACCGATTGTAACACAAGATCTCCGCTGAGATCGCAAATCATGCGAAACGCACCAACATAAGAACCTAAACTTATTATTGAAAACATATTGTCACACAGGTTACAGTAAAATGCAAACGTGTAACCCCAAACCTTATTTAAAAGAAGGGTACTTATTCAAAATAAGTATAAAACAATTAATTAAGCAATTATTCAAGCGCAAAACTGCGCAGTTACACGTTACGAAATAGAACGCTGCGCACTTTTCTTCGTGAACGGCATACTGAATTGGTAGCGCTCCATTGCTTTGGTTACCACTGCTTTCTTCGGTAAGTATTCTTTTATATATAGTAACTAAATTTGTACATTATACACCGCATAATAAACTTACTTTTTTTAATATCTAAATATCTGAAACCTAAAAAAAAAAAAAAAAAAAAAAATTAAATAACCATTTTTACAACTATTCTTTTCCGCGTATTATTTATTTAGATGCAGTTTATCAAGATCCAAGAATAACTAATTATTTAATTTAAAAGTTTTTTTAAAGTTACATTGAAACTAATTGATTTTTAAATTTCCATAAACGAAAGAGAAACAAAGTACAGTATATTCATTCTTTAACTTCCAATTTGACTCTTTTCACTGTTGATAATTTCATAATTACTAAAAACTTCGTCAGATAAAATTGTAACGGAAGTTCCTTAGTAAAGATTTATTTACGGAGCCACGGTATATTTAAATTTTCTCAGCGTTATTAATAAACAAATTAAATACCTATCTAAAATTTGAAAATACATTTATTATGCCATATAGCTATCCTGCTAACTACTGAAACAAGTGGTTAACGGGGCAGCTCTGTGGAATAAGATTTAATATGCTAATTATTTTATCTGCGTTTTCAATGGCAGAGTATTGTCTTCCCCATCACGAAAGTCGACCAAGTTTTATACGAATAACATTTAACATACATACTATCTTATTTATGTTTTTTAATATCAGGATATTCATATAACCCTCAGCAGTAACAATTTTGCGAATTTTTTTATTTATTTGTTTTTTAATTTATTGATCACTGGAAAAATTAGATTAGATCTGATTATGGTATTGGTAAAACTTCAGATTTTGGGTACTGGTTCAGGAACGGAACAACGCAGTGATTGCGCGGGTGCATAAGTACACGTGCCTTGAGTGACTGGGGTTCAAGCCCGTGACTACTGAATACGTTGCTGTTTCTTGTATTCTATCTATCTTGTGAACTCCTCAGGAACAACGCAGTGATTGGCAGGTGCCACTCACAGCTTTCCCTACCCAGTTCCCCTAGGTTGATACTAGGGTGTTTATCCCCCCCCCCCACTTGCTGCTGTTTTTAAATTGGGAACTCGTTTTCTGATTTTAAAACAGCAGGATGGGGGATAAACACCTTATCTAAGCTAAGCACCCCCCTCGACGACACAAAATGCCTTCACAATAATCACCCAATCACAGAACTACTGTACAATCACTCCATTCTACAATCACACCCACTGTGTGGAGACAAGTGGTACCAGATAATGGATTTTAGCCATGGTATTTTATCCCCTCTAATTTAATCACCACCAGTGGAGAGAGGTGAGGGCCTGGCTTAGTTTATCGCCATTGGACATTACTATGATTGTTGGTTGTTTTTTCACTAGAAAAAGTAGTTACTGAGACAGCTATATTTTCTTTTTAAAAATATGCATAAGTAATGAAAATATTTCATTTAGATGATATATGTAAAACAAACAATATGGTTATTGCTTATAAATTACTTTTATACTCCTTTAAAAATGTAAGGGCTCTATCTTGCAAATTTGCGAGACAGAGCAAAGTAATAACTCTTTCAGTAATAGCTCAATTTCATGAAAAGGGATAGGTATTTCATTTTTATAAGGTAATTTGAGAAAAGATTAGATTATTCTGAATTTGTTGAGTGAAGTCGTTGTTCTGTTGTAGTTAATTCACCTACGTTGGTATAATGCACCATAGTCAACTCTAAGAAGGTAAGAGAGCCAAGATTTTTAATGGCCAATGCTACATAATTGAAATCAAAGAGCTTTAAAATCAGTTATTGCATTTTATGGCGACATGTAATTTATCCATATTACATGCACTAATTAGTCATCATTAATTTGGAAGAAAATTCTGGGAACACCTTTTGGACAGTTTCAAAATGTATTCCAAAGTATTCTGGACAAAGCCAGAAGATCTCTTACTCTCTCGGTTTCAGATTTCTAAAATTTGGCAGGTATGTAATAGCCCAACCAATCATATCTGGATAGGGCAAAAACTAAAGTTACCCAGAGAACATTTTGTACTTACTTTCTTATTCAACATTGCTACAGCAAACTATCCATTTTTATTTGTTCAGGGGAAGGATAAATATTCTAAAGTTGTTCATTCACAAAAACATAATTATCAAGTGCACAATGTGTGTGACTGCAAGAGCAGCCTGGTAATTTATCACCTGTTGTGTTCTTTTTCATTGTGTTGATTAGATGCCGGCAAGGGGCTCAACATCTGGTGAGTATGGTTCTCTTTCTTGATATCAAGATTCCCTTCTACTTCTGATGCTTGTTCTCTCTCTCTCTCTCTCTCTCTCTCTCTCTCTCTCTCTCTCTCTCTCTCTCTCTCTCTCTCTCAGGGTAACTCAAATTTTTTTTGGCTGGTGCAACAAAAGCCTCAGGCTTCCTTGCACCATATGGCTAATAATAATAATAAATTTAATATACCAATTAAAAGTTAATCACTGATAAACTATTCAAAATCGTAATGTGAGTTTGATTGACACTGACTGTTTTGAAAGGGATGTTTTCTCCTCACTGCGCAACTTGAAGAGGAGGAGAGTTTGCCATGTAATGGCTGTTCCAGAAGAATCTTTTTGAGAGTGTTGCCCCCCACAACTGGTGACTATTTCACACAATTTTCACACATGATCCTTGGACCTTGACCAGATTTGAAATTGGTTTACACCTGAATGTTTTAAAATTTTGATAAATAAAATTGCTAGGTTTCTTACTATTTACTTTGAGAAGTCAATACAGATTTTAACTGACTTGCATAATATAAACTTTGTAAATACACTTTAATCATGTTTATTTGTACAGCATACATTTTTCTAAAAACAAGTTGAACACAAAATACTGATTTAAAATTACACCTCTGCAAATGTTATGCTGATCATATAATTATAACAGAGAAACACACGTTTTCCACAGTTGATTTTAAAAATACATTATAATGAAATAACACTTGTAGAAACTCAATGTAAGTATGCTATGCTTATTGTTCATAATTAAATTAAAATTGGAATTTTTTTTTAGAGTAGCCCTAATTTATAAAGTTTTAGGACTTAACATTTTAAGGTGGCTAAACAATAACATTATTATTAAAGTCAAGAGCACCATAAAAATATCTGGGCCACACTAATAAAATTTGAAACTTAATAATTATTTTGTTGTTAACAAATAGATACTGTACTACTATCTACTGAATGCCCACTGGTAATCAAATATTTTCAAGTTGGTAATTTTTTGACACATGCCAAGCCATTCAAAGTACTGGCAAAAATACATTATTTTGAACATCATAAATGGAAAGGGAGGATTTTAAGCAGCAGCAGCATTTCTAGCTAATTTGGAATTATTCTTTTTATAAGGATCCTAGGCACTGCTTAGAGACCAAATGGCAACAGACTTAAGTCCACGAGAATGTACTAATTTTTACAAAATAGATTTCACAAACTTGCTCCACAGAGTTTGTCTTTAGTAGAAAACTCATTGCCCTGAGTCCACACAAGTTTAAAGAACTCACCGCTTAACCACTGGTTTTATGGTGCATCAGAAACTTATGCCATATTGTGCCAATGTGTTATGTTTGTACAAATGTGTGCTTATAAGACCAATTCGTTGATGTGCAGGCTGAAAACATCTCTCTCTCTGCCTCAGATTAATTAGACCTAGCGGCGCGTCCGTAGTCAGGTGGGCAGGAGCAGCAGTGCGTAGCACACGCTTCTTGATTAGACCGGGGTTCGAGCCCGTGCCCACCAAATACGGAGGATGCGGAAAGGTCAGGGAATGACCACCGCATATCTCCCGAGCAATATGGCCTTAGTTGCTAATGCTCCTAAAAACCAAATAACAACAATTAGACCTGGCTGAAGTGGGCTTTTAAGAATTCTTCCAGATTCAGATAGGATTCAAAAACCTAGATTTCTCCTCATGACTGAAAAATGGCAAAAACCACTATACTGTCATTAAGAACAATCCGCAGCTGAAACAGTTAAAAGATGGTAGCAGCAGAATTGCAGATGAGATGAACAGATACTTTGCAATGATCCTTACAACTGAAAGCCTGTTTGAATAAGGAGGGGTTGGCTTACAGTACGGTCAGTGATATAACTCTCTGGGAAGAATCTGTTGGAAAAGTTGCTGAGACAATGGAGGGGTGAATGGTATACATGCAGTTCTACTAAAAGCATGTGTGTGTGTGTGTGTACTAAACTGTTAGTAAAGTTAATTAGATACCATTAGACTCACAGGATGCTTTCTTTAAACTAGAGATGTGTTAATATTTCCCTAATCCATAAGGGGGGGGGCCTAAACAGTGCTGAGAAACTACATAATGGTGAGTTTGACTTCTGTGGCAGCAAGATTATGAAGTTCGTGGTTAAGTTTGCAACAGAGGTCCAATTTGATAAAAAATGAACTCCTAAGAAATCACAGCATGGATTCATGAAATGGATTCTTGCCTAATTTATGACTGCACTATAAATTAGTGCAAAGTTTTCCTTTCATGAACCACATTAATAGCTTTACAATTGACATTATACAGGGTAATTCACTAACAGTGCGACAAACTTGCAGGAGGTGTAGGGGGCATAAAGACAAATTGGAATCACATAGCATTGCAAGGTTCAAAATGCCTTCGTCATGCGGTAGAGGACGTTGAACGGGAGGTCACGTGAACAGTGATCCCGCTGGAAGTCAGCATTTGCGAACCGGTTCCCGAGACAGTAGGATGGACGAGTATTCAAATGTTGAACTGGCCGACGTGCACCTCACGTATGGAGCTGCGGACTGTAATGGGCGCGCTGCTCTGCGCTTGTACTAGGAACGTTTCCTGCACAGGCATGCTCCTCCTCATACAATTTTAGCACGTGTGCACAGAAGGTTATGTGAGACTGGTTGTTTCACGAGAGGTACCATGAATCGAGAGCGAACGACGAGGATGCCAGACAATGAGGAGAATGTCCTACGTCTTGCAGAAGGCAATCCGAATAAGAGTACTCGAGCGATAGGCCAACGATTGGGTATTTCCCAATCCACTGTATGGAGGATACTGTCAACAAAACCAAATGAGTTCATACCATCTGCAATGCGTCCAATCATTGGAGCCTGCGGATTATCCACTCCTGAGGACTTTTGCTACTTGGTTTCTTCAACAGAAACGGTTTGCAAATGCTGACTTCTAGCGGGATCGCTGTTCACGCGACCTCCCGTTCAACGTCCTCTACCGCATGACAAAGGCATTTCGGACTCTGCAATGCTATGTGATTCCGATTTGTCTTTGTGCCCCCTACACCTCCTGCAAGTTTGTCGCACTGGTAGTGAATCACCCTGTATACCTAGATTTAGTAAAGCTATTGTTGTGGTTCCCCAAGGGAGATGATTGTACAAAATGGAGAAAAATTTAGATTACACAGTTCTTAGGTAGATCAGGAGCTGGTTTACAGACAGGAGACAAATGTTACTCATAGATGGGCTTTCTTCAGAGTGGACTAGTGTAGTGTGTGGATTTCCTCAGAGACTGATGCTGGACCCCTCCTCCTTGTTATAGGGCAGAAGATGCTGGTCCCAAAGGTGGTTATAATTCTTTGCAAGCCAACTGTTAAAGAAACAGAGAATACAAATGAAGTGGGTGATTGAAGTATACTAGGCAGTGAAGGGATGAATAAAACAAATGAGGGACATATTTTCACAGGTGGGAAAGACAAGAACCAGGAGACAAATATAAAATATGAGCAAGCAAACAGAAGGCTCAATATTTTGACAGTGTTTGATCACTGGAATGTTACCCCAACCCCAAGGTGGCTGGATAGAGGGCAAGTTTGGTACAGTTCAAGGTGGAAACATATGGTCACTTTTTTGGAAATTGAAAAAGTACAATAGGAAAAGTCTGCTTCCTTGTATCATTCGTCTATTCTAATACTAAGATTAAATATAGTTAATCTGAGGTGTTAATTTCATACTGAATTAATGTTGAGAAAAAGCCACGAGTTAGGACTATGTGAAAGGGTCTGAAATTTTATCAAGTCATGACAGCAGGGAGTTTATGTTCCCTAGAATTATCAATCAGTTCCATCCTAGAAAGATTCTGCAAGGCTCATGGAATGGTATTTTTCTCAGCATGACTTACACTTATTATTAGAAGAGGCTGCTCAGGTAGGGATGATATACACTTAAATAGAAGTGCAAGAATATCTGTTGAATGCTAGTAAGGAAGTTTTAAGACTTTTAGGAAACTACCGTAGAGGGATACACAAGCTAAACATTTTACTGCAGCTAAAAGGATTTAAATTTCACAGTCACACAGCGATAAGGAATGAAAAAGTGGAATTTGGGGAGTACAATGTGTACACAAAAGGGAGGAAGGGTCATGCTGCTAGTTAAGAAACAAAATCTAAGAAAGTGTATCCAGTTGACATGAATGGACAGTGCAATGTTGAGTCAGTTTGGTGTGACATAAACACTGGGAAAGCAAAGTTAAGAGTAGGAGTGTGTTATAGGCCTAATGACTCTGATGATTACAATGAACAACTGTACAGAGAAATAGAGTGGGCCGGTAAATCAGATTGTCTTATAATGGGGAATTTTAACTTCCCAGATATTGGCTGAAACTTGTGGGTTGGTCACTTGCACACTTACAAGTTTTGTGGATTTATTGGATGATTGTTTTCTACAGCAGCATGTTCGAGAGGGAACCAGAGGCAGTAATACTCTTGATCTGATTATCAGCAGTGATTATTCATGCATTAAGAATCTGCAGATAAAGGAACCACTAGGTGGCAGTGATCACAGTGTGCTGATGTTGGATTTACTAAAAGATGTTAATTAGGGGTAAAGGGAAAGGTTTTTGCTTTCGTAAAGGTGACTACAGTGGTCTGAAACAGTTTTTAACTTCTATACAGTGGGACCAAATGATGATGTTATCAACAGAAAATTCTAAATGGGAAGCATTCAAGGAATTAATCTTGGAAGCTACTAGGCTTTTCATATCAACTAAGAAATACTGTTCGAGGTTCAGGCCTAAATGGACGTCAGATGAACTAATGAGATTCGTGGCAGAGAATAAAAATGCATGGGACACAAATTATCAGGAGACACAGATGCCTATGAGATATATACTTTAGTTGTACTGGAGGGATGGATAAAAAGAACAAGTTCTGAGCAAAATCCTTTAATATTAGTTAAAGACAAGTTAAACAAACAAAAATAAATAAATCTACCAAAAGCCTTCAGACTTGTGTAGTCCTCCTTGAGTTGGAGAATGAGCGTTATTATAAAATAAAAAATACCAGGTGCCCAGAATACCATGAAAGGTAAAACGTGTGGCACGAGTGCAGGTAACAATCAGCTGTTGGAAGCAGAGGCTTGTGTCCTTTATTTTGAAAAAAACTTCATATGCCTTGTCGACATCTTGTTGCACCTCTGTAGTGCCCTGTAATGTCGACATTCTCTGTAGTGCATCTTGACTAAACCCCTCAAGCTCTGCCTCATCTTTTTCTTGTTCCTCTGAGGCAAGTGCAATTGCAAATGCTTCCTGCAACGTCAGTCTCAACACTTTGCAATTGTAGATAGTGACAGGGTTCCCCATGCCTTGTCTGCCAGGTCAAAAACAATAGCCAGTGTGAGCTTCTTCAGGCATTCTGTTATGGATACGTCCTCATCAATTATTCACATTACAGAATTATGATTAAATTTTTCCTATAGTGCTTCCATTTATATAATGCCTCGATCCAAAGGTTGGATCTTTGACATAGTATTCTTTTGCAAATAGCTCACCTTTAATTTACTACCATGGCTTTGAGGTTTTCTGTAGTAGGGTGGGCAAGACAGTTGTCCAGCAGCAAAAGTGCTTTAGGTTCCATATTTTTCTTTCTTAAATGAGCAGGCACAGATGACAAAAAGTTTATGAAACCATTCCTCAAAAATCTCTGCTGTCATCCAGGCATTCTTACTGTGGTGAAAAAGCTAATGCCTACATGTTTTTGTGGTGGAAACACCTTGGCACCCTTGATTTTCTTATGCACACTAGTTTGACTTTGTGTGCTGGTTTTATTGACACAAAACAGCAATGTCACCCTGTCCATTACTTTAAAGCCCTGTGCCTTTTGTTCATAGGATTTACAAGCTAGTGTCTTATTGCAAAACATGCGATAACAAAGTCCTGTTTTGTGGCCATTGTAAATTTGTTCTGAAACATAGTCAACTTCTTGTATGATAACTTTTAACTGTGATGGACAGTGGCATAGTATTTAGGGTTAAGCACTACCTGTGGTTTCCCATATCTGCGCCATATGTACTCTGTGATGAAATGCAGAACTAATGCATAAGCGAGAAAAAAGTGTAGTATCTGGTTTTGTCTCTGGCTGCTTGGCAACAGGGCCCCTACATTGCCCACCACCACCACTGGGAGGTAACTGATGGATATCATCAGCAGCCTTGGTTGTCTGCTGATCGAATTTCATCCCAAATTGCAACCTGGTGAATTTCGTGTCTCTTGACATCTGCTGAGCCAACCCTTGCTAGCTTTGAATTCTTTCTTGTATGCTTGTACTCCACTCTGGTTGCCTGTCATTTGGTTTTTCACCTTGACTCCTGATAATTTCGCCATATATAGGCATTCCTTCTGCACGTTCTTGTTTTTTTTTTTTTTTTTTGGTAGTTATTGGTGCATCGGTTTCTGTGGCCATAGTGCACCTCCCAAGGTTTTTGCAGTACTTTGATCCAAGCCCGAGGCGGGATTCGAACCCACGACCTTTGGGTTGCCAGGTAGCACGTTCTTGTGTGAACCATGTAAACACTGTCTTGTACAGTGGGCTGTCTTGCTTTCTTAAGCTGCCGAAGACCTTCACTAGCATCCAAGTCACTCGTAGCTTACCATAAGTTAGTTTCATCTTTTATCCATCC
Organism: Mastigoproctus giganteus; assembly: GCF_048544385.1. Classification (NCBI taxonomy): domain Eukaryota; kingdom Metazoa; phylum Arthropoda; class Arachnida; order Uropygi; family Thelyphonidae; genus Mastigoproctus; species Mastigoproctus giganteus. Next base: position 60,284,476 of record NC_143587.1, read on the forward strand.
CCACACCTATGTATCACGATAGCTCTGTTTGCATCTTTTTCCATTTTAGTAAGTCCAGTACAGCTAGCTTTTCTTGAACTGATCCTGTTTTTCTTGAATTTCCCATGGACATTAATTTTTTTATTAAAATGGAAAGAAAAGAAAACGAAATTTGAAAACACACACTGATGTTATGCAAAGTAAGCTTACATTCAATTTTCAAACAGCACATGTAAACTTTACCACTGTTTCATCTTTCCAGGATATCTTTGAATTTATTCACATCACTTAACTTACCATTCTAAATTCAATCAATAAAGTAAAATACAGAGAAATAAAGTAAAATAAAGAGAATTATTCGACTATCTTTGTAAATTAGTCATGGGTGCCTCCAACCTGAGCTGTATTTGCCTAATATAAAGTCAAGCAAAGCATTAAAATCACTGAAACAACAAAAGAAATTAAAAATGGTATTATAAAATTTACGAATAGGCATTTTGTGGTTAAAAAATTGAAATCATGCTAAAACATATTGCCATACCTGCCATTTTACTCATAATGGATCACAAGTAAACAGGAGTTATCATGTTAAAATAACTGCACCAAAACTCTTAAAAAATCCATAAGAAATTGTCAGAAATTTTGTATTACGGCTCTTCCAACTTGTTCAGATTTGAAAATTACCGATTATGGGAATATATTTCACTTGTATAAAACTATACTACACACTTGTAAAGACAATTACAAAACTGTAAAACCACTCTTCATGCCTAGATAGGCTCCTTTTCAATTGAATGGCCCTGTGGAAAATTGCTGTATATCAGAAGAATTTGCAATGCTTGTTCGTGTCTAAACAGCAAAATAGAGGATCTCTTGATGGCTGCCCATTGTAGTACTTTTCAACAATGCAATTTCTAATGATTCATGTATTTAAACTTAAAACCTTGGATCACTGAACTGAGACATTTTAAAATCAGGATTAAATCAGTGAGAGGGCTGCAGAAAATGAACTGGTTACATGAGGCTTGTATATTTGAGACCTACTGCACCACACTATTTTTGGACTTAGATAAAACATATACCATATTTGTCAGCTTATAAGACGCACTTTTTTTCCCTTATAAATATCTTAAAAAAATCTTAGAAGCCAAAAGTGGCAATACAGCAAATGCACAAAACCGAGAGTTAATGTATAGTAGTTAACTACTATATGTTAGTACACTTTTCAGTAATTACCAGGCTGTTGTTGGAATAAGTGAATTCCAGTTATACATTTAAGCCTTAATCAATGGCAGGTGCATCAAGAAGGCTAAATTATACTATTGGATTTAACCTGCCAAAGAATACAGGAACAGAGCAGCAGAACGAAATTTTGGACCACCACCTACTGAGAAGATGATTCGTCAATGGAAGAAGCAGGAAGTTTTATTACAAGAAGCTGATAAAACAAAGCACAACCTTCGTAAAATTCCACCTAAATGGCCAAATTTGGAATAAAACTTGTGTAGTAGTTGAATAATGGAACTTAGAGATGTGGATACTGCAGTGCGTACTAAAATGATAATAGTAGAAGCACGGAAACAAGCAGCTGCTATTGGCATATATGCCAATAGCAGCTGCTTGTTTCCGTGCAAGATTCACCAACTGATTCTTGGTGTTATCACTTCATGAAAAGAAACGAGTTAAGTTTACATACAAGAACTAGAATAGCCCAGGGAATGCCTGTTGAGTACGAACAGAAAATATCAGATTTCCATAAATTTGTTCTTAATGCTAGAAAGCAAAGCAACTATGAACTTAGCCAAATAGGAAATATGGATGAAATTCTGTTGACTTTTGATGTGTCATCCAATAAAGCCGTAAATCTGAGAGGGCAAAAATCTATAACTATTAAAACCACTAGACATGAAAAGAGCCATCACACCACAATTTTAACTTGTTCTGCTGATGGGACCAAACCTCCGACAATGTTAATGTTTAAAAGAAAAACTTTACCGAAAGATAAACTGCCAAATGAAATTCACGTACTTGTACAACTGAAGGGATGGATGTCTGAAGAATGTATCAAAGATTTGTTTGTAAAAGTTTGGTCCAAGTGTCCTGCAAAAATGCACTACTTGTATGGGATCAGTTTAGAGCACATAGGACTGAAAACATCAAACAACTGGTCGAAATGATGAACACAGAATTGGCAGCAATTCTGGGTGGCTTAATTTCCCAGTTACAGCCATTAGATGTCAGCATCAATAAGCCATTCAAGAACAACATGAGGGAACAATGGAATAAATAGATGATAGAAGGGAAAAACACTATATGATGCCTACGAGAAGGATGAAATGTCCATCAATAACACAAGTGTGTGAATGGGTGCTGAAATCATGGCATGATGTTAAGACTGAAATTGTGGTATAAGTAATGCAATAGATGGCACTGAAGGTCATTTATTGTATGAGAGTGGCAGTGATATTATTAAAGAGGATGATGTTGAGCATAATGATGATAGTCAGTAATGAATCTGAAGTTGAATAATACTAAAATAATAGCAGTAATAATCCTATACCTTTCTTTATTGGCTTTTATTTTTATTGAATTTTAAATTTCTACTGTATTAACAATAGATTTTTTTCAAAAGTTTTTTTTCTTCTTAAATTTACCATTCCAAAATTAGGGTGCACCTTCCATATCACAGCATCTTATAAGCCGACAAATACAGAAAATAAATTAATTCAACAAAAATCTGGGATGAATGCACTGTTTCCCAGAGGAAATGAGGATTGGATAAAATAATCTCTATAAAAAAAGAAGTGCATATCTAAATAGGTATTTATATAGGCTGTAATTTAAATATTTTAATACTATGTATACTCTTATAACAAAGACCCTGTAGTATTTGTATAATGTTCCCCCCCCCATTTGCTATGGGTATTAAAAGGGTATAAGTTATCTCCAGATTCATTCTGCTATATCTGTGTTTTATAACATTACATAGATCCAGAGCAGGTGAAAAATAGCATCACTGGTAGCACTAAGTTTTACAGTACACATGAAATCTATTTTGGAATGCCTATGGGTGATGAAGCCAAGTTATAGGCATTTAATCTCTACTGTGGTAGTTGGGTCAACATTAGAGGACTGGTTTTGTGGAAGTTGTAAGTGTATGCTTTCTACTATTCCTCATATATAGAGAAAGTTCACAAACTATCATCATGACCGCTAATTTTGTATGGTGGATATATTGACATGTAAAAAGTGTGTGGATTGAAAAGCTGTAGTTTATCCCAATATACCATCTTCTGTTCTGGAGCCACACAATGAAGACCCCCCCCCCCCCCCGCCACCCGATCCACTTTCCAGAGAAGTCTTCAGAATCGGATGATGAGTCTAGTGAATAGGGCAAGGGATTACACTTCAGAAGCCTGTTCAAGTAAAGTGAGACATTTCTCTAATCAATATGAATTAGATGACTTAATGAGGAACTTCAATCTAGTCAAATCAAATGCAGAGTTCCTGAAATCTTGTTTAAAGAGTGGAATTTTACTGGATCCCAGCTGAAACACTTTTACATACAGAAAAAGACTGACACTTATGCACATTTTTACCATGGGAATGTGCTCTGCTTTTGATTTTATTGGTTTTTATGAAGAACTGATATTAGTTACAATGCAGAAGAATGGTGCCTTTTCAGACAGTTCAAGCAAAAGTTTGAAGGCTGCATTGGTTGCTTCACAATATAAAAATATTGTGAATATACCCATTGCTTCCTGTTGTGCACTTTGTTCATATTAAAGTCTATGGAAATGTGAAGAACATGTTAGAGAATATCAAGTATGACAGTATAAATGGAATGAATGTCTGTGGGGACTTCAAGACACTGAGGGTGCTGAGTGGTTTCACTAAATTCCCTTGCTTTTGCTGCCTCTGGGACAGAAGGGCAATAGATCAGCACTACATGAGAAGAAAAGTCTGCAGGAATTGAATTGCAGCCTGATGCATGTAATATAGTAAGCAAGAAACAGTCTTGCTTTCCGACCACTCCTGATCAAGACAAGATTAGTCAACAATTTATTAAAGCACTGGATCCTCAAAGTGGCACCTTCAAGCACATATAATGTTTCCAAAATTGATGCAAAATTGTAAGATGGTACATTAATTCTCCACAAGTTAAGCAAATGTTGGCTTCACAAGGATTGACTACAGGGCAATCATTTTGCCTTGTAGTGAATGACTTTCTTGGTAACATTAAGGGCAAAAATTACAGGAAAATGGGATGAGGTATGTCATATTCAGCTGCATCACTTGCACCCTCACCTGGATTTTTTCAGACCAAATTGGGGCAACGTTAGTGAAGAGCATGAGGAGAAACTCTGCCAGGACATGGAAAAGAGGAGGTAGGATGAAGCTACGATGGGTGATTGTATCTGGTTCTTGGTTTGGCATGATCACAATGACCAAAAAATACAAAGGAATTCAAATGTACATTTATATGGAAATTTTTTTTGATTAACCGAAGGAAGATTTCTAACTTTTAATTTGCTATTTTTGTAGTATGTTATTTATTTGTAGTAAAGATTAATATTTTACTCGGTACAGAAGTTAAACACCATTAATAAATCTGATATAATATTATTGCATATTACTTTGCATTAGTTTCTGGATAAACCACTGAAGCCATGCAAAAACTAAAATCATATTCAGAATACCCATATTAATCAAGAAACACCACAAAGGGCAGATAAACAGAACTTTTTAAAAAATTTAAGAAAAAGCTATGTTTTGTCAGTATTACATTATAACAACATATCAGGAGAAAATGTTGATAAAAATTTTACAAGCTAGATTGGAGTTTATGTAAGCCTAAGGGACTGGAGTTATTCTGCAAGTACAGTAATGGAGGCTTGAAGTGGTGGAACCCATGTTTAGTCTCTAGAGCTAAGTCCCAGTCAATCCTTCCCTATCTCTTCCATCATGCAGTATGGTTGATGACTTTTGAGGTTATGATGAACATCGTGGCGAGATCCAATATTCCTTATATTTCAAGGGTACAGCTCTAAAATGGTGTTTTCAGGCCAGCCACTTGTTAGTACACCGGACTGAACCTATTGGTAACTCTCTAGGAGGCTTCCGGATCAGCAAGTGTATAATCTTGCTACCTCTACTCTGCCAGACAGTGACAGGAGGGAGTTCGAGTAGTGTGTATGCGGGGAGCATTGTCGAGGCCACGTTATATCAAGGATCTGGGTATATTCTTACCATGTGTACACCACATTCAAAAATGTCATTACTTCATACAGCATGTCCCACCCACTTTTTCTTACTATTGAATACACCATGAATTGTCAAACTAATAGAGCAAGCTTATCTGCGAAAAGATTTCACAAATATACGTGGTCTCAATTCTAATCTCAACGATATCCATTTCCACTTGCAGTCTGCCAAACCCCATGTACTTTTTCTCACAGAATCTCAGTTATCGGTTGATTCAACTATTGCTCATCTCAGATGCCCAAATTATTCGCTGTATGATTCCTTTTGCCTCAAAGGTGGTACTTGTGCATATGCCTGTTCTGATATTCCCTGTCAGAGACTTGGCAATTTTATCTCCTCTGGCTTAAAATTTCTCTACCTCACATTGTGTCAAATTCATCTGTTCTCCCAACTCCACTAATCACTTGGAGCTCTTTGACTTCCTCTCTTAGCAACTTGACTTTCTCCAGTCCAACTTTCCTAACAGTGAGGTAATTTTCCTTGGTGATTTTAATGTTCACAACTCCAGCTGGCTTCCGTTTTCTAGTCACACCGACCCAGCAGGTCGAGATGCTGAGGCTTTTGCAATTACTAATGACCTAGCACAGATTGTTCATTTACCTACAAGAATACCGGACAATCCTAATCATACAGCCAATATGCTTGATCTTTTTCTCACAAACAACCCTTCTAAGTACACTTTCGAAGTGAGAGGTCCTTTAGGCACTTCAGATCACAACTTGGTGATTGTCTCTTCTCCAATGGAGCCTCTATCTCATGGCTATTCCAACCTCATGTTGTTGGCATTACAAGAATGCAAAATGGGATGACCTGTGAGACTTCTTTTCCTTGGTCGGATTACTGTTACAACACTTCTGATGTTAACGTCTGCTCAGATTGTTAAATTGCAGGAATGGAATCCTTTATCCTACACTCCACTTTAAAATCTCGTCCTTTATCTAAACCTTGGTTTTCCAATAAACGTGCTAAGGCTGTTCAAGAGAAGAATGTTGCATATCATAATTGACGTGTTTCTAATTCTTCAGTTTCATTTTCTGCCTATACCAAAGCTCGCAACAATTGTAAAGTGGTTATTAATCAGTCCAAACTAGAGTTTGAACAGACTAAGAGTAGAAAACTTGCTTCTTGCCCTAATGGTAGCCGAGCATTCTGGTCTCTTGCTAAAGCTATTGGCCACAACTTTTGTCCATCTCTGCCCCCATCTCTGTCCAAACAAGATGGTTCTGTTGTCACTTCAGCCAAGGATAAAGTTGACCTGATAGCATCCCATTTTTCTTCCAACTCGTGTATTAATGATCTTGGTAAAACACCTTCCACCATTCCCAACATGCCCCATTCAATGCCTCCTGTGGTCTTCCTTCAAAAGGATGTCAGAAGGCTTTTGACAAATCTTGATGCTAAGAAAGCTTCAGGTCCCAATGGTATTTCTCCACTTGTTCTCAAAACCTGTGCTCCTGAACTTACTCCTGTTCTTTGCCGCCTTTTTTCACTTTCTTATTCCAAAGGTATTTTTCCTTCTGCTTGGAAATTTGCTCATATCCAGCCAGTTCCTAAAAAGGGCGACAAATCCCTCCAATCCAATTATCGTCCCATTGCAATTACTTCTACTTTTTCTAAAGTAATGGAGAAATCAATTAACCGCCAACTCTTAAACTACCTAGAAACCTTCCGTCTGATCAACGATCGCCAGTATGGATTCCGTCAGTGTCGATCCACTGGTGATATTCTGGCTTATGTTACCCATTTATGGACTAATTCAATGGAAAGGTTCGGTGAAACACAAGTAGTTGCTCTTGACATCTCAAAGGCTTTTGATCGTGTTTGGCATAAAGGTCTTCTAAACAAGCTTCCATCTTATGGTTTGCCAACTGTTTTTAGTAATTGGTTATCCAGTTTTCTCTCTGATCCTTCACTGAGGGTGATGGTAGATGGCTCTCTGTCTTCTAACTTCTCCACTAATGCCGGTGTCCCCCAAGGTTCAGTTCTTTCCCCCACTCTTTTCCTCTTGTATATTAATGACCTTCTTTCATTGACTGGAAATCCTATCCATAGTTTTGCCGATGATAGCACATTGCATTCCACTTTCCATTTTGAGAAACCTTGTCCTGCTCAATCAGCTTCAACTTCTTTAAAATTTGCTACCAATTCCTTAAATGCCGATCTTAGGTAATTCTCCAGTGGGGCAAAGACAACTTAGTTGATTTCAACCCTTCTAAAACTCAGTCTTGTCTTATCTCGAAAAGGATTCTTCTGCTCCTATGCTTATCTTTAGTGACACTCCGATTTCTAGGCAAAATGATATACACCTAATTCTGTTTTTGCACGAACTTTTTTTACACGAATTTGATTTAACACAAATTCAAAATAAATATTTCATTCTCTTTTTACGCGAGTCATTTTGATTTAACACGATTTCTATGAATTTTTTTTGCCTAAATTCTACGAATTTTTTTTTTATTTGTGGCATATTAGTATCATTTCTATATTACATGCACCAATAGATTAGTTAGTTAGTTAGTTAGTTATTTGGTTTTTAGGAGCATTAGCAACTAAGGCCATATTGCTCCGGGATATGCGGTGGTCATTCCCTGACCTTTCCACATCCTCCGTATTTGGTGGCGACGGGCTCGAACCCCGGTCTAATCAAGAAGCCTGTGCTATGCACTGCTGCTCCTTCCCACCTGGCTACGGAGGCGCCCAAATAGATTAGTGTGATTATCAGCTATTTATTAGTGTGATAGATTAGCTAGTGTGTGCGTTTTGAAATGCGTGCTTTTGTTTACCAATGTGTACGTCTAGGTATCTATGAATCATCAACGTTTTTATTGAATTTGGTGCACATCTACGGTATTCGTGCATTGTATCTTCGAAAGACATTTAGTAGTAAGCTCTATTTGAAAGTGAAAGAATCTTTAGTGAAATTTGTGCACATATAAATTTATTAATTTTGCCTATAGTCAATAAATTGTAAGTTTACAAATTTTTCATACTTTTTTTATTAACTATAACTGAGATATTTTTCGGTAGCCCTTATATAATGTCGAATAATTCGCCTATTACCAAAATGAAAAGGAAAGCGAGTTCTTTGGAACTTAAAATTCAAATTTTAGATCGTCTTGCAACTGGACAAGGGGCTACGTCTGTAGGAAAGCATTTTGGTGTACATGAAGCTACCATAAGAACTATTAAGAAAAATGAAGCTGCAATTAGGAAGTCGGTATGTTCTGGAACAAAAGTAAGTGTTAATTCATCATCATATACAAGAGATATTGTCAAGGAAAAAATGGAAAAGGCTCTGGTAATATGGATAGAAGATCAGTCACAAAAAAGAGTACCAGTAGATGGAAATGCCATCAAGCAAACAGCACTAAGAATTTACAGACAGATTAAAGAAAAGAAGCCAAGCACTTCATCTCAAACAAAAAACAGAAAGTTAAACAGAAAGTATGAATTTTCTGCGAGTACAGGTTGGATGATAGGGTTTCTTAAAAGGAATGCTCTTCCTAATATAAAAATTAAAGGTGAAACTGCATCTGCAGATGAACCGGCCACTAAAGTATTCCCGCAGGAACTTGCAAAAATTATTGAAGACGGAGGATACACTCCTGATCAAGTGTGGAATGCAGATGAAACTGGTTTCTTCTGGAAACGAATGCCGAATAGAACGTATGTAGCCAAATCGCAGAAAACTGCTGGTGGTTTTAAAGTAGCTAAGGATCGTGTGACCTTGTTATTTTCCTCCAACGCTTCAGGAGATCGTATGTTGAAACCACTGCTGGTAAATCGAGCCCTAAACCCACGTTCAATGAAAGGTGTAGATATCAATAAACTGCCTGTTCACTGGATGTCAAACAAGAAGGCCTGGGTGACAACTGCTATCTTTACAGAATGGTTCAACAAATGTTTCGCCCCAGAAGTCAGATGTTATATGAATTTGAAAGGTCTCGAATTTAAAGTTCTTCTGATTTCTTGACAATGCACCCGGCCATCCTGTCTTGGAACCCAAACATACAAATTTTATTTCTGCCACCTAATACTACATCTTTGATACAACCGCTAGACTAAGGTATAATTGCGACAATTAAAACATACTACGTAAAACGAACATTCCAACACGTTTTGGACAAACTGAATGATGAAACACTAACAGTCATTAATGTGTGGAAGAAATTCTCAATTATGGATTGTATCAATCAAGTTGGATTAGCATTAACTGAATTAAAACCAGCAACTTTAAATGCGTGTTGGAAAGCGGTTTGGCCACAATGTGTAAAAAGCAAAGATCCCATCATCCCTAATACGACCGAATTTCCCAACATCATTACAATGGCACACAAAATTGGTGGAGAAGGATTCGATGATCTATCGTTTGAAGATATTGATGAATTGTTAACCGACAAAGCCCTAAGCAAAGATGAAATATTAGAGGTTGTCCTTGGGACTCCTTATCCCACAGAACGTAGTGATAATGAAGAAAATGATTCTGTTCTAAATGCAGATTTAATAAAAGAAGGTCTGGAACTGGCCAGAAAATTAGGTAATCATTTTGTCAAACATGACCCTAATGAAGAACGCACTGGGAAGTTTCAACGTGAACTGAAGTTGTTGACAGCCTCTTACAGAGAATTATATAACGGCCTAACCAAAACACGAACACAACGATTAATAACTGAATTCGTTCGTAAAAACCGGTGAAACATCAGCACCAGAGGAGACTCATGCTGATTTTTCTCAAGAGATCACAGATAGAATTTCATAATAGAGGAAGAAGACCATGTCCACAACATTTCTAGTGATATTCCAGTCGTACGCAAACGTATGCGCCGTTTATTATCAGAAAGTGAAAATGAATAAAATCTTATGTGTAAAACAGATTTTTTTTGTTCATGAAGAATTTTTTTCATTTCATATGCATACAAATTTACTTTAATACATTTTCATTACATATTATTACATGTGTATTTTGTTGAAATAAAATAATAAGCTTAAAACGAATATTTTTATGTGTTTTTTTTTAAATTATTTTTACTGATTTTTTAGATCCGGAACCAATCGTCTTTCCTTCCATAAATACAATGTCTTTTTTTACACGTATTTTTCAGGAACGTATCTATCGTGTAAAAACAGAATTAGGTGTATATCTCTTTTGGGGATTACCCTGACTTCTAATCTCTCTTGGCACAAGCACATTACAAATATTGATTTCTCTGCATCTAAAAAACTTGGTTTTCTCTTTTGCTCTCGGCGTTACTTTTCTTCCAAACAGCTGCTCACTCTTTATAAATAGCAAATCCGCCCTGCCATGGAATATTGTTCCCACATCTGGGTTGGTGCCCCCAAAACCTCTCTCAGGCTTCTTGATTCCATTCAGAAGAGGGCGGTTAGGTTAATTAATGATTCATCTCTAACAGAGTCTCTCCACTCGCTGTCTCATAGATGTACTGTTTCTGCTGCATGCCTTTTCTACAGATACTTCTGAATTGGCTTCTATAATTCCCATTCTCTCTTTCAAAACAGTCTGAACACGTGCCGCCACCGGCCAACATTCATTTACTGTCCAACTTCAAACTCACAGAACCAACTTTTCATATTCCTCGTTTATTCATTCAACTGCCGTTTTCTGGAACAACCTTCCTTCATACGTATTTCCTGCAAATTACTGTCTACAGAAGTTCAAGTCCAATGTCAACAAATATCTTCTTTCATCTTCTCAACCTCCAACCCAAGCACGGTACTAAGTTCTATAGGTTCTAATACCGCTTGTGTTTGGGGTTTACATAAAAAAAAAAAATTTTTTTTATGTAAACCATTGCTTTAATGGACTCTGAAAATAAGACTGCATCCACTGAACCAAACTCTGTGCTCATCTCAAAGGCTTTCGATCTCGCAAATGTAACTCACAGCCAATGAAAGGGCAGGCCTTTCTCCACACAACTTGTCTAAGTGAAGTAACAGCGAGTAAGCTAAATGCTGATGGCATCCTTCCCCTTGCTCAGACTACACACATAAGGAGAACACATACATTTAAATTGAGGAAGGATGGTTGCTGGATAGATGTGTGCAAATTTGCCTTCAGCTAGTGGACAATTTGAATAAATTCAAGGAAGGAATGGTCAGGTAATATGGAAAGTTTTTTTTTTCCCCCTGTATAAACTTGTTCACTTGTATCATTTTCCACTACCAATACTAACATACAGTATTATATTTATTTTTACTTCAACCTTGCAGAGAAACTCCCAAATCAGATGAAGGAAGCTTTTTATTTCATAGTACAGTACTTTTTCATAACATTCTAGCAACTTGATATGAATTACATACTAGATAAACAGCATAACTATTGATGATCCTGTTCAGATTGCTGATAAACAATAAATATTTTCATCTACATTTATGAGAGAATGTTTTAGAGAGGGGAATATCAGATGCATATAAAATTATAACTGGGAGCTGAATGATTCTGTGATAACCGAGAAGAAAGTGGAAGAGAAATTGTTGAAACTAAAAGTAAATAAGGCATGTTGGGCTGATGGTATATATATATATAAAATATATTAAAAAAAGCAGCAAAAGAGGTAAGTAAACCTTTGGCCACCATTATGAGAGAATCCTTAGGTTTAAGGACGGTTCCCACAGATTGGAGATGTGTAAATATCTCTCCTATTCAAAAAGGGCGAGATCAAAGGGTGGTGATTACAGACCTGTTAGCCTGATTTCCGTTTCAGGGGAAATAATGGAGTCATTGGTTAAAGAAGCAATGCAGGATTATTCTGACAGGAATGCAGTTATACAGTAATCGCAGCTTGGATTTGTTAAGGGGAGATCTTGTCTGACCAATATGATTAGCTACTATGATGCAATAACAAAGGAAATGGAAACAAAAATCATTTTGACATCATATATAGTAAACTCTAAAATTCTGGAGTTTAAAGAGGTCTACTTAGCAGTTTTGGAGAAGCACATTTCAATGAATATTAAGCACTACAGCTGAATTTGTTTACAGATGTGAATAAGTATAAGAATCATCTTGTCTTTTCATCTGTTTTTTTTGGACAGCAGAATTCATAATGAACAGATAACGCAATGGCCTTAATTCTCACAGCAGAACAAACTTGGCTTGGTAAAGAGTTGCTCTAGTATTGCACTACTTTAAGCAGATACCTTTACCTATATTAAAACTCGTAAAAGTGATTTTGTCCGAAACATGGCTACGAGGAGTCGGCGCATTCTGTCTGTAAACTGCATGTATTCTGTGGTTGAATTATCTGTTTGGCTGGACGAAAACCCAAAATATTCCTGTCATCTTGATGGGTTTCAAACCAAGGCCTTTCCCACGGGGCATGGATAGCAATTATAAACACTGTGCTACCTAGAAAGATGTTTTCAAAAGTCAGATGCCACAAGCTTTGTTTCCTTCAAGTGTTCTACCAATTTGTACTTCGTGAATGGTTTCAGAGCCTTAAACATTCCGTTCAGGTTACCATTCATATATCTGGTTTCCAGATCTTGTGACTCACAAATAAAAATCATTCTCTGTAGCAATACTTTTATCACAGCAATAACAAATGTTGTTGATCTTCATTGAACTGTTTGCAGCATTTGTTGGAATGAATGTCTTCAAAGTTAAATATCTATACACAAAGTGCAGCTAACAATTTTTATTAACAGCAAATACTATCAAGGTAAAGGATTTTGTTTTTGTAAAGGAAATTAAAATGCATTCAAGCTATTTTAAAATTTTTTTCAGCAGGAACAAGTGATGTCAAAAATGCAAATGATACATAGGAACTGTTCAGGAAGGTAATCATAAAGGCTATTAAACATTTTACACCAACTAAGAGATGGTGTTTGAGGTTTAGGCTAAATGGATATCACATAAAGTGATGAGCAAACTAAAAATGTAAATAGATGAATTCAGTGACACAGAAGAAAAATGTACAGGATGATTATAATTTGCCAGAACAGAAACATACAGTAACTACAAATTAGACTGTAATCAAGTTACTCGGGGAATTAGGAATACTTAAGTACATTAAGAAAGACTTTTGGCTAAGAGTTTAAAGAAAATTTCAAAGAAAACCAAGAAGGAACGGGATGAATCACATTAGTCAACTTGATATTAGTATTAGCACTGAAGCAAGCTCATATATATAAGATATAAGCTTATATACAGGGTGTCTCAAAAATATTGGTACAAACGTTTAGGGGAGGTAGGTAACATCTAAAGAAATGTGAATCGCATAGGAACCCATAACCGGAAACGTCACGGGAAAATAGTAGCAGAGGCACAAGAAGCAGAAATGACACTAGACAGTAATTAGTGGCAAACATTTATTTGACATAATTTTAACACTGGAGTACGAGATGGATGCATTTCATGATGTTACAACAGATGTTCGAAGGTTCCACCATGAGACGCAATGCATGCGTGACACCGACGCAGCATGGATTGGCGGACACGGTCGAACACACCTGGAGTTTATTTGACAGTAGCAGCAGCGCAGACGAGTCTCGTCACGATAGATTTGAGGGGCCCCCCTACAGAAAGAAATCAAGGCTTGATAAATCAGGTGAACGTGGGGGCCAGGCAACGGGTTCACCACGGCCAATCCATCGACACCCAAAATGTCTGTTCAAATAGTCATGAACACACCTTCCATAATGGGCAGGCGCCCCGTCATGTTGAAACCAAATGTTGCATCTCATATTTGCTGGAACATCGATCGTCAAGTAACTCTGGTAGAACTTGTTCAAGAAAGATTCGATATTTAGTGGAGTTCATGTGGAATGGTAACAGGTATGGGCCGACTAAGCAGTCATGACTATACCTGCCCACACATTTATTGCGAAGCGATGTTGTGCTGCATGGGAGCGCACACCGTGTGGGCCCTCTGCTAATCCATACACTAGGTGCATGTCTGCCAGCTCACAGTTCATATATCGATTCATGCTCTTCGTGCGGCGACTACTGCTTGAATGAGTAAACCACAAATTTTCTCTCTCACGAACTGATGAACAACGGCATGTACCGACTTATGGTGACGTTTCCGGTTATGGGTTCCTATGCGATTCACATTCCTTTAGATGTTACCTACCTCCCCTAAACATTTGTACCAATATTTTTGAGACACCCTGTATATGTGCACACACACAAGCTTATATCAGAGAGAGAGAGAGAGAGAGAGAGAGAGAGAGAGAGAGAGAGAGAGAGAGAGAGAGAGAGAGAGAGAGAGAGAGCGCGCGAGAGAGAGCGCTATGCACTCCATTTTTTCTAATAATTTAATTCTTCCTAAATTTATTCAAACTACCCACCTCCGAAACACCAAATATACAAAGGGATAATCACCTCTTTTTCCCTATTGGCAAAATTCCTGTATATCACTGACAAGACCCCATAACCTGCTGCTCTGGTAGCCTGTCTGCACAATTACACCCCCCCCATATCTTTTTCATTCTCTACTACTCTGAGTGTAGTACCACACAGTTGGTACGTTTCTCTGGGGTTACTTCTACCCCATATGCAGTACTTTGCATTTGTCAATGTTAAACTTCCATTGCCATTTCTCAGCCCATCTGCCCAACTTTTCTAGATCCTGTTGCAGCAGCAGCATACTGTCATTAACAACCGACCGTGCCAACCTTTGTATCATCTGCAAACTTTGACATTAAGCCTGATATACCTTCATCAATATCACTGATAAATATACAAAACAATGGGCCCAACACCAAACCCTGGGGGACTCCACTAATAACATTAGTTCACGAAGAGAAGTGTCCCCTGATTATCACTCTGTCTTTTCCCACTCAGCCATCCTTTTATCCATTGTAGCAACTTGCCCTTAATGCCATACTGTTCCAATTTGTATAGTAGTCTTCCATGTGCAACAGTATCAAAAACTTTCCAGAAATCCAAGTATATGATATCAAAATTATATTTTGCATCTGGTTTCTTTGTGACACATCATGGTATCCAATCAATGCTTAATAAAAAAAAAAAAAAAGCCTTTGTTATCTCATGCTGATTAACATGTTAATTTATCCATGTCAAAGTCTTTCCACATATGAATACCTTTTTGCTAATCCCACCAAATGCACTGCCTATTTTTTGAACCTTTTCAAGAAGACAAATATGATTTTTTAAGGTGTGGCCTTGATCATGCACACATCATTCTAAGTTTAGTTTCACAATTGCTTTATATAGCAGAACTT
This sequence comes from Mastigoproctus giganteus, assembly GCF_048544385.1. Taxonomy (NCBI): domain Eukaryota; kingdom Metazoa; phylum Arthropoda; class Arachnida; order Uropygi; family Thelyphonidae; genus Mastigoproctus; species Mastigoproctus giganteus. The sequence continues at coordinate 60,299,926 of NC_143587.1, forward strand.
ATAAGCAATATTATAACTACTTACAGTTTTTATAAGGAATTGAGCCAGAATTAACAACTTTTTAATAAATCAACAGGTGCAAAAATTCTCAATACAGGACAGTACCTGTTTAAACAGGTAAACCCCAAATCTCTTTCTTCCTTCACTATTTTTAATTCAATCCATCCAAAGTGTAAAATCTTTCATTTTGTAACATTAAAATATAGTGCCACATAACTGACTATTCTTGAAACCTATCTAGTCATCCCAAAGGAGTATTGTTTGCTCATTAACTAACCTTCATACCATTGTAAAATTTCACACTGCACTGTATTCCTCTTTCGATACTCATTTAAAAATATAGGAATTGGAGCAGTCCCTGCATTGATTGCTGAGGGACCCCCCCCCAGCCTTACCCCATTCTAGAGAGTAAACAGGTAAATAGGTTATAGGTTACAGTGTAGTACATTAATTGTAGCCCTCTGCCTCCTGTAGTCATTCCATAATTTATTGTGTGCTTTCCCATTATCTCAATATGTTCCAATTTATATAGAAATCTTTTATGAGGGCCTGAATCAGGTGCTTTTATGAGGTTCAAATAAAGATCAAAGTCATTTCTGAACCCAACTGATAACGTCATAATGACGTATATTATCTAAACAATATCTAGATAGAAATGATATTCTGAAGGAAATATTTTTCCTTAAATTTTATATATGTGCAATTTTTACAATTTTGTATTTAGACAAAATTGTATGGTGTTTTCTTGAGAACATAATTTCTATCTAGATGACTCCATATTACATTATTAATGTCTAGAAGATTTTTCCTATCACTGTCAAACTGCCTAGTCTATAGTTGCCAACTTAGTTCCAGAGGCAGACTGGGTCAAAAATTCTCACCAGGGAAAACTTATAGCAGCCTCATACTAGCATTTATGGCCTGTGTGTGTGTGTGTGTGTGTGTGTGTGTGTGTGTGTGTGTGTGTGTGTGTGTGTGTGTGTGTGTGTGTGTGAGAGAGAGAGATTACAAATAACTAGAGTAACTATATACTGTTATTTTGATTTTCTTAATAATCTACTTTCTTATTATGATTTTTGTGCATTTAGTTTACATATATTAGTCAACAAATAGAATCTATCAGAAGTTACAGTGTAATATCGAAAATCACATTGGCCTCCAGCCCACCGGTGTTTCCCTGGTAAGTCTTATGGCCAGTCAGCCTCTGCTTAGTTCGTAGAACCACATTTGGTTAGAGTGGAAATACTATAGCAATTCTCCAGTTCAAGGGAATTACCCTCTAGTCTAACAAAACCCTAGTGATTAAACTTAATGGTTTGTAATGCATTCCCTCAAAATAACCACATATATGCACCTAATCTACAGGCGCAATTTTTATAATAAGCCATCCTTTGATTTTTCATATCATTCATTTTAGAGTGCTGCTCAGATTCACTAACAGTGAATCTGAGCAGCACTCTAACAGTATTGTGTATCATACACACAACGCTGTTAATAACACACTAGAACACATTTAATTAGTTCTTCGAAGCAGAGTGGTCAGCAGCAGGACTGCAATAGCACACACTATTTGAGCAGACCGGGGTTCAAACCCCTGACTGCGAAATATGGTTGATCTGCCAAACCACACTGAACCAGCGTGGCAGATCATGGTCCATTTCCCTCAACAGGAACCGTTGAGAAGGCTTCCATCCTGCAGTGGATTGATAATGGCTGCAGTTTACCATTTTGAGATAGAATTTTTCTCAGCTTGGTTGTGCTTGTTAACAGGAGTGATTGCTTCTACACGGATGGGATACACTTAAATAGGGTGCATGAATATTTGCTGATGCCATCAAGACAATGTTAGGTGGGTTGGCAAACTGCTAGCTTGGGGAGATTCCCATCCGTGTAGAAGCAATCCGTGCAGGCAGAGGTGGAAATGATTCTTGCACTGCTTCTATTGGAATGAGCAGCAGCCTGGAAAGCAAGTTGCTGGGGATTTCAGGAACTGCTAGGAGTCATGAAACAAGTAAATACATGGGCTGTGTTAGAGTAATTAAGAGTAAGAACAGGTGCATGTATACTTGCATGTACACCAATGCTAGGAGTATAGTAAATAAATTTGATGAATTTGAAGTGCTGGTTGTTGGGATATCAGAGACGTGGTGTCACTCAAATATAAGGGATGCAGAACTGGAATTTGGGGTGTACAATGCGTATAGAAAGGATAGGAAGGATTATGCTGTTAGTTAAGAAACACAAAATTTACAGAAGTGCATCCAGTTGACATAGATGGACAGTGCAATGGCGAGTCAGTTTGGTGTGACAAAAGCACTGAGAAAGTAAAAATAAGGGTAGGAGTTTGTTATAGGCCTAATGACTGATGAGTACAATGAACAATTATACAGAGAAATAGAGTGGGTCAGTAAATCAGAGTATCTTATAATGGGGGATTTTAACTTCCCAGATATAGACTGGAACTTGTGGGTTGGTCATTCGCACACTAGCAAGGCTTTTGTGGATTTATTGGATGATTGTTTTCTACAGCACCATGTTAGAGATGCAACAAGAGCAAGTAACACTCTTGATCTTATTATCAGCAGTGATTATTCATGCATTAAGAATTTACAGATAAAGGAACCACTAGGTGGCAGTGATCACAGTGCACTGATGTGGGATTTACTTAAAGATGTAACTACCATCAGAGATAAAGGGAAGGGTTTTTGATTTCATAAAGGAAACTATAGTGGCCTCAGAGATTTTTTAAGTTCTAAGTTTAGGCCCAAATGGATGTCAGATGAACTAATGAGACTCGGGGCAGAGAAGAAAAATGCATGGCATGCACATAAATTGTCAGGCGACACAGAAGCCTATGGTAGATACAAGCAAGTCTGTAATCAAGTCACAAAGGAGGTTAAGCAAGTGAAGGCAGATTATGAGAAATCTTTGGTAAAGGATGCAAAGAAAAACAGCAAAGACTTCTTTACTTATACAAACTCTAAAAGGAAGGGGATTAATCAGATTGATCCACTTGATATCAAGGGTTTGACTGTAGATGATCATTCTCACATAGTTGCCAAACTAAATGAGTATTCTGCATCTACAATTCACACATGAGTTATTCAAGGAGAGGGCCAGATGTTTATCAAACTGTAACGGAGTTAATTAGTTATTTTGGTTTTTTAGGAGCATTAGCAACTAAGGCCATATTGCTCCGGGAATATGCGGTGGTCATTCCCTGACCTTTCCGCATCCTCCGTATTTGGTGGTGACGGGCTCGAACCCCGGTCTAATCAAGAAGCGTGTGCTACGCACTGCTGCTCCTTCCCACCTGGCAACGGAGTTAAATGACTTTGTAATAACTGAGAGCAAAGTGGAAGAGAAATTGTTGAATTTAAAAATAAGAAAGGCACCTGGGATAGATGGATCTATCCATTTATATTAAAGGAGGTGACAAAGGAAGTAAGCAAACCCTTAGCCATAATTAGAGAGCATCCTTGGACTCAGGGGAAGTCCCCACAGACTGGAGATGTGCAAATGTATCTCCAATTCACAAAGGGGGACCAGAGGGTGACAAGTAATTACAGACCTGTTAGTTTGACTTCTGTTCCAGGGAAAATAATGAAGTCACTGGTTAAAGAAGCATTGCAGGATCATCTAGACAAACATTTGGAATGAATGGATCAGTAAGCCTTGTCTGACCAATTTGATTGGATACTATGATGTGGCCACAAAGGAACTGGATGCAAAAAATAATTTTGATATCATATACTTGGATTTCAAGAAAGCTTTTGATACTGTTGCACATGGAAGACCACTGTACAAATTGGAGCAGTATGGCATTAAGGGCAAGTTGCTACAATGGATAAAAGGATGGTTGAGTGGGAGAAGACAGAGTGGTAACCAATGGGTACTGCTCTACATGAACTAATGTTATTAGTGGTGTCCTTCAGGGTTCGGTGTTGGGCCCATTGTTGTTTTGTATATTTATCAATGATATTTATGAAGGTATATCAAGCTTAATGTCAAGGTTTGCAGATGGTACAAAGGTTGACAGTTGATGGTACAAAGGGTTCATAATAACAGTAAGCTGCTGTAACAGGATCTGGAAAAGTTGGGTAGATGGGCTGAGAAGTGGCAACTGAAATTTAATTTTGATAAATGCAAAGTACTGCATATGGGTAGCAGAAACCTCAGAGAAATGTACCAACTACATGGAGTTTCACTCAGGGAGGTGGAGAATGAAAGAGACCTGAGGGTAATTGTGCAGTCAGATATGAAGTTTTCTGAACAGTGCAGACAGGCTACCAGAGTAGACCAAGGGGTCTTGTCAATGATATACAGGAATTTTACAAGCAGGGATAATGTTATTAGTGGTGTCCCTCAGGGTTCAGTGTTGGGCCCATTGTTGTTTTCTATATTTATCAATGATATTGATGAAGGTATATCAAGCTTAATGTCAAAGTTAGCAAATGATACAAAGGTTGGCAGGGATCTGGAAAAGTTGAGTAGTGGTAAATGAAGTTTAACATTGTCAAATGCAAAGTACTGCATATGGGTGGCAGTAACCCCAGAGAAATGTACCAATTGTCTGCTGTTACACTCAGGTAGTGGAGAACGAAAGAGACCTGAGGGTAATTATGCAGTGAGATATGAACTTTTCTGAGCAGTGCAGACAGGCTACCAGAGTAGGTCAAGGGGTCTTGTCAACGATATACAGGAATTTTGCGAGCAGGGATAAGGAGGTTGCAGTACACACTTTGAGTACTGCATACAGGTCTGGAAGCCTCATTTTAGGAAGGATGTAGAGTTGCTAGAATGAGTACAGAGAAGGGCAACAAGACATGTGAGGGGAACAAAGGGGTGCTCTTATGAAGAAAGGCTTAAGTTCTGCAAATTGCAGCTTCTGGAGACTAATCACCTGCGAGGAGATCTCATTGAGGTGTATAAGGGCTTGAATGGATTGAGCAGGCTCAATGCTGATGAGATTCTTCCTCTTGCTCAGATTACGAACCTGAGGGGGCATAAATTAAACTAAGGAAAGACAGTTGGAGAATAGATGTGCGGAAATTTGCCTTTAGTCAGCAGGTAGTTGATTGCTGGAACAAAATGCCATCTGTCGTGGAAATCGATAGCTTAAATAAATTATTTGCAGAACTAGACAAACATTTGGAATGAATGGATCAGTAAAATGGGAAGGTTTTTATTTATTTTTTATTTTTTTTTGGCTGATGCTGTATAAATTTGCTTTCAAGCACCATGCCTCTGCTAATGTAAAGTAGCATACATTAAGCAGAAATGGCAAAAGATTAAAAAAGGAAACAATAATGGACATTGGACTTTTCTAGAAGTTTATTTTAAAATAACTGCATGGTGACAATTTGAAAATATAGCATGAAATAAATTACAAACACTCATTCTCATACATGCTTGAAAATGGATAAAGCACCTACATATTAGCATATCCAACATCCACTTAACGTTTCCAAATGTAATGTGAGGTTTTTTTTTTTTTTTTTAATCCATTCCAATTTTACTAAAATTAGCCAAATATAAATCCTATAACTACACTTTTTTTTTTTTTAAACATTTTTTCTTTTTTCTAAACCTTTTTCTTATTTTTTAATGGACAACATGCAGGTTGTCCACATACTGTATTTAGTATTAACTGTATAATGCAAAGAAGCCACAGTCTAGCCCTGACAAAAAATAAAATAAATAAAAAAATAATGTGCTTTGTTCCTCACAAAGGTAACTATTTATGCAGTTTACCTTTGAATTTCTTCAAATTACCAGCCTCAACTACCTACAGAGACAACTTGTTCCAGTAATCAACTTGCTAACTAAAAGAAAACTTTTTACAGTCTAGCCTAAACCGCTTCCCTTGTAATTTGAATTTATAGCACATAGTTCTAGAATCCTTTATAAGAGCAAAAATTTGCCTTCATTCATTTTACTAACCACTTTCAGAGCCTTATACACCTCAATCTGGTCTCCTCTAAGATGCCTGGCTGCTAAGCTCTGTAGCCCACATAATTGAAGTCTTTCTTTGTACAGCCATCCTTTTGCCAATCTCACCATGCAAGTTGTCCCGTCTTTGGATCCTACCAAGAAGCTCAATATATTTTTTTTGATGAGACCTCCATATCAGACACAGTGCCCTTATACAGTGGGATTATGACTTCCCTATCTCTATAGGCTATTGTTCAGTGAATCGACACCATGGAATTTCCTAGCTGACTGTTTACACTGCTCAGCAGGCCTGGCACTAGGGGTGTGCAAGTGAGGCACTTGCCACAGGCACTGCTAGATGTGCCACTGCATATTATGCGTGTTAAAATACCATAAGAATTAGGTGCCATGACAAGGTTTTGCCCCACATGAAACAAACGCTGGCATTCTGCTGCTCTGAGAACTCATGTCCACTTGCATCATAACTTGTGGTTCTCTTTATTCCTCTACTGTTTTTAATTTAGCCATTAGGAAACTTAGGAAATAGCAACTCCATTATTTTGGGGTTGCTATTTCCTAAGTGTAAAACCTTGCATTTTGCAGTCACTCTTTTATGAAAATCAGAACCAGCAGTGGAACCCTGCTTCTGATGTTATCCCAATCTAAAGAATATCCATTAATCTCTGCCTTCTGCTGTGCAGCCATCCTGTGATCTTAGAATCTTTCCAGTAATCCCAGCATGTTCCAGCTTATACAATAATCTCTCATAAGGGACTGAATCAGATGCCCTGCTAAAATTCAAATACACTATGTAGAAATTGTTTCCTACATCCAGCTCATGAGTAACTATGTCAAAATAGCTTAACATGTTAGTTAAGCATGACTTTCCCTTAAAAAAACCATTGTGCATCCTTCAAAATGCAATTTCTGTCTAAATATCCCTGGATTCCACTCTTAATCGCTGCCTTCCAAGATTTTCCCTACTGTTGAAGTCAGCTTACCAGTGTATAGTTACTGACTTCACCCATAGAACTGCCTTTATATACTGGCAATATGTTGGCACTTCTCCAATCCAAAGGAATCTCTCCTGAGTCCAGTGGTGCTCTCATTATTAACCTCAATGCACTATCTGGCTGCTGCCTCCCTCAAATTTACTGGGAATGTGCCCTCAACTCCAGGAGCCTTACTGGCCTTTTGGCTCAAAATTTTTTCTAATAAATAATCTGAAATTTCAGTATCACTAATTTCATGCTTTCCATATAGTCGGACTGTTGAAAATTTTGTTTACAGAAAGCACTGACTGTAGGAATAAATGGACACTATAGCAGATACACAGAAAAAGAAAAGAAAAATTCTCAGTTCAAGCGCTACACATAAGAATAAATGGATTCTAAGAATTTCATTTTTTACTAATTTATTATTTATTTATAAATAAGTAAATAACAAATTATTCCTATTTGTTTATTCTATTATTATTTTTGTTTGAATTTTTATTAAAAATGCAGACAGAAATAAATTATTACAAAACATCGAATGAATACTATATTCTTGTTTATACTCTGGCATAACCACCCTATCAAAGGAATTAATAATATATCATGAATTTAATTGTATTTAATAGTCACGTGGGTTCAAACCACAGTCCACTCAGAGCTTGTGCTACTGCACTCTCACTCCTAACTACTCAGCTATGTCATGCTATTTGAAGTAGGTGCATTTCAATTACACTAGTTTACAAATTTAAGTTTGTTCACTGGGGTTTGAATTTCAATAGGTCCTACTGCCGAAATATGTTGCTGTGATTTCAAATATTTCAAGTATATCAGGCTTAATGTCCAAGTTTGCAGACGATACGAAGGTTGGCAGGGTTGTCAAGGACACTACTGACACTATGCTGCTGCAACAGGATTTGGAGAGGTTGAGCAGATGGGCTTCGAGGTGGCAAATGAAGTTTAACATTGACAAATGTAAAGTACTACATATGGGAAACAGCAACCCCAGAGCAGCGTATCAACTCTGTGGTACTACACTGACAGTGGTAGAGAATGAAAGGGACTTGGGGGTGGTGGTGCAGGCAGATATGAAGTTCTCTGAGCAGTGCAGACGAGCTGCAAGAGTAGCTCATGGTGTATTGTCAATGATATATAGGAATTTTTCTAGCAGGGATAAGGAGGTGATTATTCCCTTGTATAAGGCAATGGTCAGGCCACACCTAGAGTACTGTATACAGGCCTGGAGGCCTCATTTCAGGAAGGATGTAGAGCTGCTGGAACGAGTACAGAGAAGGGCAACTAGATTGGTGAATGGGACAAAGGGGTTCTCTTACGAAGAAAGGCTTAAGTTTTGCAAATTACAGTGTCTGGAAACTAGGCACCAGCGGGGTGATCTGATAGAGGTGTACAAAGCCTTGAATGGTTTGAGCATGCTCAATGCTGATGGGATTCTTCCTCTAGCTCAGAAAAATCACCTGAGAGGGCATAAATTCAAATTGAGGAAAGACAGATGTAGGATAGATGTGCGGAAATTTGCCTTTAGCCAGCGGGTGGTTGGTGGGTGGAACAGACTTCCATCCCTTGTCGTGGAAGTTGATAGCCTAAATAAGTTTAAGGCTCAGCTGGACAGGTATTTCGAACGAACAGAGGGGTGAAGTGGAAGTGGTTATTTTTATTTATTTATGTTATTTTTTTTTTTTTTTTTTGGCTGATGCTGCATAAGCTTGCTTTCTTGCATCAAATGCCTCTACTAATGCTAATGCTAATTCTTTAGGATTAGCGCAATCAACTTTAAAAACTTTAACAACTAAATTACTTAGATTTTTTTCTATCACATCCAGATACATCACAATTTAAGAAATAAAAAAGTATTGTTTTTTACGAAAGTATATAACTTTATTGTATTTAGTAATGACAAATTGATAGGATTACATTTTCATATAAAAAAATACGCAAATACTAACAAGTATTAATCAAAATTCTGAAACTTTCATTAATCAGACATTCGTCTCTTTGTTTCAAAAGAACATTTAATCGTTTTTCTTTTATGTACAGTGCCAGGTTTCTCTCTTTTTAAACACCAGCAGTAGTCGGTCATCATGCTTGTATTCCACCTTCCCTGGTACCTCTGCTCCATTTCTTTTATGTCCTGATGGAATCTCTCCCCTTGTTCTTCGCTCATCTGTACAAGATTTTCGGGGGAAAAATCAAGATGGGCTTGCAAGAAGTGAATTTTGATGCTCATATTGCAACCTAAATTGCAAAGCTTTTTGAGCACATTTTGAACAATTTTCTCATAATCCTGTGATTTATGATTTCCTAGAAAGTTTTCCATTACACTTTTAAAAGCAATCCAGGCTTCCCTTTCAACGTCAGCCATAGCAATTTCAAACTGACCATCTAACACCAATTTTCTAATTTGGAGACCAATGAAGATACCCTCAAGTTTTGCATCAGTTAAACCGGGAAATTTACTGCAAAGGTACTTAAAGCAGTTGCCATCCTTATTCAGTGCTTTAACAGATTGCTTCATTATGCCTAACTTGATATGCAGTGGAGGTAAAAGTATTTTATCTGGCTTCACCAAACTTTCGTGCATAATATATTTTTAATCCCGGTTTAAGATTGTGCCTCCAAGGCTATTGCTTCTTTGTCCAATCCAGCGCTTTAGCTCTGCTATTCCATTCACAAATAAACCATGGCATTTTAGTGTACCCACCCTGTTGTCCCCACCAAAATCCATAACACTTTTAAGTCTCCACATAGTTGCCATTCGTGACCTTGATATTTAATTTTCTCCAGAAGCAACTTTAGATTGTCAAAAGTTTCTTTTAAGTAGACTGAATGAGCAACTGGCACAGATGTGTACTTATCTCCATTATACAAGAGAACACCTTTTAAACTAGTCTTAAAAGAGTCTATAAATAGTCTCCATTCACTAGGAACATATGATGGAGCTCCTAAGGCACTTATTAAACCAGCGATATCACTGCAATATACGAGAGGACCTTCTTGCAAAAAATACTGTATAAACTCCCTTTCACGATCTCTGTACCAGGAAAATGATGTACCTGGAGCAAGTAAGTTCTTCGATTGAAGTTTGGATCCTAGAATTTCAGCAGCATACTTTGGAAGACCTAAGCCACTTACTAAATCGTTCAGTTCGACTTGTGTGAATTGCCGCGGCACTAAAATATTTTCTGGTTGATAACATTCCTCTTCACTAACCTCTTTGGCTTCTGCTTCGGTGGAAGATGTGGACACCAAAGTTTCTGGTGGACGTTTTACAGGCAGATCAGGTCCGTGCAGAACTGGTCTTACGGCTGATGGTAAATCTGGATATTTGATGTCCTTTTTTATTTTTTGAATTGTAACCTTTAACATCACACACACAAAAGTAACATTCGGCATGGCTTACTGGCTCGTGCCACAACATAGGAATAGCAAATGGCAAGCACACCTTTTTTCCTTAACTCCATTTTCTAAGATGTTCGACACATGTATGGCATACTTTATGCAGTGCCCACGATTTATCTTGATCACCTAGTTTTATGTCAAAGCATGCATAATACGATTTGTTTTACAAAATCGGTAATATTTCACCTCTGCTTTACAGGAACAAAACAACCACATATGTAACAAAATATGTCGGGACTGTTTATACACTTTCTGGTTGTCATACTAAAATAAAACTAACACACAATGAGAGCTCACAACGGTTTTTACAGGAGTACTGTGACCGCATAAGGGATGTGCCACTTATATAGGCTCTGTGGACTGTACAAACAAGTAAGTGCTTATATAGGCTCTGTGGACTGTACAAACAAGTGAGTGTATTCTCAGACAAGTTTAACCCATAACTACACACAGCAGTCTCACAGACTCCACTCGGAAAATAAAATTCTGGGAATCACAGATGGGCGGAAGAGCGGGGTGGGGACGTCTACCTCCCTGGGCCAAGGTCGGCTACCTTGCAGTGTGTGTAGTTACGGGTTAAACATGCACAATCTGTTGTATTTGAGGCAAATATCTGATACTGATTACGAATATAGGGGTATAAATCTTGTAAACCATTGCAGAAACTATAGTTATGTACGCATTTGTGTATAATACCTAGGTAATATTTTGTTAATGAATTGTGAAAAATCTTACGTGATAGAAACAAACGGACTTCGGTTTAGTAATTGGTAAACATGCATAAATAACTGCCACATACTTTTACTCAAACCCCAGATACACTGTAAACCAGTGTTATTAAAATCCCAGCAGAAAATGTACTACAAAAAGTTCAGTAGTATATTATGAAGTACATGCAGTGAAGTTAAAACAATTACTTTTATATATTAATTGGTAATTATTTACTTTCCACTTCACATAAAATGGAAAAATTTAATTAAGAAATCAAATTGTAATTTAACGCACACATTAAACAAATTTAAATTAGTTTATCTTGTGCTGTATTTTAAGTTTGAACAGAAGTTCAATTATTATAATAAAACTTGTAGAAAACCCAAATGTAGAGAGTATTTTGCATGTAAATAAATGCACTGTTCTCTAAATACAAATTATATTTATAGCTGGTTAACATCGATGTAGTAATAAATAAAAATTAGTGCAGATTTTTCTAATAGCTCTTATCCAATTACTATGTTGATAATAAGCAGTTACAAACATGCAAAACAGTGTGCTCTTCTTTAAATTAAAAAATAAGTTTAAACAGAAAATAACATTTTAAATGTTACATATAAAATGCTCAAAAAGTTCCCCAAGAATAATTTTCCAAAGAATTAGTGAATAATGTGGCATCTTTATCATGCAAGTCCACTACATAAAACTAGACACACTTCATAGCACGCAATTAACAAATATATTACATTTACTATACTATAACCACTTTATAATCTCTTTCATGAGATATTCGACTGCATTCCGTGAAAAAAGACAAGCTATTCACTTATATGCTGACTAGAATCTGTTGCATCACTTGTTCAGCCTGAACACTGAAAACTTGTATAGTCAATGTTCTAGAAGGTGTGGTTTAATATTCAACCACACAGGTTTCAAAGGCTGACAGGTGATGCAAATCTGTATGCATTTACAAATAAATAAATAGATCAACAAATTAAATGTTTTATTATGTTATCTTATACAGACATATCTTTAAAAAAAAAGTAACATTATCATACCTTATATTTAAATTTCTTTTAGATAATATGCAAGTCAGATTGCAATATTTTCATCTGTATTGATACTTTTCCAAAGTGAATAGTAAAAAGAATCTTAGCTTACCTTTAGCCAAAAATATAATGTATTCAGTATTTTATTTTTAGCACTTTCCTCCCTGGTCGGTCGCAACAGCTAATAAACTACTCATTTCTTCTCACTTGTACCAGCAATAACCTGAAATAATTTTCTGTTATACCTAAATAATTTCTTTATTTGCAGTTTTTTTTTTTTTTTTCTCTTTCTGTAACATCTTTCACTTAATTGTAATTTTAATTATGGAATAAATTAGAAAAACTTGCAGCAATCAATGGAACTTATGCGAAAAAAGGTTTTCTATAAAAAGCAATTTTAATTGCTTTTATATAATTTGCAATTAACTACCACTAAAATATTATTTTATAGTTGTTCGTTTTGTATATTCTGCTACAGTACTTTCCACTTAAATTATACTCGCATTCCAGAAGCTCATTTCTCTGAAGTGAAAGGAGTTAAAATGAAATTCTGAGCTTTTTTTTTTTTATTGTTATTATTATTATTTTTTTTTAGATGCTCATTACTAACATATCCATTATTTAATAGAAGAAGGAAAATACTCATTCAGTTTAAAACTGAATGTTAATGTAATAAAAATTGAATCAATCTAATTTAAATTAAATCAAGCTGCAGCATGCCAGCTTATTTTTGAAATTAATGAAAATACAGAATAAAATCGTTCTGTAATGCAAAAAAAAACTGAACAGCTTAATAACAACTGAGTTAATTCACTGAATCTAGGATACCAATAATAAAAATAAGAAAAAAAAAAAAATATATATATATAAGAGCTATTAAAAAACATGATCTGGGCTAATGGTGCGGAGTATAAATATAAAAACTGAGCTTGTCACTGAAATTGCCCTACCTAAAATGATTGCATGGTTCGAGCTCAAAATAAGTGGAGTGAGAGACTTCATTGTAGACAAAAAAAATGACTAAATCTGCATATTAATTCACAGTATATGCTTACAAAAATGTGGTACACATCAGCATAAACTCTATGAACAGCAATACACATAGCCAAACATCACATTAGGAGTTCAGAAGATGGTATCTTGGTGCATACTAGCCCATACTTGTACTGCAAGTTGGGCAAAATCAGTAAGAGTTAAGAATCAGAGGTCAGTGAATGTCCCGTGCATATTCCAAATGTGTTCAATGGGTGACAAATCTAGTGAATCCACAGTCAAAGGACACAGGTCCAAATCAAACAGGAACTTCAGGATCTTGACACCAGTAATGACTGGAGGTGAACAGCTATTGTAACTGATGGTTTCTTGTACGATGGATTACTTCTGTCTCTGGCATGTCTCCAGATGCATATACTGTCATCAATGAATTCCGAACAGAAATGTGATTCATCACTAACAAGAACACAATACCATTCATGTCCCAAGCAGCCCTTTCTCTACACCACTACAGATACTGGTAATAATGGAATGGCATTAAAAGCAGATGAGGTAACAATGTCAAGAAAGCAGCCCTACATCTTGCAGTCATCTGCTAATCATGCTCTCCAATACAGTAGAGCAGGGATGGTATTATACTGTTAGAAGTACAGAGGCTTATGAAAGGTCTGTTTCATGTTGCTAGCTGGCATATCTGATCTTCCTGTTTTAACATTCTTCTGATACCACCAGAGTCCTGGTGATGTGTCCAAGTACCTTCCTATATCCACTGTCCAATAGCATCCTGGATTAAATCACCCCAGGGAAATTTGCCACGTTGACCATTCAGCTTCTGACAACCCAATGATCTAATCTCTTTCAAAGTCTATCACATATGTTAAAGGTAATGCACCCTGTTAGATGGTCATTTTTTTGCTTTCTTGTTAATGTATGTTTTTATAGCATCTTCAGATTCTCGTATCAAGCCAATAACAGCCATGTTACTTTAATGACATATGGGTTAGTGCAATTGCATCATTTTTATATGTAATAAACTATGCATACAATGATCATCTACTGAGGTAGATGGATTGGCATCATTTTAATTATATTTCATATAATGTCCTTAAACTCATTCACAGTCTAGGCAAAAATGTCCTTTAGTCTAAATCAGTGCACACCATCAGGCATCTCTCATATTGTGGAGTTATATTTCATAACTGAGTTGTCACTATTGCAACACCAGGGTACCTGCCCACCCACCGAAGAGAGGCCAAAGAGCCTTGAAATGGTACCATCTGGGTAGTGGTATCCATCGAGAATAATTAACAATAATCTTCTCCATTGGCAATAGTGAAATTATAGTAACCTTATAATACCGTGATAAATCTGACTAAAAAATGAATAGCAAATGCTTAGAAAATGGTACTCACCTTGTATAAATCTGCAATAAATTTATTTTATTTTATTTATTTATTTTTGGTAGATGGTGGTTAAATTTAGGTTGGAAGAAGCATTAAAACGAACTAAGGCGGGGAATGGGGTGAAAATATTTTAAACAGATTTTAAAATGAACGCAAGGAAGTAGAAATGCAGATCTCCAGTCCCTGGTTGTCATAAAGAGGTTAAAAGACGTAAATGAAAAAAAGAGAGAAGACTGGTGGTGCCAATAGTCGTTACGAGGGACTTTCGTGAGTAAACCGTCATCAGTTGGCAAATGGAAGAGAAGTGAGCGCGTGTTGTATTTAAAGTTTATCTAAACTCCCATGATGCTTTTTTTGACACATGGGAACTTTAGTCGCGAGAGGTCCAAGCCGGTGAAAGGTTGAAGGGAAGTTTAGCGTTAATAATGTTGAGATCGGAATGGTGTCGGTACCATTCGATGGTGAGGGCTTCATATTGAAGAATTCTGTAGCTCGATCTAAGTTTAATAATAGTGATGGCAGAGTCAACAAGGGGGGCGTGGTTGTGGGTTTGAGCATGGGTTGTTAACTCAGTGCAGGATTGACTTGTCTTGAAACTGTTGAAGTGGTAGTATGCACTGGTATTGGAAGTTGTGGAGGAACCGAATTTGGTGGTAGTGCTGCCGATGTAACAGGTGTCGCAGTTCGGTTGGCATTTTATGAGATATATTAAGTTATTGAGATCATTGATGGGATATTTGTGTGTATCTTTATAAGAATTAAATAGGGAACCTAGTTTATTGTAAGTGGAGAAGGTGAGGGAGATGTCGGTATTTTTGAATGTACGTCGGAATTGTGCTGCGAGTTCACTATGGTAAGGGAGAACTATGCGAGTATTTGTCTTGTTACTGTGTCTGGTGGGGTTATTAATACTGTTTTTAACGGTGGATATTGTGTGTTGGATGAGTTGAGGGGGGTAGCTCCTGGCTATGAATTTATCAGTAAGTTATTGAAGTTCATTGTGTAAATCGTTTTGTGAAGAGCTGAATTTGATAGCATTGTAGATTTGGTTGTGTAGGACGGCTTTTTTGGTACTAAGGGGATGATGTGAAGTGAAATGTAGATATTTACCAGTGTGCGTGTTTTTTCTGAAAATCTTAGTATTTAAATTTGTGTCTGTTGTATAAATAGTGAAATTAAGAAAATTAATCTGGTTGTCCATTGCGATTTCGAGGGTAAGGTTGGTGAAGTGTTACTTATTCAAGGTAGTGCAATATCATGGCAACTCATTGTGAAGGTATTCACAATGAGATATAATTAAAATGATGCCAATCCATCTACCTTGGCTAGATGACCATTGTATGCATAGTTTATTACTTATATAAAATGTACAAAAAATGTCCATAACAAGAGTTTTGTGTTCTTTGTCTCACAAAGAACTTTATATTTTAATCTTTAGTCAGAATCATTACCATTTCAGATTTATAAATGTTATTTATATGCATTATATATACAATAAAGATGTGCTCTCTCTCTCTCTCTCTCTCTCTCTCTCTCTCTCTCTCTCTCTCTCTCTCTCTCTCTCAATCAATCAATCAGCATACTTGTCTTTCGTATTTCAGCCATTTCACCTAGGCTTTATATAATCAAATACAGTATTACTGTATCATTTTAGCAATGACTTAGATGGTGGTGGCATGGCTGCTGAAAGGTACAAGGGCAGCTTGTACCTTTAAAAGATCCCTATAATATGCCTATTCAAATATATGGGAACTTGTGCCAAAGAAATTTAGTTTTACTTGATATCAGAAGAGTTCATATAGATGGTTTCTTCAAAGAGAGTGGAAAGCTTGTTTAGATTTGCATTGTTTCCCAATGCAAATAAGTGAACAAGTGACAAGGGTTCTTACAGTTCAGCCAGAGAGTGGAGGATAGTGTCTCTGACATATTGCCAGTTTCATACTTGTGGTTCACATCTGATTTGGAATAATTTACTGTCTGCATATTACTGCCAAATGACATTGCTTTCAAGCCACCAGTATATATTAGGCTGCTGTGAGAATTGCTAGAAGCATGCCCTTCATGTAGTAGTTGGTTGTTCAATTTTCCAGAGATTTATTTTTCTATTATTGAAAATATGTATCACAGAGAGGTGGGTTTGTGGTCCAGAACAGATCAGCTAGTTTAGTTTCTTTAAGTGTTTGATCAAATTGTACATTCCAGCTGTGCATCAACTCTTGGAATCTAATACAGTGTGTCTATTTTCAGCGGAATTTATTGTTGCAGAATGTTATCCATTCAGGATTGAAAAGAGGCTAAATAGGATAAGCTGGAAGGCTTTTAAGTCTGGCTTCATACCCTCAGAGTAGCATTTTTATTCTGAGGTGGAGTGCAGGTTTGTTTGCCTATATATAGATATGGTGAACAAGGTACATTCAAAAGACTCCTATAGCAATGAAAAGAGCACTATGCTGTATGGTATTAAATCTCATGAGTATACTCTTCCTAGCTATGCATCAAGCCAAGTTACAGACAATGACAACATCTGAGAGAGCACAACCGAGGATATTACAAATGCAGAGAGAGTATCTGTTAATGCCTCATGCCGTGACAGAAGTGGCTCTGAGAATACTGAATTTCTTCAAGCAGAATTCTAAGATATGCTATTTGCATGGCAAAATTAAGTTTGGTGTCTGATGTTAAACAAAAAAAAAGAAGAGATATTGCCACCAAGAGAGAGTAGGTGATTTCTTAAATAAGTTCAAGTTCTGTATCTAATCTGTACTTTTAACAGAAGTGAATCAACTGTTTTTTGTTCTGAGAGCCGATATCCATTCTGCAGAGTCCACGTCTCCAATTTATTTATGAAAAGTTATGTGAATGACGATACAATATAGTAAAATTGTCGGTATACAAATATATATCTGTGGTATTTGGAATATTCTATGTTATGGTGAGTTTAGTCTAATTACAAAGAGGGTATTACATCAGTTGAACAAAAAATTCAACTGAACAAATACTGTTATGTACTGATCCCTGAAGCATCCCTTCTTTTTTGGTAACACATTTGAGTACATTCTGGTAATGAATATGAAACATTCTATACTGAAGAAAGTTTAAATGACTGAGGTAAACATCCTTTCAGCTTGAGGAGTAAACTTATTGAAAAATATGATAAAAACAGCTACTGTATTAAAAAAATGGTTAGTCTCTATCATGACAATACATGAGGTAGAGAAGAGACAAGTTCACCTACTGAACTGCACAAGGGTGTGGTGTTATATTTTTACAGTCTTACAGTACTGGAAACATCACTTACAACTTGCAAGAAACTTGTTTGTTTCTTTGATTTTTGCTATGAATTTTCTTTTAATATTGATTTTATTCCTAACTACAGACTTGCACTGTAATTATAATTTTGGCAAAGTAAAATAGTATTCTTTGCCCCACTTATAATTTACTGCATCTCCTACCATGTGAGTTACCTCAGTTACTCAGAAGAAACAACTGAACTTAAAATTAAAAACAGATTGGCATAAGCATATAACAGGAAGGGTGAGATAGTCAATATGTGATCAAAATATTACAATGTGTAATATTTCTATTCATATTAATACACTTATAGCTCACAAATAATTGCAATATGATGCCACTTCATAAATTTAAAGTAATGAAAATAAAATGAAGAAAACTGAATAATCATGCACAAATAACAAGGTATGGTTTCATAAAGCTCCAATAAACTTGTAAGATAAAAAATCCAAAAAATCATGCATGTATAATCAGTTTACTGTATTTCTTTCTGTAAATCATGCATAATTCTTACTTTATATTTTCACAATTCTGTAGTCTTACCTGAATATACAGTTAGTCCTTTTGGCATAAAAAATAAAATAAATACAAGTTCAAAATTCTCATATTCTCAACTAACAATCAAATTAAAAGTTGCCTAATTTTTATAAGATAATTAATTACATCTGATTTATCACTTGTTGCAAATTTTAATTAGAAAAAAAATGGGAAGTTCTGTTGCATAGATTTCCATTATCATGAGTATTAATAAAGACAAACTGATGAAGATTAAACTACTCATGACAGCTGCACTACATCAGTTGAACGAACAATTCAACTGGACTAATACAATAAAAAATTAGTAGTATTACTTAATGTAGCAATAGCAGAACCACTAAATTATTTTACATTTAAAAGAAAAATTCAGACTCTGTTCCCTACCATACATATTATGTATAATACACAAACAAAAAATGCTCACTGTATACAGTATTTTTTTTTTCTCTCAACACTTTTTCCTACTTTAATATTTTACTAGTTTTCCACATGTCCATGCTGGCGCTTGCTTGGTCTTACTCTCCCCCTCCTTATCCAATAATCCTATGTAAATCACACATAAAAGTGCACATTTTTTTTTGTATGGCAACAAATTGTGGTCAGAATGATTCAAGACCCCCCCCCAGCATCTTGGGTGAAAATGAAGAGTTCTTTGGTAATTAAGCGATGAGGAGGGGGGGGGTTATCATGGAGAATGTTCTGTCCCCTCCTTGGACATAACACCTAGTTTAATCATTCTTTGGAGGGAACAGAACATTCCCCATGATTGATCCAATGTAATAACACACTTAAAATCTATCTGTACAATGAAAGCTCTTAAAATATAGCTTCCAAACAGAAAAAATAAGTTTATCATTTGGATTAAAAATTTTCTAAATTTTATTCGAAATTAAATAAGCCATTTCTAAATACAGTAGAAAGAACACCAATAACCTGGAGCTCAGTTATTCTGTACAATTGGAATGACCATGATCCCAGATGGGTTTTCATTATTATTAAAAAAACCTTTAGGAGCATATTACAGACTTCCAACAAAATTACTTTTTCAAAGATGTTCAGTTCTTTTTGTTTTTTTAAATACAGAAATACACATACATGACAATCCTAATAAAATATGATTTGAATTAACCATGTTTTTAAATTAACTGGGTTCAAGCTTACCCCAATTACCATGGATAATTGGTGCTATACTGTATTTATTACAGTATTTAGGATTATACAGAACCATATTTATAACATTAGTATAATTTAAGTGATTCACATGCAAAATACTTACTGTGTGAATCTGTTCATTATTTTGTACATTATTGACAGTAATCTGTTCTACAGGATCAATGCTGCCATTATCCAGGTAAGGAATCATTAACCTATAATACAGCAGAAGAGATAAAAAATATATGTAAAAGATTTGGTTAAACAGCAAAATATGACAATATAATAATCAATTAATATAACAACTAATTATACTGTGAAGTATAATTATTTAATAGAAATTGAATCTTTGCATTCAATTTCTATTGTGGAACACCATAATCCCTTCAGTTAGCTTTCATGGAGGTTTAAAACTTCAGTGTTAAATAAATAGCAGATTCACCTCTTTTGGAGATGACTTTAATTTAAAATGATATTAACGTTACATGTTAATTCATGGATGACAGTGTTGTTTCTAAAGCAAGTATAAGCCCAAGTCTTGTAGTCACAAATGGAGGGACGAGAGCATTCTCCAAGACAAAAAGTGAATGCAAGATGCATAAAGTTTTTGTCTTGCAGCGTTCTTCAAACATGGCTGGGCTGAAATAAATAACACCTTTATTACTATTACTGAGATAGCAATGCAAGTTTCAAATTTATGCCACAGTTAAAAATATATACAAGGCTATTGACATTTCAATAACAAGTGCCGTAGCATTTCATATAAGGAACAGTTTATTAAAAAAAAAACCTTTTTCTTTCATATTGTGGTAGGAATATTGACCAAAAAATTTCTATACGTACAAGTTCAGTTATACCTGAAAGGTGTAACTAACTTTTTATTAAGCATTAATTATATGACTTATTTTTTAAATATAGATAAACAATTTTTAGGTTATTCAGTTATTTGAAAACATTTATTTAGGAGCATATGTGGTCCTTTTGTATGGTATATGTCAGAGCAGATGTGTTTTTCAGGTTTAACTGTTGATTCAGTTGGATTTTTTTCTTTTTAACAGTAACCCTAAATGCGAAAGGTTATTGGAACCTGCAGCACTTCAATATCAGGTATGGGTTAGGAAAATAGATACTATATTTCACATTGGACTTGAATTTCTGTAGATTTTAATTTTTGGGAAATATAAGGAAGAAGAGGGTCATTTCAATGAACAGGGGTACAGTAGATAAGATAAATGAATAAGAAAAGCTAGTCTGGTTAGTTAGTTATTTGATTTTTAGGAGCATTAGCAACTAAGGCCATATTGCTCCGGGATATGCGGTGGTCATTCCCTGACCTTTCCGCATCCTCCGTATTTGGTGGTGACGGGCTCGAACCCCGGCCTAATCAAGAAGCGTGTGCTACGCACTGCTGCTCCTTCCCACCTGGCTACGGAGGCGCCAGCTAGTCTGGTGAACTTATAAAGTTTTGCTTATACTGGCTGTAGTGAGGATCGAAGGAAGCATTGCTAAATGAAAAAGTTAAATGTGGAGTAAAACAGTGCAGCAACATATTACCAATTCTCTTTATAGTTTTCATAGACTTAGGCGATTTGATAAATATAATTAACTGACAAAGTGTAAGGTGATATAATTGTATGCAGACAATACAGCTGTTAAATAATTGGTCACAAGATCTGCAAGAAGCTCTGAACAAATTAGATAAAAGATTACAGGAAATTTTGCATAAAAATTATCTGCACAAAAATAACAATAAGTTGATACAGACAAGGAAATTGGAACAAGTTAGCAATTTTATACATTAGCAGTCTTCATGGGAGATCAAACATGGAAATAAACACTATAAGCTATAGAGCAAAAGAGAAATCTATCAAATCATCTCCTTATAATACTTATAAATCTATTTTAACCTATAGAGCTGGGTAAGTAATAAAGAGATCAATTAAAAATCAGAATCTTCAGAAATTATTTTTTTGGGGGCCAGGGGAGATATGTAATTAAGATATGGAAGCAATTGCAAGACCATATTCAAATCAGGAAATAAGAAGATCCTCTGATAACTAATATCCAATCTAATATGTAGAGTCAAAAAAGTGGCTTCACACATTTAATGCCTAACTTTTTATTATATTTAGTAGAAAAAACATTGTACTACGACAAAATTAGTACAAATCCAAAGCAAACTTCAGACCCATCAACTTCTTGCCAGATCCTCTGTAATGTGATTAGTGTAACTATGTGTTGATGAGCATAATGAATAATTATACAGAGAAATTAACAATTATTCATTCTCCACTACTCAAGTTGGTATATTTCTCTGGGGTTACTGCTACCCATATGCAGTACTCTGCATTTGTCAATGTTAAACTTCAAGTTGCCATTTCTCAGCCCATCTGCCCAACTTTTCCAGATCCTGTTGCAGCAGCATATTGTCATTACTGTTATTAACAACCCTGATCCTTTGTATCATCTGCCAACTTTGACATTAAGCTTGATGTACCTTCATCAATATCATTGATAAATATTCAAAACAACAATGGGCCCAACATCGAACCCTGGGGGACACCACTAATAGCATTAGTCCACGAAGAGCAGTGTCCATCGATTAAAACTCTGTCTTCTGCCACTAAACATCCTTTTATTCATTTAGCAACTTGCCTTTAATGCCATACTCTCCAATTTGTAAAGTAGTCTTCCATGTGCAACACTATCAAAAGCTTTAATGAAATAAAAGTATATGATAGCAAAATTATTTTTTGCATCAAGTTCCTTTCTGACCACCCATTTGATTGCATATGTGAAGGTATGCAATCAAATTGGTCAGACAAAACTTCCCCTTAACAAACCCATGCTGTCTAATGAAACCAGTATGTCTAATGGTTAAAATGGTGTTGCAGTTTTCACACATAGGAGGGTCATTTGCCCTCACATTATTTAATAACTGAAATGAATCTGGCAACAAAGCTGGTGCAGTTTTAGTTGCCTTTGAGCCCAGTCCTCTAGCACAAAAAGGAAAACAGTTAATCCTTTTACCTGATCCAAAAACACCACACAGTGCTTATGCCTTAGCAATGCAAAATTCTGTCTTGTTGCCAAAAAACATTCATAGTCATGAATTGAATGAGATTTTGTAATACTGCTTGCAAGATAACTTTGCACTTAAATAGCTTAGATAGGGAATCATTCCACCATTATTTCCTATAAGGAGAACTCTAACAGAAACAAGACATAGCAGCATTGAAATAAACCTAAGCCAATGAATCAACTAAAACCAAATGTTTAATCGAGATAATATAAATACCTAAAATTAAAGTACTCCACATGTGTAAAGTTAAGAACATATTTGTTATTAATCATTTAAGAATCATACATTTTGCAAATGTTTTCTCTTCTGCTTCTTCAGTGATTGTAATTGTGCTGTTACAAAAAAAAAAAAGGCCAAAGTGACCTATCATCCTTATTTTGGGGTTTTCATGTGGTTTTTTTTTTTTTTTTTTTTTTTTGTGACAGTAACAGCAGGATTAAAATTACTGAAGATGCAGAGGAGAAAACATCTGCAAAACACATTTTTAGACATTGTTAGTAATAAACAGATTTTAAACTCTGTACAGGTGAATATTCTCATTTCAAAAATGGCAGGATTTAGAGTTTCTTTTGATGTAAATAGTTTAGCTAGGATTTCAAGATTTATATTTACCGGTACGTATTAGTTTATGGATAAGGTTATTGTAAGAGAAATACCTAGATAAATCTATGGAGAATGTGTAAGTGAAGTAGGTAACATATACACAAAGGAAAATATACAAAAACTCGTTGCTGTATACCTACAATCTAGTGACTTCTTCCAGGGTCAACCACTCAAATTGAAAGTAAAAAACAATGACAAGTTCTCTGTTTCTGTAATGATCACCCCTCGTATATACACTAAGGCATAACCCCCACTATTTTGAGGGTTATGATAACAAATAATAAAATTTTGATTATATAAAATATAATCAAAATTTTATATTTTGTTATATAACCTCAAAATGATATTGCCTTAGTGCATATTGATCATCACAGAAACAGAGAACCCCTAATCATTTTTTTTTTTGTTACTTTCTATTTGGTTTGTTGACTCTGGGAGAAGTCACCCAGATTGTAGGTATATAGTGATAAGTTTTTGTATATTATCCTTTGTGTATATGTGACGTACTTAACTTCTCCGTAGATTTATCTAGGTATTTCTCTTACGATAATCTTATCCATAAACTAATACATATATTTAATAAAATAATATAGTATATATATATATATATTACATTATGAACTTTTTTATGGGGTTTTCATGTGTTCTATGGAACAAAGTATTCCATGTATCCTTAAGGTTTTATTCAATGGACAGTCATTTCACATCTGAAATTACTCGAAGGAAATTTTTTTTAAATTGACCATACCAAATTAAAAAAAAAAAAAAAAAAAGCACTAGTGTAATTTCCTGTCAATGAAGCTTGGGCTCTTTATGTGGTTTTTAATAAGCTTAATATTATATCCAGCTGAGCTTTGAATTTTCCCAAGCTGTCAGCCTCAACCACCCATGGAGGCAACTTATTCCAGTGATTAACAACTCACTGGAAAGAAAACTTTCTGCAATCTGGTCTAAACATCTACCCCCCTCCCCATAAATCTAAATTTATAAATTAAGGCAAACTACAAATAGGATTTCTTCAGAGAGCAAGTACAATCTTGGCTTAACTGCATTTTTTCCAGTAATATCTATCTACTTAGTGAGAATACATTAAGTTATCTCTACAACATGCCAATACAAAGGATGAAGTTGGTAAGTATCAACTTATATTAACGTTTTCCTGTTTTATAATTAATCTTTAATATTCATCATAACACAAATATACAAAAAATAACAGCTATTTGTATAACAATTTTTATAATGAAAAATGCTAATTATAAACTTACTCAGCAGATCCATCTCTTCTTAGTTCATCCCATATCAATTCAAAAGTTCCCTGAGAAAGTGGTAACTCTTCAGTAGATGAAGAACCTTGTTCGTTAGTCATGGTCTAAAAACAGAGAACAATAGAAAATTACCAAGTTTCACTACCATTAACAAACCTAAAATTTCTGTGTAATGTAATACATGAACATTATTATCTATATACTGTGTACAAAGACATCAAATGGTTTCAATTACTTTGGTTATCAAAAGAAGATGTGCCAGTTTTGAATGGCATTTTTTTTTTATGTATTGCATTGGTTTTGTCATTAAAAATAAGATATGTAAGTTTATTATTCAAGCAAAAACATATTCAATGTGAGCCTTGTGCATTCAAGACCCATCATAAACAACTAAATCTTACCATAACTGCAGTCAGTTATAGTAAACTTCAAAAGTCAGTGTTTCTTCAGAGTTGTCTACAAAAGCAGCTGTGATTTCACCTTTAAACTCTGCAACATTATTTGGATTACTCCTGCAGCCAACATTCCCGCAGGAAATAATAACAGGAATTCAGATTTAGCAAGTACTGCAGCCAAGGCCATGCAATCCCAATTCAGGATACAGAAAGCTGCATTTGTCATATATGGTCTTGCCCCATCATATAGGAAATATTTCTTCATGTTCTCTCCCACAACTTGTAGAGTTGGAACAAATGTGGTGCCAACTGGGCTAGCCAGGTGGGTAAAGTGCCTGCCTGGCAATCCAAAGGTCGCGGGTTCAAATCCCGCCCCGGGCTTGGATGAGTAGAAAATGCAAAAACCTTGGGAGATGCATTATGGCTACAGAAGCTGATTTGAAGGAGTTTCAGATAATGTTCCACATTCAGAGCCGTGCCAACCTGGTGGTGCAAGTGGTTTACTACACCAGGACGGCAGAGACCAAGAGGCGGTAAAGACTAATGTTTTGTAAACGCTTAAAGAGATGACAAAAACTAAGGAGACTAAAAGTTCAATGTATTGAAGAATGCGTTTTGTGATATTTTATATTAACAAATAATGAATTTTAAATTTAAAACTTTTTTTTTCAATATTTCTCAGATGTCTGATGGAAAGAAATGACTCTCTGGTTATGAATACAGAAAAAGGGAAAAAATGAAAAGTGACCAAATAAAAAGAAGCAACAAGTTTGATTACCAGGTTTCTGGACATCCAGCCACAGCCAGGTCCATCGATGTCGATTTCCTCTAGCTTTACTACTATTCATGAAGAAACTGAAACACATGAATTATCACCTGTCCAAGATGTTGACATTGCAATTCAGCAAGCAGCACTAGATGCAAGTGAAGCAAATTTGGATGAAATTATATATTATTTTGGAAATATATTTATTAAAATTCTCCTTTAAAAAAAATCATATAAGAAAAATGACTGAGGGGAGCAGAAATAAGAAGTTTGCACCAGGGTGACTATATAGCATGGTGCAGCCCTGTCCACATCAACTGCATCACCCAGGAAGATTGGTCCAATGATTCAGACTATAAAAAAATTCCCATCACATTGCAGATTTTAAAGATACAAAGATATCTTGTGGCTGGGGGGAGGTTCTCACTGCCATGAACATGCGTTTTATGTTAGCTGATTGATTTCAAAAAGAAGTACATTTTGCCAATCAACTTTATATGGTTAACAATTCGAAGTGCTTTTTTTTTTTTTTTCTTTTGTCAGTGTCTAATATTTTTTTAGGGTTAGCATTAGCATTAGTAGAGGCATTTGATGCAAGTAAGCAAGCTTATGCAGCATCAGCCAAAAAAAAAAAAAAAAAAAAAAACCCACTTCCACTTCATCCCTCTGTTCGTTCAAAATACCCGTCCAGCTGAGCCTTAAACTTATTTAGGCTATTAACTTCCACGACAAGGGATGGAAGTCTGTTCCACCAACCAACCACCCGCTGGCTAAAGGCAAATTTCCTCACGTCTATCCTACATCTGTCTTTCCTCAATTTGAATTTATGCCCTCTCAGGTGATTATTCTGAGCGAGAGGAAGAATCCCACCAGCATTGAGTTATAATACCTTCACAACTTATTGTGAAGGTATTATAATGTATTTAGGAAGGATAGGTTAGATAGAAGGGGTGGTGGGGTAATGCTTCTTATCAGAAGCAGCCTGAGTGCGATGATAACTTTTCCGGATTCAGACATTTCACATGCTAGTATAGAATCTGTATGGTGTGAGATAGTTGGAAACAAAGGTATAATGCAAGTAGGAGTAATCTACAGACCAGGTGATTGTGAAGATTATGACAAAAGCCTCTACATGCAAATGGAATCTGCAAGCAAGCGTCAATGTCTTATTATGGGTGATTTCAATTTGCCTCTAATTGATTGGAGTAAATGGGAAGGAAACTCTACATGGGGAACAAAATTTTTAAATTAACTAGGTCACTGTTATTTGCATCAACATTTCAGGGAAAGTACTAGAGAAAAGAATATCCTAGACCTCATCATCACCCATGAATCAGATGACATAACAGGGCTGACAGTAGGGGAACCAGTAGCAGGAAATGATCACGGAGTTCTACGGTGGATGATGATGAGAGAGGTAGCAGCAGTAAAAGGCAAAGGAATGGGTTTTAATTTCGGAAAAGGAAATTACGATGCCTTAAGGTACTACATGGCCTCTATTAACTGGGCAGATATCGCGCAGAGAATGAATACATTTGAACTATAATGTATAGTTCAAATCACTAGCAGGATGTTTAAAACATTAATCACAGATACCTTGAATGCGTATATACCATTAAAAAAATACTCCACGAGGAAGATTCCAAGTTGGATGTATAATGAAGTTGCCAAATTACTTGAGCAGAAAAAGACGACATGGAAAAGTTAGAGGATTAAAAAGTACCGAACCTTATAACAGCTACAAATTGAAATAGATGTTCTGGGGGAAGAAACGTTTCAAGTGAGCGGGTAGCTAAAGCAAGTAATAATGCCACTGAAAAGGTTAGGCTGGCAAAGCCAGATTATGAGAAATCACTAGAAAACAGAGCAAAGAGGGGGGATAAGGAATTCTTCACATTAAATAATAAAAAAAATACTCCATGAGGATTTCTAATAAAAAAATACTCCACGAGGAGGGTTCCAAGTTGGATGAATAGCGAAGTTGCCACATTACTTGAGCAGAAAAAGGGGGCATGGAAAGGTTACAGAGCAATAAAAAGTACTGAAGCCTGTAACAGCTACAAGATTATCTGTAATAGAGCCACAGAAAAGGTTCGACAGGCAAAGGCAGTTTATGAGAAATCACTAGCAAACAGAGGGATAAGGAATTCTTCACATATATAAATGCCAAGAAGAGCAGGACAAACCAGATCGAACATTTACGTAAGGGAACGGGGATATTATTAAATACACCAGCTGCTGTTGCAGATGAACTCAACAGTTATTTTGCATCGATATTTACAAATAAAAAACCTTTTGTGGCAATGGGAAATTGTGGGAGTGAAGTTGAAAAATATGTAATTAATGATTTTGAAATTTTGCAAGATTATTTAATGAAAAAACTTTCGAGCCTACAGGCCAGTAAGGCTCCTGGAGTTGATGGAATATACCCTATAATCTTAAGGGAAGCGGCAAGTGAGTGCATTGAACCATTGAGGCTAATTATGCAACCATCACTAGACTCTAGGGAGATTTCCTTGGATTGGAAAAGTGCCAATGTATCTCCTATACATAAGGGTGGCTCTAAAAGCGAAGCGGGAAATTATCGACCTGTCAGTGACTTCAGTGGTAGGGAAAATCATGGAGGCAATGATCAAGGGTGAAATTCAGCATCATTAGGATCAAATTGAAATTCAAGGATACTCAGCATGGTTTTGTAAAGGGAAAATCATGTTTAACAAATCTGGTTTGCTATTTCGAAAGGGTCACTCATGAGCTGGATTTAGGGAATAATTTTGACATTGCTTATTTAGATTTCAGCAAAGCTTTTGACTCAGTCCCACATGAGCAGTTGCTTTATAAGCTGGAACAGGTTGGAATCACTGGGAAAATACTTAGATGGATAGCAGGATGGCTTCAGGGCAGGAGGCAGAGGGTTGTGATAAATGGCTATTCCTCAGATTGGGTTGATGTAAGAAGTGGGGTTCCCCAAGGATCAGTATTAGGACCACTGTTGTTTTTAATTTTCATAAACAACATTGATGAAGGGATAGAGGGCATGATGTCTAAATTTGCAGATGATGTTAAAATTGGTAGAGTAGTTAATGATCACTGTCAAGCTGAGCTTCTTCAGAGAGACCTAGATAGACTTCAGGAATGGTCAGAAAAATGGCAGCTATGCTTTTATCCAACTAAGTGTAAGGTATTACACCTGGAAAACAGTAATCCCAAAATAACTTATTCACTTGTTGGAGTTCAACTAACCCCAGTACTGGAGGAAAGGGACTTGGGTGTTACGATACGGTCAGACATGAAATTCTCTGAGCATTGTAAACAGGTTGCAAGTAAGGCCCATGGTGTCCTATCGATGATCTATCGAACTTTTGAAAGTAGAGATAGGGACGTGATAATCCCATTATATAAGGCTTTTGTTAGACCACACTTGGAATACTGTGTTCAAGTATGGGGACCGCACCTAAAGAAAGACATCGAGCTTCTTGAAAGGTGCAAAGACGGGTAACTCGCCTGGTGTGATCGGCAAAAGGGCGTCCTTATGAAGAAAGACTTTGAATATGTGGGTTGCAGAGTTTGGAAACTAGACACCTTAGAGGAGATTTGATTGAAGTGTTTAAGGCTCTGAGAGGCATCAGTAAAATGAATAAGGACGAAATTTTCAAGATTATAAATGATGCTAGAACTAGGGGACATAAATTCAAGTTACGGGGGGAAATGTTTAGATTGGACTGCAGGAAGTTTTATTTTACCCAGCGAGTTATAAATTACTGGAATAAGTTGCCTACATGGGTGGTAGAGGCTGATAGTTTGGGGAAATTCAAAGGTCATCTGGATAGTACCTTCGGGTCAGGGAAGCGCATAGGATGATAGGTTTAATTTTATTTTTTTTATTAATTATTATTATTTATTTATTTTATTTTTTATCATTGTTTTGTTCGGTTTTTTTTTTTTTTTTTTGGCTGGTGCAGCATAAGCCATAGGCCTTCTTGCACCATGCAGCCATTACTAATACTAATATTTTCAGATGTCCTTACAAACTTCTTTGTGACAAGAACATCCTTCTTTGAACAAACTAATTCTGTCTATCACAGAATTAGTTTGTTCAAACTTCTTTACCAACCTTAAAATTGTTGGTTATAGGAAAAGCTTGTCTTTACAGGCCTTTTCTATAACCAAATCTCACTTTAACTCATGCTGCACTGTAATAGATCTGTCAGATTAATAAAACTCTTTACATACAAAAAACGTTGTCAGTAGTGTACTCAATCTTGTTTAGACTTTCTGCTACAGTGCATTACTAACTGGTGAAAAGACTCATTCTTACATGTTTAATGGCACCAACCTCATCAATGCCAGCACAATACATAAAAAAATATGGGCATTCAAAACTACTGCATCTTTTCTTGATAATCCTGCATGGGTGTGAAGGTTAAAAACATGCAGGATTATAAATAAATCTACTCAGTTTGCACTACGCTGCATGGAGATTGTCAGAAATTTAGTTGAACTTACAAAAGCACATCCAAGCTTGCCAAGATAATCTGTTTTCTTTCCTGTGTAACTAGCACTTTTAAAAGTTGCAGGATTTGTGAAATAATTCCTTTGCCACAATTCATTTTTTTTTTTTTTTTTTTAAATCTCTTTTTCATCTCATAGGTTCTAAATTTTTAATTAAGCTTTGAATATAATATTCAGGTTTACATTACTTTGTTATAGGGCTTGGTAACTTATTTAGGTGTTTTCTTTTTTCAAAATAGTTGAAATGAAAGTATTTCACTTGTGTAAAAATCAGACTATTACTAATAAATAATCTAAAAAAGTTCATACACATTGCGGCTTTTCTCCTGTGCAAGTTTTTTTTTTTTTTTTTTTTTTGTGATGGTATATAATGGCAAGATTAAATCACTGAAGAAGCAGAGGAGAAAATATCCATGAAACATGATTTTCTGATCCTATTAGTAATAAACAGATTCTAAACTTTACACAGGTTAAGTTCTTTCAGTATTTTGATCAATATAGTGTGTGCAACATGATTTTCAAATATTATATTAGTTTTCCTTTTTTATTAATCCATAATTTTTTTATAGGCTGCCAAGGTACATTTGTTTCAACATTCTGATTAATTTTCTGTCATGAGGATGTTATCTACAGGGAGGTATTCACCTGGTGCAGTTCTTCCCAGACTTCTTTAGCATTAGCTTGTTATTGCATTATTGGTTTGTTAAGCTTTACGTTATTGTGATTTGCATAGAATAGGGCTAGATCCCTTTAATCCAGCCTGATGGTAGGTTTAAAAGTTACTGAAATTACATGTCCCTTGTTTTCGACTGAGGCCAGTGCCTTGTGGTTTGACAAGATGAAGTGTCAGCACACAAAATACTTCATTCTATTTAATTGTATTCTATTATTTTATCCTTTTGGTTTTGTTTCAATGACTACTAGGTGTTAGAACTCCCACTACTTTGCTTATTAGAGATTTTCAGTGTGAAAGCTGATCAGGCTCCAAAGCTTAGAGTGTCACAGATGTGATCTAATATTCCTTACATTTCAATGGAACTGCTTTAAAACAGGTGAGTGATTTTAGTTTTTATGGTGAATGAGCAACTAAGGCTATGATGTGCCAAGTCCCGCTTTAGAACAGTTTTCACAGGCCAGCTGCTAGTAGTCTATCAGACCAAACCTATAGGTAAACTCTCTAGGAGGTACCTGGATCAGCTAATGTATAATCTCTATCAGTTCATGATCAGAGGGAGTACTCAGCACTACTGTGTACTCTCCATGGTGTAACATGGAGCTGGATATATATTTTTCTTGTGTATATGCCATATCCAAAAATTTCATCGATTCATAATACATAGGAACATATATTATGAATCGATCCACATATTATGCATCAACCAACTTTTATCTCATCTACATCAATGCAACGTGAAATGATAAACTAAGAGAACAAACTCTTCTCTAGATCTTACATCAACGATCTCAGTAATTCACCTCCTGCGATACTATTCCAGTCAGTGCCGGACATGGTCTTCCAATACAAGGACATTAGAATTCTGAACAACCTTGATGTCAAGAAATCTCCAGCTCCTGGCGGCATTCTCCACTCACTCTTAAAACTTATATTTTAGAGCTAGCTCCTGAATATCCACCACCTTTTTAGCTCTTATTTCACTAGTGCTTTTCCTTCTCCATAGAGATTTGCTCATATCCAGCCAATTCCTAAAGACTGTGACAATCCCTCCCTTTCAATTATTGTCCCCCTACATCTACCTCAACTCTTTCCTTAGTAATGAAGAAATTCATCAACTGCCAAACTCTCAGAACCTCCATCTCTGATCGATGATCACCATTATGGATTTAGTGTTGATCCACTGTTTGTTGTTTGTTATTTGGTTTTTAGGAGCATTAGCAACTAAGGCCATATTGCTCCGGGATGTGCGGTGGTCATTTCCTGACCTTTCCGCATCCTCCGTATTTGGTGGTGACGGGCTCGAACCCCGGTCTAATCAAGAAGCGTATGCTACGCACTGTTGCTCCTTCCCACCTGGCTATGGAGGCGCCGTTGATCCACTGGTGTTACTCTGGCTTATATTACTCATCAGTGGACAAATTCAATGGAAAAATTCAGTGAAACTCATGTAGTTACTCTTGACATTTCCAAGACTTTTGGTCATGTTTGGCATAAGGGTCTTCTAAATAAACTTCCATCTTTTGGTTTTCCTTCTGCGTTTTTGCAATTAGGTGGCCAATTTTCTCTCCTACTGCTCCATGAGGGTGATAAGATGATAGTTGATCTTCAGTTTCTAAACTAATACTGGTGTTCCCCAATATTAAGTTCTCCTCAAATGGCTTAAAACTTTTTGAACATCCACCACCCATTCCTAATATATGCTGGTAATTCTTCATTGGGGAGAGGAAATCTTAGTAAACTTCAATCCTTCTAAAACCCAGTTTCACAAAAAAGTCAGTTGCTATTACACTCATCTTCAGTAATACTCAGATTTCTAAACAAGATCACAGATGTATGCCTGATTTATAATTTCTCTTGGCATAAATAGTCACAAATATTGCTTCCCTCATCATCGATGAAACTGGGTTTTATTTAGATCTTGGTGTTACCCTTCTTCTGAATAGCTACTGGACTCTGTACCAATTTCAAATCTGCCTTACCATGGAATGATGTTTCCACATCTGGTGTGGTGCCCCAAAACCTTTCTCAAGCTCCCAGACTATTCAAAAGAGGGTAGTCAGGTTGCTCAATGACCCAGTCATTACAAGCTCTCTGCAATCCTGACATTCAGTTTCTGCTATTTGTCCTTTCTATAGGTATTTTCATGGGAATTGTTCTTTTGAATTGGCATCTGCAATTCTAATGCTGTCTTCCCAGCCTGGCTGAATCCGTGACTCAACTATTCAGTGTCTACTCACTGCCTAATTTTAAACTTGCAGAATTTCCTCTTCCTCATTTATCTCTTCCGCTTCTGTTCTTCGGAAAAATATTTCTTATGTATTTTCCGAAAATTAGTCTACCAAAATTCAAGTTTAACGTCAACAAATCCGTCTTCTCAGCCTTCAACCCATACATGGTACTAAAATACTACAGTATACAGTACTATGTACTGTAGTACCATACTTTTAGTATCCCCCATGTCTGTACAGCTATGTGTTCATGAGCTGATTATCATGAAGCAATCCAGAAAAACTCATGGGGGGGGGGGAAGGATACTATAATTTATAGGTATTGTGGGAATGCCTTTAATGCAGGAGACAATTTGACAGATTTCAGACATTGCTACATTTTGTATATGAACTCTGCTATCCTCGCAGTGTCTCAGATTTTTAAAAAACATCAACAACTTAGGTTGAACCTTGGATATCAATGTCTTTACACTGGATGCTCTATAAGCTTGCTTTTCTTGTATCATTTTCTGCTATTTATACTAATAAGAACAAGCCTCTGAATTCAATATTTTGTATGTACCAGTAAAAGGAGAGAGAGAAAAAAAAAAAGGAAGAAATCTAAAATTGTCCTCATATAGGTACCCTTTTAGCATTAGCAGAGGCATATGATGCATGAAAGCAAGCTTATGCAGCATCAGCCAAAAAAAAAAAAAAAAAACACCGCTCCCATTTCTTCCCTCCATTCATTCCAAATACCTGTCCAGCTCAGCCTTAAATTTATTTAGGCTATCAACTTCCACAACAAAAGATGGAAGTCTGTTCCACCAGCCAACTACCCGTTGGCTAAAGGTCAACTTCTGCACATCTATCCTACATCTGTTTTTCCTCAATTTGAATTTATGCCTCTCAGGAGATTATTCTGAGCAAGAGGAAGAATCTGATCAGCATTGAACATGCTCAAACCATTCAAGGCTTTATACACCTCAATCAGTTCACCTCACAGGTGCCTAGTCTCCAGACACCGTAATTTGCAAAATTTAAGCCTTTCTTCATAAGAGCTACCCCTTGTTGCATTCATTAATCTTTTTTGCCTTCTCTGTACTTGTTCCAACAGCTCTACATCCTTCTTAAAATGAGGCCTCCAGACCTGTATACAGTACTCAAGGTGTGGCCTGACCATTGCCTTATACAAGGGGATAATCACCTCCTTATCCCTGCTAGAAAAATTCCTGTATATCATTAACAAGACACCATGATCTACTCTTGCAGACCAACTGCACTGATCAGAAAAGTTCATATTTGCCTGCACATTTACCCCCAGGTCCTTTTTGTTCTCTACCACTGTCAGTGTAGTACCACAGAGTTGATACATCACTCTGGAGTTACTGCTTCTCATATGTAATAATTTACATTTGTCAATGTTAAACTTCATTTGTCACTTCTCAGCCCATCTGCTCAACCTTTCCAGATCCTGTTACAGCAGCATATCGACAGTAGTGTCCTTAACAACCCCGCCAACCTTCGTATCATCTGCAAACTTGGACATTAAGCTTGATATACCATTATCAATATCATTTATAAATGCAGAAAACAACAATGGACCCAACACTGAGCCCTGAGGGACTCCACTAATAACATTAGTCCACGATGAGCAGTTTCCATTGATTACCACTCTCTGTCTTCTCCCACTCAACCATCCCTTTATCCATAGCAGCAATTTGCCTCCAATGCCACACTGCTCCAATTTGTTCAGCAGTCTTCCATGTGCAACAGTATCAAAAGCCTTTCTAAGATCCAAATATATGATATCAAAGTTATTCCCTGCATCCAGTTCCTTTGTGATCACATCATAGTATCCAATCAAATTGGTCAGGCAAGACTTTCCCTTAACAAAACCATGCTGTGTCCGAGCTATAACTGAAGTCTTGTCTAGACGATCCTGCAGTGCTTCTTTAACCAGTGCTGCCATTAATTTTCCTGGAATAGAAGTTAAACTAACAGGTCTATAATTACTTGTGTCGCCCTTTGATCCTCTGTGAATTAGGGTCACATTTGCACATCTCCAGTCCATGGGTACTTCCCCTGAGTCCAAAGAAGCTCTTATAATTATGTCTAAGGGTTTGCTTACTTCCTTTGTTGCCTCCTTTAATATAACTGGATAGATCCCATCCACCCCAGGTGCTTTTCTTGTGTTTATCTTCAACAATTTCTCCTCCACTTTCCTCTCAGTTAGTACAAAATCATCTAGCTCACCTCTGGCATTCCCCTCCCTGAATAACTCCTCATGGGTGAATATAGATGCAAAACATTCATTTAGTTTGTTAGCCATCTGAGCAGGATCATCAACAGTTGGGCCATCAATATCCAGTGGAATCTGATTCATCCCTTTCCTTCTAGAGTTTACATAGGTAAAGAACTCTTTGTTTTTCTTTGCATCCTTTGCCAAGGATTTCTCATAATCTGCCTTTGCCTGCCTAAACTCCTTTGTGATTTGGTTACAGACCAGCTTATATCGATCATAAGCTTCCATGTCACCCATTAATTTATATGTATTCCATGCATTTTTCTTCTCTGCCAATTGTCTCATTAGTTCATCTGACATCCATTTAGGCCTAAACTTTGAACAATATTTCTTAGTTGGTATGTAAAGCCTAGTAGCTTCCAAGATTAATTCTTTGAATGCTTCCCATTTTGAATTTGCTGTTGGTAACATCATCACTTGGTCCCACCGTATAGAATTTAAATATTGTCTCAGACCACCATAGTCACCTTTGCGAAAAGAAAAACCCTTCCCTTTACCCCTCATGGTAGTTACCTCTTTGAGTAAATCCCACTTCAGCACACTGTGATCACTGCCACCTAGTGGTTCCTTTATCTGCAGATTCTTAATGCATGAAGAATCACTACTGATAATCAGATCAAGAGTATTACTCCCTCTAGTTGCCTCCAAACATGCTGATGTAGAAAACAATCACCCAATAAATCTACAAAAGTCTTGCTAATGTGTAAGTGACCAACCCACAAATTCCAGTCAATATCTGGTAAATTAAAATCCCCCATTATAAGACTCTTTTGGATTTACTTTTTTTTTTTTTTTTTTTTTTTATGAAAATCCCAAACACAAAAGGTATCAAAACCTATAGTACTTAGTACCGTGCATGGGTTGAAGGAGAAGTATGGGGAGAGGGGGATGCCGGAAACTTTGCTCTAGAGACAAAACATGGGTTTCACCACTTCAGGCCTCCAATAAGCAAAGTGGTGGTATTTCACCGGTTGATGAAAGTCATCTACCACCTACAACTGGCCCACTATTTCCCTGTACAGTTTCTTATTATACTCATCAGAGTCATTTGGCTTATAACATACTCCTACTCTCAATTTTCATCTCCCAATGTCACACCAAACTGACTCGACACTGCACTGTCCAGCGAAGTCGACTGGCTTTACCTCCTTGGATTTTATGTGTTTCTTAACTAATAGCATAACCCCATCCTTCCCGTATACATTGTACTCCTCAAATTCAAGTTCTGCATTCCTTATATCTGTGTGACACCACGTCTCTGATATCCCAACAATATCTGCCTTTGATGTTTTGAGCAATACCTCAAATTTATTTATCAAACTCCTAGCATTGGTGTACATGCAAGTATACATGCATCTGTTCCTATTCTTAGCTACCCCAACACGACCCATGTGTTTACTTGTACCGCAGTGACTCCCAGCAGTCTCTGAAATACCCTGCATCTTGTTTTCCAGGCTGCTGCTCATTCCAATAGAAGCAGTGCAAGAATCACTTTCACCTCTGCCAGTGGCTACTGTTAATCTATTAGTCCTTGTATCCCCCCCCCAAGCTAGCAGTTTTCTGACCCACCTAACACTGCCTTGATAGCATGAGCAAATATTCTTGCATCCTTTCTATTTAAGTGTATCCCATCCCTGTAGAAGCAGTCTCTCCTGTTAACAAGTACAGACCAGGCTGTAAAAAAAATTCTACCCCATTGAGCCTTGCACAATCTTTTCACAGGCTGAATCGATCGACAAGGCTCTCATCATATACTCCCTCCTATTGTGTCTGGGCAGAATTGCGGACACTTTCAAATTCAACCCTAATTCATGGCTTTTTTCAACGGTGACCTGTACTTGTTAAGTAATTCTGCCAGTCTCTTTTACCAATCTCATTAGGCAGTTACCCATCTTTTGGGCCTTTTAAAGAAGCCTGTTGTCTCTATTTAGGTGTAACCTCCATATACTTGGATTTCGGGGAAGCTTTTGATACTGTTACATATAAAAGACTGCTGTACAAATTGGAGCAGTGTGGTATTAACAGAAAGTTGCTACTGTGGATAAAGGGAGGGATGGTTTAGTTGGAGAAGACAGTGGTAATCAATGGACACTGCCTTCGTCGACTAAAGTTATTAGTGGAGTCCCCCAGGGTTCGGTGTTTTCTATATTTATCATTGATACTGATGGATATATCAGGCTCAATGTCCAAATGATACAAAGGTTGGCAGGGTTGTTAATAATGACAGTGTGCTAATATAACAGGATCTATAAAAGTTAGGTAGATGTGCTGAGAAGTGGCAAATGAAATTTAAAATTGACAAATGGAAATTACTGCATATTGGTAGCAGTAACCAAGGAGTAATGTATTAATTGTGTGATAATACACTCAGGTAGTGGAGAATGAAAAAGACCTGGGGTAATTGTGCAGTCAGATATGAAGTTCTCTAAGCAGGGCAGACAGGCTGCCAGGACAGCTTATGGGTTTTGTCAATGTTATACAGGAATTTTGCTAGCAGGGATAAGGAGGTCATTTTCCCTTTGTATAAGGCAATAGTCAAGCCACACCTTGAGTACTGCATGTAGGTCTGGAGGCCTCATTTTAGGAAGGATGGGCCGAAATTTAGTATATGGTACCTCTGGTGTTACAGGGAAAGGCTATGTGATGAACAGAAGGTCGTGTAAAGAACATGGAACTGAGAAAAAAATAGTTAATTAGAAGTTAAAAAAAACAAAAAAAAAACTTACAGGATGGGTCATGTTTTTAATTGACTTTCATTTTGTTTATTGAAAAAAAGTTTGGTTTTTATGGAACTTCGTGAAGGATTCGAGCAAAAACTGGTCTTTGGCCACGGGTAAAAAAAAAAAAAAAAGTAAAGTGCAGCCACTATCAACCCACTGCAGGGTGGAAGCCTCCTCAACAATTCATGCTGAGGGAAATGGACCATAATCTGCCACGCTGGTCCAGTGCGGGTTGGCAGATCGACCGTATTCAGCAGTCAGGGGCTTGAACCCCGGTCTACTCAAAGAGCGTGTGCTACTGAACTCCCGCTCCTGCCCACTCAGCTACGGAGGCCGTTGGCCACGGATATGGGATACTAAAGTTTTAGCTGCTAGAACGAGTACAGAGAATGGCGAGGGGAACAAGGGAGTATTCTTACAAAAAAGGCTTCTGTTCTGCAAATTGCAGCACCTGGAGACTAGGCACCTGTGATATGTTCAAGGCTTTGAATGGTTTGAGCAAGCTCAATGCTAATGGGATTTTTCCTCTTGCTCAGATTACGCACTTGAGGGGACATAAATTCAAATTGAAGATAGAGTTGCAGAATGGATGTGTGGAAGTTTGCCTTTAACCAGCAAGCGGTTGATTGGTGGAACAGACTTCCATCTGTCATTGTGGAAGTTGATAGCTTAAATAAATTCAAGAAAGAACTAGACAAACTTTTGGAGGAATGGATAGGTGAAATGGGAAGCATTTTTTTTTTTTGGTGGTGCTGTATAAGTTTTCTTGCTTGCTAACATCGTATGCCACTACTAATCCTAATACAGTATTCAAAGTGCAGTGTTATACAGTGGAACAAATTACAATGTCCTTACTATAGAAGCAGTTAGTATTAGTAGTTTAAAATAATGTAAGAGAGCTTATAAAACATCAGCCACTTCACCCATTCCAATTTCTCAAGAAATTGTCTAGTTCTTCCTTGCATTTATTCAAATCACCCACTTCCACAACAACAGACAGAAGTTTGTTCCAGCAATCAACCATCTGCTGGGTGGATGCAAACTTCCCCACAACTATCCTGCAACCTTCCTCAATTTGAATTTATGTTCCCCATGTGTGTGTAGTCTCGGCAAGAGGAAGAATGACTGACATTTAGCTTACTCAATCCATTCGAGGCCTTAAACATCTCAATCAGATCTCCCTGCAAGTGCCTAGTATCCAGATGCTGCACAATGCAGCATCTGGATATATATATGTAAATAAATCTTGTT
This sequence comes from Mastigoproctus giganteus, assembly GCF_048544385.1. NCBI lineage: Eukaryota > Metazoa > Arthropoda > Arachnida > Uropygi > Thelyphonidae > Mastigoproctus > Mastigoproctus giganteus. The sequence goes on from NC_143587.1 coordinate 60,339,187, forward strand.
CTAAAACACTATATAAATTTCAGTTTATTTTAGGGTCGAGGCTAAAAGAAAATTGCCATGGTTTATAGGTGGGCGGCAAAAACTCTCGTTTATGGAACGATGTCATTAAAAAGGGTTGAGAAATGATCAACAACAATGGATAGAATTTTATTTGATCTTATATAAATGGCAAATTCTTTATTAACAAAATAAAGAAATGTTAATGAAACAAAACTTGTTACTTCAGTTGTGATTTTTCTGCAAATTCAAAGTTAATAAAACAGAAAAGTTATTTATTTACATACTAAAACAAGCAAAATGAAAATTCTGTCGAAAAAAACAATGCTACTATTCACCCACTAAAGAGCTTCGAGGTACACTAAACCCAGACGGTTAAAAACACTGACTCCCCCCCATCCCTTCCCTACACCTAAACAACACCTGCTAGAAGGCCTCTTACTACTATGTTTACATAGCTCAATGTCCATTACACTAAGTTCAACTGGGGGTAAAGCGTGCTTTGCCCATTACTAATTACAATGACTTAATTAAATGGTAGACCACCGATCCGTAAAGGTGGTTTGTTAGCAATGACCTTCATGCTGGAAACAAAGAATTGTACAAGTACTGTGCAAGAAAGTAAACTAATATGTTACTTACTCATCCAATTAATGACGATCGTCTTAACACAATCACAGCTAGAAATAATAATGTGTACTCTATCATGGGTTAAACTGCACGTGTTTTTAAATCGGGTAAGTGTCTGTTGCATTTAACAAAGCTTATGTCAACCGCCACCTGCTAAAGAAAAGAAGTAAATATATGCTTGTCTGGTGCATCAGTGCGCATGTTCACATGGCAAGGCAAACTCAGTGAACGTGTTAAAACGGGTTTGTAAGAGCATCTTTTCTGCTCGGCGAATTTTAGCGTGCGGGTAAGAATTACGGGCGGGAAAGTGAAATTAATAATTCAGAATGCACGTGAAATATAAGAGAGAGCTCATTAATATTATTATTTAAATATATGTGATATAAAAACTTAAAAAGATCCAGCCACAGTTGAGAAATCGAATACGGAAAATACTTTGATTCTATCATACAAATAGGTGCATGTTCCAGAGAAAAAAAAAGTTTAAAATAGAGATAATCAAACAACTTTAATACACAAATAAATCAGTTTAGATTGTAACAAAGACACCCATTTGCCGAAAACAGTTGTATTAAGTTAAGCAAATACGGTATATTCAAAACGTATTCAAATTGCAATGAACAGTCAACAGTTGCGATGAGAAGGTAAGCTAGCAATGCCTAGCGAAGGCACGGAAAGAACCGGAACACTTATCAGTAACGTCAGTATTTAATTTTTAAAACCCGGGAGTTGTCGTGTTGGTGTAAAAATTATTCAGTTATTCTTGAAAACAGTGCAACTTCGATAAACATGCGCATACGCCATCCCCCACTCTTCATTGCCTTTGTTTCTAGTAAAATTTTTCCCAATTGTGTGTGTGTGTAGTTTAAATAAAACATGCCAGTTGCATGACAAACCAGTACAGACAAAAGTAAAACCCATACATTGGCGGGGGGGGGGGGGTGATTCCCTGATCATTGTTGGCCTTGTGGTCATCCATCGAGATGGGGCGTAAATGGTCAGTCTATTTTATTTATTTATTTTCGTTGGCCACGTGTTGTAGCTGGTTTTCGTCTTTTCTTTTTTAGTGATATTTCACGTAATTTGGACCTGGTGCTATCATCCGGGTGCCGTTAAATTTGAATCAATTGGCATATTGTAAAATTGTTGTTATTGGTATTTCATTAATCGTCTTTTTCTAAAGTATTTTAGGCGCGTTAATACCCTTTATCTTGATTCTCTCACTCCCCACCACTTTTTGCTTTATTATATATGGGTTGTAACTTTTGGCTCTACTGATTTGCCTTGCTACTGGCATTTGTTTTAGTTATTTTTTTTTAAACTATGTTTTATTTATTTTTAATTTTAATATATATATATACAACATTAAGTTTTTAATCTATATATATATCTGGTGAGTATGGGCTTGGCAAACCCAGGGTCCTGAGCTGGATATCATTATTCTTCTCTTTCTTGGTGATTCCTTTCTACTTCTCTCTCTCTCTCTCTCTCAGGGGGTAACTTGGGAATTTTTTTTTTTTTTTTTTTGGCTGGTGCAGCATAAGCCTCAGGCTTCGTTGTACCATATGGCCAATAATAATAATAATAATAATAAATAAATATATATATATTTCTACACCATAATAATCTGCAAATGATAAATAAAAATAAATATTCTGTTTACACTCCAGGACGACCACAGTTACAGGAGTTCACAAGACAAACAGAATACAAGAAACAACACCATATTTAGCAGCCATGGGCTAGTGAAAATAAACTGCAAATAGCAGTGAAAAGTAAAATAATACATTGAATGGTAATGACATTATAAATTAAAAGTAATGATATTACTGTAGTTGTGAGGAGGGATGATTTATTAGTTAGAAATAGGTAGCCAATTCCTGAAATCACAGAGCATGACAATAAAGTTGGAATAGACTACTGATATATGTCACTGTAACACTCAGAAGTATAATCAACAAGCTCACTCAGAAAGGGGGTGGGGTAAAAAGTAGCATTAGATGATATTTCACTTTCGAGATATGTGAAGTGCACTAGTATGAATAGCAAAAAAAATCTGTTTATTCACATAACCGGATAGATGGACGGATTTATTTCGCATCAGCAAGACATTCACTATGTCAGGGTTGAGCTACAGCAAGCCCAAAAATCCATAGCAAGATTGTACTCCCCTCACTTTTTCTGTTCACTAAGTTCTTGGACAACTCGAATTTTAAATGGATAGTAATGCAAAGTTTAGCAAACAGTCCTCTCTTTCAAATCAAGCAGTACAAGAGCATGCCAGCTGGCAGACCTGCACTGACTTTTATGTATTTGTATTTCTTGAAGAAATACATGAAGATGCATTTCTTCATAAGATGGCATTCCTTACTATTGTTATACAGTCAGGTGTACAAACCAAATGTGAACTCCCTGGTCATTTTAAATCCTGCACCAATCCCTCTTAATGCCATTTCAACACACGCAGAATTGCAAACAGATGCACTGCAAGTGACTGCTTTAATTAAAAGTTCCACCACTGCAATGTACTCTTCTATTGACTGCCACTCAGTCTCAACTAAACTCCAAGCACTTTGAATGAATACTGCCATTACAATATCACATTTCTGTCATGCAAGATACATAGGCACATTAAAATTGAGAAGAATATGGTAACTTAGTATTACTATATGGCCCACAGAAAGTAACATAAGCTTTTTCTAGCAGCTCTTGTAATTTTCTGTATTACTTTGAGGTTGTTCCTAAAACCTGAAACTGGCACATTTTGGACTCCGCTGCCTTTGTGCCCTTAAACACCCATATCAATACCAATACAACCTGAAACTAACAAAGAAGGTGCACGTGTATATATATATTAGTAATAGCAAATGTTGCAAGAAAACAAGCTTATACAGCATATATATACAGGAAATACATGTGAAGGCAGGTGGAACCAAAAAACTGAAGTTGAAGGAATAAACGAGGAAGAAGAAAAGTTGGTTCTGTAAGTTTGAAGTTGGACAAGTAAAGGGATGCTGACTGGTTGTGGCACATGTTCAGATTGGTTTGAAAAAGGAGGAAATTATAGAAGCCAATTCAGAAGAACTGCCCATGGAAGTATCAATAGAAAAGGCACATGGCAGAAACAGAATGTATATGAGACAGAGAGCGGGCAGCCTCTGTAAGAAATAGGTTATTAATCAACCTAACTACCCTCTTTTGAATGGAGTCTGGAAAATCGAGATGGGGGCACTGCCCCATATGTGGGAACAATAATCAATGGTAGGGCAGATTTGAGATTTGTACAGAATGAGTAGCTGTTTAAAAGAAAAGAAATGTAGAGTGTGAAAGAGAATACCTAGTTTTTTAGATGCAGAGGAATAAATACTTGTGATGTGTTTAATCCAAGAGCAATTAGAAGTTAGGGTAATCACTAATAGATATGTGGTCTTGTCTAGAATTCAGCATCGCTGAAGATAAGCATAGGAACAGAAGAATATTTTTACAAATATACAGGAGGACTGAGTTTTAGGAGGACTGAAATTAAATAAGTTATCTTTGCCCCATTGGAGAATTACCTGCAGCATTTTAGGAATTGGTAGTGGATACTCAAGAAGTTGAAGCTGTTTGTGCAAGGCAAGGTTTCTCAAACTGGAAGCATACTCAGTCCTTGAGGTTGTCACAGACATTCTCTCAAGTATGTTGCTGGGCTTGCTACCTGGGAGTGTAAAATGCTTATGGAACTGATATTGTTATGGGCAGGAAGATAGATGTTCAGGATGAAGTTGCTGCGTGTCAAAATTTGATTGAGATGGCAGACAGTGATCCAGACTTTTTTTAAAAAAATAACTGGTAATGAATTCAGGTGCTTTGCATACAAACCCAAATCAAAAAGACAAATCAGCTGCATGGGTTGGAGAAAATTCACCAAGGATGAAGAAACTCCGGTTCCAAAAGTCTTGAACCAAAATTATGTTGGTGTTTTTTTTTAATTGGCAAGGAGTTGTGCACAAAGAATTTGTACTGGAAGGACAGACATTTAACTCTGAATTTTACAGAGGAGTGATGGACAGACTGTTGAAAAGAATTTGGTATGTTAGGCTAGATGCAGCGGAGTTGGGTGAATGGTTCTTGCTTCTCTTTGCCTTCACACAACATGATCATCATCAAGCAGTTTCTTGCACAGAAGGGTGTTACAGCGCTTTACCATCCCCTGAGAATAATCAGCAGGTGCCAAATCTGGCACCTGCCGATTATTTTCTGTTCCCCAAAGTGAAATCCCACCTAAAGGGGCAGCATTTCGGAGATCCAAACCAGCATGACAAAGGAGTTAAACAGGTCTCACAAGATCAGTTCCACGAGGCCATCCAGAAGCTGTACAACTGTGCAAAAGAAATGTTTTGAGTTATGAGGGATGAAGATTAAATAGTAATAAATTTTTTCCTTGAGATTTCAATTTCTTATGAATGTAGTCCTCAAACTTATCAGACATACCTTGTATTTTGTGGATTGGGGTTTTTATGCAACTGAAATGGACAAAACTCTAATTTCTGCAAAACATAACCACTTACTCGTTTTGATCATCTGACAAACTTATCAGACATTTGTGATCACTGACACTGGTCACTGATATTCCAGTTTGACTTCTCTCAGAAATATTTGCATGTCTCCAGCATCTCTGCCAGCAACAGCATGCAGTAGTATGTCAATAGTCCTTGGAATATCTGTAGATGTAGTATATGTGAAACGTACCCAAATGAATTCACTAGTTTTGTTGGGGGTTGTACAAATTCATTTAAGGGAGTTGTGGTATCACAAATTTTGAGAACGGTTTGTATATATCATAAAAATGCTTTTTTTATTTTTTTATTATTTGATGACAAATTTTGTTTATGGTCTATCAGTCACATTTAGCAGTGAAAATTTCGTGTAATTGTGTGGAAACTTCAGACTATCTTTCTTCTGATGTTCTTAAAAATATAAGATAAAATAATAATAAAAATAAAAAATATATAGGCTGCCATAGCCAAGTGTGCATAAGTACATGTGCCCTGAGAGACCGGAGTTCAAGCCCGTGACTGCTAAATACGGTGCTGTTTCTTGTATTCTCTTTACCTTGTGAACTCTGCTGACTGTGTGGTTGTCCCAGAGTACAAACAGAAAATTTATAACTGGAAATTGGTGAAATAATGAGTACTTAAACCTGCATGGAGTGTAACCTGCCTTTAATTTCTTAAAGAATTACAGATTATTCTCAGACATTTTGTGGTACTTCCTGTACCACTTCATCATCATCAGCCATTTTCAATCCACTGCAGGATGAAGGCCTCTCCAGCAACTTTCCAGTTCCACTTCTTCAGTAATTATAAACATTCTTCAGTAATTATAACCATTATAATTATAAACATGACATTCTCAATTTTTCATGACAATGCAAAGACATTTCGTGGTACAGGAAGTACCATGAAATGTCTGAGAATAATCTGTAATTCTTTAAGAAATTAAAGGTAGATTACACACCACACAGGTTTAAGTGTTTATTATTTCACCAATTTCCAGTTTTTGATAAACCTACACACCATGCTGCTATATTTTTAAGATCTATGATCTTAAAAATCTGTAATTCAGTGGAAAAACCAATTTCAAAAAAGATTACTAGCAATAAACATTTGATAGTATCTTTTTTTTTTTCTATGTCTGTGGTTGAATCACAGATTTCATACTAATTATTGCAATTGGACATGAACAAGAAGGACTACAGTTACCTCTCTAATCACAGAGATGTAACTACAGCTCAACATAAGATGGTTGAAGGAGAGTTATGTATGCAGGAATAACTAATTTGACAGCATATATTTTAATAAAATTAGCATTAGCATTAGTAGAGGCATATGATGCAAGAAAGCAAGCTTATTCAGCATCAGCCAAAAAAAAAAAAAAAAAACCCCACTCCCATTTCACCCCTCCGTTCGTTCGAAATACCTGTCCAGTTGAGCTTTAAATTTGTTTAGGCTATCAACTTCAACAACAAGTGATGGAAGTCGGTTCCACCAACCAACCACCCGCTGGCCAAAGGCAAATTTCCGCACATCTATCCGACATCCGTCCTTCCTCAATTTGAATTTATGCCCTCTGAGGTGATTATTCTGAGAGAGATGAAGAATCCCATTGGCATTGAGCATGCTCAAACCATTCAAAGCCTTATACACCTCTATCAGATCACCTCGCCGGTGCCTAGTCTCCAGACTCTGTAATTTGCAAAACTTAAGCCTTTCTTCGTAAGAGCAACCCTTTGTTCCATTTACTAATCTTGTTGCCCTTCTCTGTACCCGTTCCAGCAGCTCTACATCCTTCTTGCAATGAGGCCTCCACACCTGTATACAGTACTCAAGATGTGGCCTTACCATTGCCTTATACAAGGGAATAATCACATCCTTATCCCTGCTAGAAAAAGTCTTGTATATCATTGACAAGACACCATGAGCTACTCTTGCAGCTCGTCTGCACTGCTCAGAGAACTTCATATCTGCCTGCACAATTACCCCCAGGTCCTTTTCATTCTCCACCACTGTCAGTGTAGTACCACAGAGTTGATACGTTGCTCTGGGGTTACTGTTTCCCATATGTAGTACTTTACATTTGTCAATGTTAAACTTCATTTGCCACCTCTCAGCCCATCTGTTCAACCTTTCCAGATCCTGTTGCAGCAGCATAGCGTCAGTAGTGTCCTTAATGACCCTGCCAACCTTTGTATCATCTGCAAACTTGGACATTAAACTTGATATCCCATCATCAATATCATTCATAAACACCGAAAACAACAACGGACCCAACACTGAACCTTGAGGAACTCCACTAATAACATTAGTCCACGTTGAGCAGTGTCCATTGATTACCACTCTCTGTCTTCTGCCACTCAACCATCCCCTTATCCATAGCAGCAATTTGCCTCCAATGCCACACTGCTCCAATTTGTGCAGCAGTCTTCCATGTGCAACAGTATCAAAAGCCTTTCTAAGATCCAAATATATAATATCAAAGTTATTCCCTGCATCCAGTTCTTTTGTGACTACATCATAGTATCCAATCAAATTGGTCAGGCAAGACCTGCCCTTAACAAAACCATGCTGCGTCTGAGCTTTAACTGAATTCTTGTCTAGATGATCCTGCAGTGCTTCTTTAACCAGTGCCTCCATTAATTTACCTGGAACAGAAGTTAAACTGACAGGTCTATAATTACTTGTGTCAGCCTTTGATCCTCCTTTGTGAATTGGGGTTACATTTGCAGATCTCCAGTCTATGGGTACCTCCCCTGAGTCCAAAGAAGCTCTCATAATTATGGCTAGGGGTTTGCATACTTCCTTTGCTGCCTCCTTTAATATAACTGGATAGATCCCATCCACTCCAGGTGCCTTTTTTATGTTTATCCTCAACAATCTCTCCTCCGATCTATATCTCAGATCACATTATTTCTTTATAATGCAAAGATGAAATTTTGTTTAATGTTGCAAGTGCAACATTAAAGCACCCAGATTTACAATTTAAATGAAGAAATGCTTTTTCGGAATAAGATGCTTATTTTACTGTGACAACACAGTTTAGAAATTAACAGAGAATCCATATTAGGTTTCAAATTATATCACTCCCAGTCTTACCAATAAAAAAAAAAAAAAAAAAAATATTCCTGATATTACTGATAAAAAAAACCCCCAATAAATCATTATATCAATTTATATACATTATAAATAGAATCTAATATGACTTCTTTTCTGAAATAGCAGTAGTTTAATGTCCTTGTGTTGGGGAGAACAAAATTTATTATTTTAACAGTTACACTTAAGTCCATATCTTGTTTTTTTAAAAAACAAGGTAATGCTCTAATCACAAGGCAGAAAAGAATGTACAGACTTTATTATAAAAAATAAATTTTTAAAAAAATTTTCACACATAAAAATACCAAACGTCAAGTGCAAGACTTTTTTAATCTGCGAAAAAAAAAAAACTACATAATGCATTTATGTAGTTTCGATTGATATAACTGCAGTATTTATTTTGGTACAAAGCAAACACATTTATGTTCAGTGAAATTTTTCTAATACACTAAGAATATAGGTTGGAAAGCTTACAACTTATTCCTAGAACCACCAATCTCTTGGTAAATATAGCAGCATCTTCAATGGCTCAGTGTATGTGCCAAGGCCAACCTGAGTAATTTTAACAGAAGTCATGGAGCATCTAGTTTGGATAGAGATATTCTAGTAGTAAATAAAAACTGAAATTGTGTATTTTCTTTTTTGGTAAACAAAAATTACTTTTAGTTAAAATGATTTGCCGTATTCATTACATAACAAATCAGCAATATTTATCAGGAATTTATTTTTCATTCTTTCAGTTTACTTAGAACTGCACAAATGCAGATATATATTCTTCATAACATCTCATCAATTATATATTTATCTCTTCTAATATCATTCTGTTGAGATTCTGCAGCATAACTAGAACAAAACAATCCAGTTATCTTTTATACAAAACACCTCACATATAAAAAAAAAATTCTTAAGTCACTTCATTCTTTCCAAAAAATATTGTTAAATGCTATTTTATACTTTCAATTACTTCATGTAAAAAATTTTAAAACTTCTAATAACTTTTATTTCAGTTTAGACTGAAATATTAACAGAAATTTTTTACAAAAAAGAAAGTTAAAAAAATTAGATAGTTCTCACTTGCTCAATAATGTTTAATCTTTTTACATCATTTTCTATCTGGATTACTTGAAACAAGACAACTGTTTTCAAATCATTCAAATAATAACAGATTTTCAGTTACAGTATCAAGAAATAAGGATACTTAAATTCAAATACCTTTAAAACTGTTCTAATAACTTGAATGAAATTTCCGCTAACTTGAGCAATGAAGAGACTTAACGCTATGTAACAAAAGACAGGCTAATACTTCTGATTAGTAATGCCAGGCCATAAGAACTTACTGATTCTTAAAATAAGCATAATTTAGTTGCACAAGAATTAAGATGAATAAATATTTTTAAATAAAATTATTTAGTGAACTCATGCTATATGTGACATTTACAATTTAAAAGGAAGCCTACAGACAAAAAGGATAGTCAATGTTTTCTTTCCACAAGTATCTTTTACTAGTAGCCTAGCAGAAACTAGCTATGATGGTTTTTAATTTGCCTCATATAATAAATATATTTAAAAGCTATTTCTTGATTAATTACATCTTAAATGATAATGATTTTTTTTTTTTTTTTGATTTGGTAGTTGTTGGCGCATCGGCTTCTGTGGCCATATTGCACCTCCCAAGGTTTTTTTTGCAGTTCTTTGATCCAAGCCCGAGGCGGGAATCGAACCCGCGACCTTTGGGTTGCCGGGCAGGTACTTTACCCACTCGGCTAGCCCGGTCGGCAATGATAATGAAGTTGATGCTGGTAAGCACTAATGACATAACTGGATAGAAAATTGCAGCCCAGGCCACAGGTATTATATCTGTCTATCCTAGTCACAATTTAATGAAGTTAAAGAAATTACCTAGAATAACTGAATTTATAATGAATTTTAAAAATAAGATTAGCATTATTATTTATCTAAAAAGCTACATGTTTCTGGATTATTTTATTTTATAAGTTAATCATATTTTAATTAATATTAGTATTTTACCATGAATAGTGGCAAATGATATAAGCAAGCAAGCTTATACAATGTCAGCAATATATGCATCAGTTTGAACATCACTAATTGGGGACAGTTGAGGTTGATAGCTTCCTAGCCACATATTTACACTGTATGGAAATTTTCATGTTGAATTAAATCATAATACCTAACTCTTTTTCTCATCCTGAACCACTTATAGCTCCTATACCCTTAACTTATATGCGACTATTTCTCTTCCTCAAATGCATAACCTTAAATTTAGAAGCATTAAACTTTAGTTGCTATTTTTTGGAACTACATATACAACTGATCCAAGTCTTTTTGAATGGCCTGGCTGGAACTGTTAACCAACCTTCCCAACTTCAAATCATCCACAAACTTTAACATCTTCCTATGAAAACCTTTGTCAATATAATTTATAAAAATAAAAGCGTGAAAGAAAGAAGAGGCCCAATGCCATTCACTGAGGTACCCACTCAGTGCACTACCACACAATTGATACATTAACATGTTAAGTGCTAACAACTGGACTTATTTACATTGGTAAACATTTATAATGAGCAAAGGGTAGTACAAGTGGTTATAAATGAAAATAACAATTAAATTTTTTAGATGTAAACAAATGACAATAAATAGCCATGGCAAATGGTGTCACATACTGTACCGTCAATATCTATTATGTGCCTATCAGAGAAAATATCAATGAAGATGCTTCAAAGAAAAAATACAAGAGCTGTTCAATAAACAATGATTTTTTTTTTCACAACATGCCTTTATTAATCATTCATATTTTAATGGTTCTTTTCAAAACAGTCCGCATTTGATGAAATGCACTTACTGCAATGTTTCTTCTATTCAAAAACATGGTGAAAGTCATTTCTGACATACAATTGAGAATCACCTCTGATGTCTTTACAAGTATTGGAAACATCTTCCTTACAGCTCCTTCTTTAAAATTGAAAATAAAAAAAAAAAAAAAATCACATGCTGCAAGGTCAGGGCTGTAGGGCAGATGAGGAACACACATTAATGTTGGCTAAGTACTCAATGACAGTATGAGTAATGTGAGGTCTTGCATTGTGATGCAGCATCTGCCCCACCTGATTGCAGTTGTGGTCATTAGTGACGAATGTGATACCACAAAGTGTGTAATACAGTTCTGTAGTAAGGTCCGATAATAGTCATAGTAGCAAAACATGCTGATAAACCATTCCTTGAATGCCAAAAGACCATAACCTTTCCTGCAAAAACCGCAGCTTTTGCTTTTTTTTTTTTTGGTGTTGGCAATGACGTAGATTTCCAAATAGAGCTTTGCTGCTTACTCTCTGGGTCAAAATGATGAAGCCATATCTCACGTGCCATTATCATCTTGTGCAGAACCTAACCATCTTCAGTAATCATATGTTGCAGTTTTTGACAAACCTTCATGCGACCTTGTTATTGCTCAGGTGTGAGTAGTCTTAGAACCCAGCATGTACAAACATTTGTCATATGCAAATGGTCAAGGAGAATACCGTGTGTGCTTCCTGATATTCTCAACATCCCTGCCAATTACTTTACTATTTGGCAACAATCTTCTCTCGTGATTACAGAAGCAGTGTTTATGGTTTCTGTGGTGACAGCAGTAGTTGGTTTGTTTGTTTGTTATTTGGTTTTTAGGAGCATTAGCAACTAAGGCCATATTGCTCCGGGATATGCGGTGGTCATTCCTTGACCTTTCCGCATACTCCGTATTTGGTGGTGACGGGCTCGAACCCCGGTCTAATCAAGAAGCATGTGCTACGCACTGCTGCTCCTTCCCACCTGGCTACGGAGGCGCCAGCAGTAGTTGGAGCTCGAGGACTGCCAATTTTTGTGATTGAATCATGTGCATCTTTAAGCATTCTAAACCACCTGTGAGCTATATGGAAGCATAGATTGAGTATTTGAAATCAACCAAGCAGAATTGTTGAGCACAATCCACAGTATGAAAAAGGCCCTCACACGAGGTCCGGATGGTATCGCTACTGTTTAATGGAAAAAAAATGTGGAACCACACTGGTAACGCCATTACTTCACTTAATAAAATTGTTTTTTTGAGAGTGGAATCTATCCAGCTCAACTAAAAAAGGAGACCCATCCTCACCCAACAACTACAGACCAGTTTGCCAATTAAATACACTCTCAAAGATAATTGAATCCATTGTAATAAAGTAGCTATTCAAATTTATGAAACAATCTGTCGGACTATTCTCACAGATTTATCAAGGGTCGTTTCCACCTGCACAGATATGATTTCATTTGTCTCGAATATATCCCAGGCGCTTGATGAAGGAGAACAAGTCGACTCCATCTTCCTTGACTTAAAGCTTTCGACAAGGTAGTTCATCAGAGACTAATTAATAAACTGGATCATTATGGTCTCAGAGGATAGGCACTAAACTGGATTGCAAACTACTTGGAAGATAGAGAAATGTCGGTGATATTTAAAGGTAAAATATCATATCCTTTTAAAACTGACATTGGTGTTCCACAGGGTTCATTCTTAGGCTCACTTTTATTTCTAATCTACATCAATGACCTGCCAAGTACCCTTGGAGACTACCAAATCAAAATATTTAAATCTATAAAGCAATTCGCAATACCAGTGACTGCATCATCCTAAACAAAGCTCTTAAACGAGTTATTCAGTGGCTGAAGGAGAATAAAATGGTAGTCAATGAAAATAAGTGCAAGCTGATGAGTTTTGCCAATGCACACACAAAAACAACAAACTTAATTTTTCTTACTGTATCAACAACAAGGCAATCAAAAAAGTTAGTACAGCCAAAAATTTAGGTATCTTTATTAAAGAATCACTTTCCTTTGATGCTCATGTCTAAAATATTGTGAAGGCAGCTAGCCAAAAACTAGGCTTTCTTAAAAGAATTAACTGAGACTTTAATTGATTGGCACTTTTCATCTTTCTCTGCAAAATTTATGTTAGGCCAACCCTAGAATTTGCCTCACAGGTCTGGTCCCACATGCAGCTTAGCAAAAATTAGACTGTGAAAATATTCAGAAAAGAGCAATACAGTACGTTTGTTTTAAAAGTAGCCTCGAATACAATGAGAAATCTTATCAAGAGTGGTGTGTATTCTTTGGACTTGAAATGGTGGAAGAAAGAAGAGATAAAGCCAACGTACTCCTTTTTAACCAGCTGTTAAATGGTACTGTTATATTTGGTTTTTAGGAGCATTAGCAACTAAGGCCATATTGCTCCGTTAAATGGTACTGTAATCTGCCCTCATCTCGTCTCACAAATAAACTTCAATACACCAACAAGAGCTTTAAGAAACCATCCTATGCAAGAACTAATTATGGTTACTACAACTACTATAACAGAACTGCAAGTTCAATCAACAAAGCAAATCTGGGGATATTCAATACCCCTAGACACTTCAAGAAACAACTGCTAACCACACCTGTTACCTAAACCTTAAAATTGACTCTTCTTACCAGTTCTAAGACTGATTCTGTAATGTGTGTGAGAAGAAATACCAGTGTTCAACCTTTCTCCTACCTGTTCACTTAAATCTGACCAATCCCTCCTCTTTATTTATTTAGTTTTATTTTATCTGTAGATTTCAATTTACTGTTTTGTGTTCTCTTTATGTACATTTACTTTTCTCTCTACTTTGGAGCTGTGTAATGATGCTTTGTAGCTGCACCCTAACACATGTTTGATTGCTGTTTTGTAGCTGTTAATAATAACAATAATTATAGATTCACTATAAGCCTCTTTTAACATTTCATATATTACAGCTGACGTTTTCTTGAGATGGTAACAAAATTTGAGGGCAGCATACTGTTCCTTGTGTGTCGTGTCATGTCATGACACAAGGAACCAAGTGCCACATCCATTTTTATGTAGGCAAACTGAAAAAGTATAAACTTGACTGACCACCAAGGTCACACCATGTGCACGAGTCAACTGCACAGCTGCTATGTAATGCAGCTTGGTTTAGCCTTGAGCAATTCAGCTAGAAATAGCAAGCAGTACAGTTCATGAACACTGAATATCATTCTTCATTGAACAGCCCTCTTACTTCTGCACTGGAGAATTAAAAAAATAACGTTCTTAAGAATATGTATAAAAGTATGTGCAATCTTTATCAATTTACATGACATTTTGATTTTAGTAATGTATTTGAGAAAAATTCAATCAGTTTCTCACAAGTAAAAAAATAATTTTTTGATGTCATTATGACTCAACATGCAGCCGATCAGATGTATGAGTAGTTATAATACTGACAAGAACCTTAGTTGTGTTGAGTTAAATCTATTGTTTGTACGCATCAGTAAGTTACTGGTTATGGAAAAGGTTAACCATAGATTTAATTAAATGAATATTTTTCGAGTTTATTTGAACTGGGCATTTTCTATGTCTCTGCTCTCTCAGCTCTTCTAAAGTGTTCTGCAGTTCACATAAGTGTGATATAACCAGCCACTTAGTAGGAACTGCAAAAGCAGTTTGTGCTAAGTTGCAAAATTTAATGAATAAGTGTTAGCACAATAACCGCAATGCCTTTTTTTTTCTTTTTTTTTTTTTTTTGTATGGATTCTTAAAGACAAATGCAATCTCTGATAAGAGTGCCAGATTGCTTTCTTAATATTTACAGATTGTAAAATAATGATTTTATTATAAATGTACCAGATTTTAAAGAATTTCAAATTATGAATGTAAATAACCATTAAATTTGTTACAGATTAGACAATCTTCTTGCAACTTACAAGATTTATAACAAAAAACCAAAACCAACCACTTGGATGCAATTCCTACGGTCATCCTCCTCCATTCCACCTGCCTCTCCAGCTTTTATCACATCTTTCCCACTACTGCTCTTCTGATAAAGGATGTCACCTCCACTGATATCAGCCATCTTAAGTCACACCCTGCAGATGACACTCCAAAACCATCACCCACTACGTAAAATCTTTCCTATCACCTCAACCATCTGAACCGATGTCTACTTTTATTGGTAAATACTGTCCTCAATTATTTGAAATTAATTTGAATAATTTTATCTATTGTTTATAAATATTGCATTTATTCCTTGAGGTTGTCACAGACATTCTCTCAGATATGCCAGACAAGCTGTACTTGCTACCTGGGAGTCTAAAACGCTGATGGAACTGATATTCGGATGACACTCAAGTCAAGTGGACCCAATTTCGGCGAAGTCCGGATGGTTTGTGACAGCCAAATCCTCTACTTGCACCCTCACGATGGTGGGACAGTTAGTAATCCTGGGTATAACCTCCATGCACAAGTACATGGTGGGTGACCACCCAAGTGTGAACCAACGTAAGCAGGGGTCGAGGTGTGGTGCCCACACCACATGGAGGAACGCCGCCCCTCTGTGTTACCAGGCAGTACTAGGTGGTAGATTACTCTCATCAACCGGTGAAATACTACCACTTTGCTTATTGGAGGCTTGAAGTGGTGGAACCCATGTTTAGTCTCTAGAGCTAAGTTCCGGTCAACACTTCCCTATCTCTTCCATCATGCAGTATGATTGATGACTTGAGGTTATGATGAACGTCGTGGCGAGATCCAATATTATTTACATTTCGAGGGTACAGCTCTAAAACGGTGTTCGCAGGCCGGCCGCTAGTTAGTACACTGGACCGAACCTATTGGTAACGCTCTAGGCAGCCTCCGGATCAGCTAGTGTATAATCTTGCTACCTCTACTCTGCCAGATAGTGACTGGAGGGAGTCCGAGTAGTGTGTATGCGGAGAGCATTGTCGAGGCTTATTGTTATTTGGTTTTTTTTTTTAGGAGCATTAGCAACTAAGGCCATATTGCTCCGGTGCGGTGGTCATTCCCTGACCTTTCAGCATCCTCCGTATTTGGTGGTGATGGGCTCGAACCCCGGTCTATTCAAGAAGCGTATGCTACGCACTGCTGCTCCTTCCCACCTGGTTACGGAGGTGCCTGCATTGTCGAGGCCACGTTATGTCAAGGATCTGGGTATATTCTTACCACGTGTACGCCATATCGAAAAATTTCATTACTTCATACAGCATGTCCCACCCACTTTTTCTTACTATTGAATACACTATGAATTGTCAAACTAATAGAGCAAGCTTATCTGCGAAAAGATCTAAACCTCCCAAGCACTTCCTAATTCATTTCACAAATATACGTGGTGTCAATTCTAATCTCAACGATGTCCATTTCCACTTGCAATCTGCCAAATCCCATGTACTTTTTCTGACAGAATCTCAGTTATCGGTTGATTCAACTACTACTCACCTCAGATGCCCAAATTATTTGCTGTACGATTCCTTTCGCCTCAAAGGTGGTACTTGTGCATATGTCCGTTCTGATATTCCCTGTCAGAAACTTGGCAATTTGGAATCTCCTCTCTGATCTTCTCTGGCTTAAAATCTCTCTACCTCATTGTGTCAAATTCATCTGTTGTCTCTACCGTTCTCCAAACTCCACTAATCACTTGGAGCTCTTTGACTTCCTCTCTTTGCAACTTGACTTTCTCCAGTCCAGCTTTCCTAACAGTGAGGTAATTTTCCTTGGTGATTTTAATGTTCACAACTCCAGCTGGCTTCCGTTTTCTAGTCACACCGACCCAGCAGGTCGAGATGCTGAGGCTTTTGCAATTACTAATGACCTAGCACAGATTGTTCATTTACCTACAAGAACACCGGACAATCCTAATCATACGGCCAATATGCTTGATCTTTTTCTCACAAACAACCCTTCTAAGTACACGGTTGAAGTGAGAGGTCCTTTAGGCACTTCAGATCACAACTTGGTGATTGTCTCTTCTCCAATGGAACCTTTATCCCATGGCTATTCCCAACCTCGTGTTGTTTGGCATTACAAGAATGCAAAATGGGATGACCTGTGAGACTTCTTTTCCTTGGTCGGATTACTGTTTCAAAACTTCTGATGTTAACGTTTGTTCAGAATGTGTCAGCGAAATTATTCTTGCAGGAATGGAATCCTTTATCCCACACTCCACTTTAAAATCTCATCCTTTATCTAAACCTTGGTTTTCCAATAAATGTGCTAAGGCTGTTCAAGAGAAGAATGTTGCATATCGTAATTGGCTTGTTTCTAATTCTTCAGTTTCATTTTCTGCCTAAACCAAAGCTCGCAACAATTGTAAAGTTATTAATCAGTCCAAACTAGAGTTTGAACAGGCTAAGAATAGAAAACTTGCTTCTTGCCCTAATGGTAGCTGAGCATTCCGGTCTCTTGCCAAAGCTATTGGCCGCAACTTTTGCCCACGTCTGTCCAAACCAGATGGTTCTGTTGTCACTTCAGCCAAGGATAAAGCTGACCTGCTAGCATCCCATTTTTCTTCCAGCTCATGTATTAATGATCTTGGTAAAACACCTCCCACCATTCCCAACATGCTCCATTCAATGCCTCCTGTGGTCTTCCGTCAAAAGGATATCAGAAGGATTTTGATGAATCTTGATTATAAGAAAGCTCCAGGTCCTGATGGTATTTCTCCACTTGTTCTCAAAACCTGTGCTCCTGAACTTACTCCTATTTTTTGCCGCCTTTTTTCACTTTCTTATTCCAAAGGTGTTTTTCCTTCTGCTTGGAAATTTGCTCATATCCAGCCAGTTCCTAAAAAGGGTGACAAATCCCTCCCATCCAATTATCGTCCCATTGCAATTAATTCTACTCTTTCTAAAGTAATGGAGAAATCAATTAACCGCCAACTCTTAAACTACCTAGAAACCTTCCGTCTGATCAATGATCGCCAGTATGGATTCCGTCAGTGTCGATCCACTGGTGATATTCTGGCTTATGTTACCCATTTATGGATAATAGTTCAATGGAAATAGTTCAATTAAATAGTTCAATGGAAAGGTTCGGTGAAACACAAGTAGTTGCTCTTGACATCTCAAAGGCTTTTGATCGTGTTTGGCATAAAGGTCTTCTAAACAAGCTTCCATCTTATGGTTTGCCAACTGTTTTTAGTAATTGGTTATCCAGTTTTCTCTCTGATCGCTCACTGAGGGTGATGGTAGACGGCTCTCTGTCTTCTAACTTCTCCACTAATGTCCCCCAAGGTTCAGTTCTTTCCCCCACTCTTTTCCTCTTGTATATTAATGACCTTCTTCCATTGACTGGAAATCCTATCCATAGTTTTGCCGATGACAGAACATTGCATTCCACTTTTCATTTTGAGAAACCTTTTCCTGCTCAATCAGCTTCATCTTCTCGAAAATCTGCTACCAATTCCTTAAATGTCGATCTTCAGGTAATTCTCCAATGGGGCAAAGACAACTTAGTGGATTTCAACCCTTTTAAAACTCAGTCTTGTCTTATATCTCGCAAAAAGGATTCTTCTGCTCCTATACTTATCTTTAGTGACACTCTGATTTCTAGGCAAAATGATATATCTCTTTTGGGGATTACCCTGACTTCTAATCTCTCTTGGCCCAAGCACATTACAAATATTGCTTCCTCTGCATCTAAAAGACTTGGTTTCTCTTTCGCTCTTGGTGTTACTTTTCTTCCAAACAGCTGCTCACTCTGTATAAATCGCAAATCCGCCCTGCCATGGAATATTGTTCCCACATCTGGGGTGGTGCCCCCAAAACCTCTCTCTCAGGCTTCTTGATTCCATTCAGAAAAGGGCAGTTAGGTTAATTAATGATTCATCTCTAACAGAGTCTCTCCACTCGCTTTCTCAATGACGCACTGTTTCTGCTGCATGCCTCTTCTACAGATACTTCCATGGGCACTGTTCTTCTGAATTGACTTCTATAATTCCCGCTCTCTCTTTCAAAACAGTCTGAACACGTGCTGCCACTAGCCAACATCCATTTACTGTCCAACTTCAAACTCATAGAACCAACTTTTCATCTTCCTCGTTTATTCATTCAACTGCCGTTTTCTGGAACAACCTTCCTTTATATGTATTTCCTGAAAATTACAGTCTACAGAAGTTCAAGTCCAATGTCAACAAATATCTTCTTTCTTCTTCTCAACCTCGAACCCAAGCACAGTACTAAGTACTATAGGTTCTAATACCTCTGGTGTTTGGGGTTCACATAAAAAAAAAAAAAAAAAAATTCCGTTTTAAACCCAGTATAATAAAATAAAAGCAGCTTACATATCACCAAATTTTATTGAAATGGGTCTGGAACATTTCATTTTGTGGAATACATCCAAAGTTTCCCCGTTTACCTAATTATTCGTTATATGAGATTTCCGTTTTTTGCGAGAATTTTTCAGGAACACAACCTTCCTATATATTGAAGCTCTCCGTATTTCTTTTTTTTTCTCCATTACTCAATTTTATACAATAATGCTACCAAGCAACAATTTTCTACAATAATATTACCCAACAGTATAGTTTAAAATGTTTCTTATTTATAAAAATGATTTTGTTAAGAATAAAATTGCCTGTCACCTTTGTATGGTTAGATTTTTACAGGTAGGATGCCAGTTTTGTTCACGCATTCGGCCACAACTGAGAGCAACGAGACCGCTACATCTCGCTGTGTGCATTACCCCCTCCCCACGAGAATCTTCAGTGACATCCCCTTTGCAGCCTCTAGTCACTCCATTACTATGAAAATAAAATAGATATAACAACAACTTTTCAGTTCATTTTATATGGTGATATTTAAAATGACATCCAAAGAAAACTAGGATGAAACTACAAAACATGGAACACGCACGATACATCTACCGCCAATTCTTATTTGCACATGCCTCGGATATGATGGATTTAAAGGTCATTCTTATTTTAATGACAATAAAACAACGATAAAAGTAAAGTTTAATCATAATATACTAGAACACTTACCGCAAAATAAACAATACAATTAATAGTAACAAAAACCGAAAACTAGCTCATCACACCTTTAAATCTCAACTCTACAATCAACTCTCCCAAATTGGAAGATTACGCCCTCTATGTTCCAATACGATAATCTAATGCAGTATACGAACTTCATGCATTTCCGAAGGTTGCTGGTAAAACGAGCGATTTTATCATAGATATAATGGAAGGATGCGTACAAAACTGGTGAAGCTGCCATTCCGCCTGGTCAGTCACCAAGGTGAAGTCTCGGACGGTTGCTTTGGGCTGATTGTTAGAGCACAGGGAGAGGAGAGCTGTTCTTGAATTTCTAGGGAAGCCCAGAATTTGTACTTTCGGTATTTCTGCCAAAAATTAGTGTCTTCTTTATATCTGTATAGTGACATAGTGTTTTTGACAAGCGACACCAGTGCTTTCGCACAACTCCGCATTTGCATCTCTTGTGAAGTAAGACAGTACTGTCTTGGCCGGATAGCATATGTTAGTGTATGTTCGTGTTTGCTTAGTCTGGGTTATATTGTTCATCTGGCCGCTTAGCCTAGAGTCTGTGGAGCACCACAGACCGCTAGTAACCGTCACTGGCACCGGGAGGCGGACCAGGTAAGTAGGAAGAGAACTCTGGCTGGCCAACCCCGAGGTTAGCCTGAGCTTCCCAGGGAGGGTCCCAAAACATTTTTATTTATTTTTTTTAAATAGGAGAAGGAGGTGAGAGACTGAGGAGAAGAAAGAAGGTAAGCAGAAGAAAGAGGGCGAGGTAGGGTTGGCTTGGGGTGGGCTTCCCCAAAGGGGGAGCCCATCCCAAGCTCAGGCTAACCCCAGGGTTGGCCAGCCAGAGTTCTCTTCCTACTTACCTGGTCTGGCTCCCACTAAGCAAACACGAACATACACTAACATATGCTATCTGGCCAAGATAGGTAGGGTGGGAGCCCACCCTACCTCAAGAAATGGAGAAATGATTGTGAGGTCAAGTGACCCACAAAGTCAGGTTGCCTAATGACATTAACATGATCCTGAATTTGACAAGTCAAATGCCAGTCCCACTCCCAGAGGAGTATTTATGTGAGTTCCTACTCAAGTAGGAAAATCAGAGATTGTCCTACACCTCGAAGAGAAGAGGTGCTAGCAAGTGAGTGGATCCCTCACTGGGCAAGGGCCCATCGTCAGCAATTAAATATTCTTCGGCAAAGGGTAACTTGTAGGGAATGAGCAGTGTCCCACACTGGGCAGTGGATTATGGATCATCTTCTCAAGTTAGGGGATGAAAGGAGGCACAGGGATTCATGAAGCTCAAGGATTGCTTGGAGTTCTTTTGTGCTTATTGTAGAAAAGTCCTTTTGGGTTGGTGGGTTTGTAAGAGAATTTCCTTTGTGAACGTCGAGAGATTCATGTTATGTCAGGATAAATATCAATATCCTGTTGGTGTTTTCTTTGATTCCATTCAGGATATGTTCTGTGAATTGAGTTTTGGGTCCATCAGATGGTGGTGCACTGAACGGTTTGCTGTAGGTGGATTTGACGCATTTCAAATACAGTCTGGGCAAAAGTAGTGAAGGCTTTGTAGTTGGTTTCGTCAATTATGTAGAGATGTTCCTGCCCATGGGGTATATTTCCAGTTATGGTAATTAGGAGACTTCTGGGTAAATCATAAAGAGGGCAATTATACATGAGGTGAATCCAGTCTTCGTTGTCATCATAAGGGCAGAGAGGAGAATCGGTGAGACCCAGGGCATGCAGCTTGGCCCAGAACAATCCATGACCAGCGAGGAAGAACGAGATGTGAAGGCCTGGTGAGTACCACGGAGGAGGTTTTGGTGCAATAATCATAACTTGTGGAAGAAATCTTTTAGTTGTTTCACCTTTGGCTGTTTGCTCCCAAGATCGCTTCATAGTTCATAAGTAAGGTCAAGGTATATTAATAAGTGGAGGCGTGGATTTTTGATTTCAAAGAGCGCATCCTCGTAACTTCGTTCAGCAATCAATCCATATCGTACCGAGAAAATGTGGTTAGCTTCAATAAATAGGTTTATCCTGGAAGCAGCAAATAAACGTTCTAATATCTTGCTTAAAGGTCATAGCAACATGAAGCCTGTATGATTTTGGATCATTGTTTAATGCACAAATCCACTTTATTTCTGTATACAGTATAGAAATAGAAAATATAAACATAATCAGTTTACGATCATAATAAAAACAAAGTGCAGTATAATGATATAATATGCTGCACTATAATAGCGAGGTAGTGTAAGTGTCGATAATATTTTTCATCCCATAATCTAGCCATGATCACTCGACCCACGAATACCTTATTTGAGCGCTTGCACTGAATTTATTTATTTACATTAAATTTATTTCTTTTTTGGAAATGCTAGTCATAAGACTGAGGTATCGTACCACATTATCAAAAAAAGCAAATATTTTCTGCACTAGACAGAGGACTTGAGCCCTCGCTGGTAGTTGATATAATCACAGCCTCCCCCCATACTGAGTACGAAGAGCTTGGAATCGAATTCTTCAGTAACCCAAAGAATTATGAGCTCTTTCGCAAAGTGGCTTTTTTAGTTGGTTTCAAGCAGGATAGCATAGTTTTGTGTAAAAAAAGAGGCAAATTGACCACAGACACTACATACTGACGCCTCATAGCCTTCGTTCATTTCGCGGTTAACATGCATATACATATACACTGAGTGATCACTGAATTATGACCACCTACCTAATACTTCGTAGGTCCTCCTTTTGCCCTCAGTACAGCAGCTATCCGACTTGGCATTGATTCAACGTTCGGGAGGTATGACCAACCAAGCTGTGTGTAATACAGTCAGCAAAGCAGGTATGGGGGTGATTGGTGTATCCAGTCGCCTGATTTGCCTTTCCATAGTGTCCCACAAGTGCTCTATGGGATTGATATCGGCAGACGTTTGGAGGTAAATCGATATGCTGGAAGTCAGAACTGTGTTCCTCAAATCATTCCTGCACAACAAGTGCCCGATGGCTCGGCGCATTGTCATCTTGGAAGACACCATCGCCATTCGGGAAAAAGTGTAACATAGCGTGATGTACACAGTCAGAAAGCAGCTGACGATAGCGGAGACCACTGATACGTTATTCCACATGCACCAGGGGTCCAAGTTCCTACCAGTGAAACATTCCCCACACCATACAACCGCCTCCATCGGCCTGCACTTTTGATACCTTGCATGATGGATCAAGAGCCACATGCTGTTGACACCAAATCCGTACACGACCATCCACGGTGTCGAGTAAATAACGTGACCTTGGTTAGGAGAGGATGCCGTAGGGGTCGTCTGCTGCTGGTATAGCTCATACGTGCGACGCATGGTCATGCCAGATATTGTCCCGAGTTGGCCCATGTTGTATTGGGTAGTCAACTCTTCAACAGTGCTGCGCCTGTTCGCCTGTACGAGTCGTCGGACCCGGCGCTCACCTATAACATCAACCTTTCGCTGACTTTTGTAGTTTTGCCGTTGGGTCGTTGTTTGACAGTTTTGATGCCAGTCTTGGTACACTTTAACAACTGCGGCTCTCGAACACCACACCAGTTCATTTGTTTGGGAAATCGAGGCACCAGCTCATCGAGCACCTACAATTTGTCCTTTATCAAAGTCCGATAAATCCTTCCTTTTACCCATCACGCTCTGAATTTTACTACCTACTGAACCACTGACACCTTATATATGCTACGTAGGTCGACTAACTTCGCACTCTCGTACCTCACGTGGTCAAGGGGTCGTATTCAGTTTTCATTGGGGTGGTCATAATTCAGTGATCACTCCGTGTATATGGTCCACTCTGTATGTTAAATACATACAGAGTGGACCATAATTAAGGAAACATGTTTGATCATGAATAACACTATTTTAAATATACATTTTAATAAATAAAATGAAATAACCCAGGCAATTTCATGGGATGTCCTTGAGGAATGCGACTCTGAACTCGGAATTGACCTAATGACAAGATGGATAGCCACTATCTCTCTCTCTATGCTGCAACAAAGAAGCTAACCGTTACAGAGCATTCAAGGGCCTGGTGGAGTCCAAAAGTCTCTGAAAGCTTCCACGTCAAACAGAACATGCACAAGCGGTGGAAAAACTCCGGCTCGGACAGAACTGCATTCTCCCGAGCTAGGGCGCTTTTTATCAGGAACAAGAGGGAGGCAATAAAACTTCACCTAGAGGCTACTGTAAACAAAGGGAAGCCCTTCCATAGAAGCAAATCAGAGGACGCCATCGACTCACTCAATCTGAGCAGTTGGCTCGACCATATAACTAGGTTCGCGGCTCAGCCAGAATCCACTACACCAATGGAATTCCCAATCAATCCGATTTCAACAGACCCCTTAAATTCAGTTCAACTCACCAAATATCAACTGATCGATGCAATAAATAGTTTAGCACCTACGGCCGCATCCGGCGCCGACGGGATTCCTCAGTTTATGCTGAAATGCCTCAGTACGTTTATTGTTGATCTCATTCTCTCGTTATTCAACAAAATCCTTCATCAAAAATTCTTCCTTCCTATGTGACATGTCTATCTAGTAAGACTGCTGCCAAAAATACGCTCTACTTCTCAACCCAGTCACTTCTGTCCTATTTCTTCTGCATCAAGCCTATTAAAGCTATTTGAGAAATCTCTTCTGAAAACGTTAACCACCCAAATAATGCCACATCAGCCACCGCAGATCCACTATGCCACCCGGTCAAGATCCACCGCTACAAATTTAGTCACCACCACTACCAAGATCCTCGAGACATTTGAGCACTGTTCGGAAATCACCGTTACTTATATCGACGTCCAGGCAGCATTTGATTCCGTATCCGTTCACGCGTTGGCAAGGCGTGATATTATCACCTACGTGAGTATTACCTCATTGGAGGAGACGTGCTCTGGTTCATTCAGACAATGCTTGAGAACAGGACTATTATTGTTCGCGATGCCAGTCGGCGCTACACCAGAACTATTACAGCAGGAGTCTCACAAGATGGGGTCCTCTCTGGTATTTTGTTCTCAGCTGTTCTTCTGCCTTTCGTGACGGGCCGAACTGATATTATCACCTTCGCTGGTAATACAAAGCTGTTCACTGCTATTAACCCCGCAGACGCTGCTGACTGCACAAATGTCTTAATCGTACAGCAAATCCAGAACCTCGAGGCCTTCCTCTCCAGTTTTTGCCTTCACGTCAATCCTGAGATCGAAACAGTTGACTTTCTCGCTCAAACGGAACCCAACAATGGTGCAACCCAATATAAGAGGATCCGCGATTTCTGCTGTTCAGCAACACACCGATCTGGGCGTTAATTTCGACCAGAAGCTCTCCTTTCTACCACACATAGACCACCTGCAAAAAAAGTTCTGTCGACTCCAGTGGATGCTTAAGCAACAACTTATGCATGTCCATGACCAGGCCGTTGGGTGCAGGTATATTAAGACGTGTCTATCCGGTCATGCTTTATGGTGCAGAAGTCTGAACCTCAACTGCCGCAACGCATCTGAGAAGGATTTTTGCGGGCAAATTTTGGCTACTGAAGTGGGCCATATGGACGTCTTCAGACGTCTTCCTGACATTATCCATGAGAGAAGACTTCTCTTTGCTGTAAAAATGATGGTTGGCATTATTTCGGACCCAGACTTCTGGGCTAACTGCGGTTGGAGGATCCCGGTCCCAAGCCTTCGGGCCAATTCAGTCCTTCGGACCACTCAAAACAGGTTAAAGTTATCCGATCGGTTGTTACCCGTGCAAATGCTGCAGTACATATACTCCTCGGATGGCGCCCTCTACAAGTTCGCATTGGATAAAAAATATAGGCAGGACTTACTCCATCGACTTCCTTCTCAGGACCACATCACAGGACATTAGAACCTGCTCCCAAGGACCTGTCCATCACTGCCATGGATCCATCACTACAGCGTTCCAACTTTCTGCGCCTGCTCAGATGACTCCAACACTGTAAAAGGGCTGCTCCCTTGAGAATAATATAACATGATAACATTTTTTTTTTTTTTTATGAGAACCCCAAACACGAAAGGTATCAAAACCTATAGTACTTAGTACCGTGCATGGGTTGAAGGAGAAGTAAGGGGAGGGGGGGGGATGCCGGAAACTTTGCTCTAGAGACTAAACATGGGTTTCACCACTTCAAGCCTCCAATAAGCAAAGTGGTGGTATTTCACCGGTTGATGAAAGTCATCTACCACCTGAAGATGCTTTTTTATTCTATTTTATTTTATTTTATTTATTTAAATTTATAGAAGAAGAAGAACTCTTTATTGCATACAAAACGCACAAGCAGTACACAATACCCTTCACGTTCGTATGTAAATTTTTCATTTCTTTTCCAATGTTTAATCCCGCACTTGTATAATTAGTAATAATATTGTTTTTTTCTCCTATCTCATCCTTGTTTATTACATTGTATTAGCCTTTACTGTAATATTGTATTAGCCTTTGTAACATTGTATTAGCTTTTGTAACATTGTATTAGCTTTTACTGTAAACCCCTGACTTGTGGCCGTGAAGGGTATTGTGTACTGCGTGTGCGTTTTGTATGCAATAAAGAGTTCTTCTTCTTCTATAAATTTAAATAAATAAAATAAAATAAAATAGAATAAAAAATCGGTTCAATATGGCCACCATCTTTGTCTTTTCGAAACTGTAGTCCTTTGGGCGCAGAGCGACACAAAGAAAAGCACAATTCTTCAGAATTGTTCTCAGATTCCAACTATTGACAGCTTCGTCTAAATTCCTCTAAGAATTCACGGACTATTTTTGCATAGTGAACTGATGTTCCATCCTTCATAAAAAAAGTAATTCTTAAAATTGATGTTGGATTACATTAATTAAATGATTTAGTCGTTTAGCAGACTTAAATAGCTTTTTTTTTTGTCACAATTCCTTCAAAGAAAAAAGTCCGAGAACACCTCTCCTCCAAATTCCAGCTCATGCTCGCATGTCAGGAGAGTTTAAATCATTGTTAAAGATGCTAGCCGGGTAGGTAAAGTGCCTGCCTGGTAACCCAAAGGTCGTGGGTTCGATTCCCGCTTCGGGCTGGGTATCACGATGGTGCCGAACCAACCGGTTGGTTGGATATCCCAGCCGCGATACACGAAGGAAGCAAGAAAAAATTGGTTCCTTCGTGTATTGATCACATCATACGAAATAAATAAATAAATTGTTAAAGATAAACGGGTACGAGTAAAAGAAAATATATGCAGTAATGGCGATCAACAGATTCATTTAGTTTAAATATGGCTTCGTCAGTTTGCAATATATTGTCAATGATATCTGGATTTATAACACTCATGGCCAAAATCTTTTCGACAAATTCCAATCTTCTATCTGGATCATCCTCATTCAAACTTTGTAGCAGCAACCTTCTGTTTAAGTTTATGATTCAATTTAGGATTGTTTTAGGTATTTTAAGTTCCAAACTTCGTTTTTATTGAAAATTTTTTGAACTTCTTTCGATATCCTCTCTTACAAGTTCGAGATTAGCAGTGTCTCTGAGATACAAGGTCTACCAGGTTGGTTTTTTTATTTTGGTAAATTATGCACTGTTCCCACTTCATGAAATTTCTTCTCAGGTTGCTTTGCAGTCTTTATTGTGGGTGGTATATGTCCAAAACACTTCTTGAACTGGCATGGAACTACTACTGCATCCTCTTCTTCGTTGTAAGGCTTAACTTCCCACGTTCAAATTATTCTGAAACAGTAAAAAAAGATTTTAAACTGTTTTTAAAATAATTTATATATGTTTACATCAAAGCAGTTTCCTCACTTTTGAATCACCCTGTACTTGATTATTAAAAATAAGATATATTAATACGCGTTCCATTTTGTAAAAATTTTCAATTTCAATCCCTTTTTTAGACAGATCCGATAGAACAACGTAACAAACTGATCCGTTGACCTTGGCTTCATGCTAAAATTATGGTAGATACATTCTTATTGTATATGATAAGCTATTAAATAAATGCTTTATTTATTATTATTTGTAACCTAAAGAATTTTCATGCTCTATCTTACAAAGGTTCGTTCTAGCCTGATGCTACATTAAGTACATAAAATCTTTTGCTTGTCATGCGAATTTTACAAAACAAAACTTTACTCTGCTCTGACTGTGCAGTATTGGAGCAGAAATGCTGCACCCCTTTCATTGGTTGTTGGATGCTGCTCTAATACATTGATTGACAATTTATTAGGTACACACACCTAATAGCGATTAGGTACCTATTAGCCTTGAGAAAACCTGCATTCATCGTGGCACGGATTCAACAAGCTGTGTCGAAAACATGCCACAAGTATTCTGGTCATTCTTGACTCTGTTCCTTCCACAATTATTGTATATTGAATGTCTGTGGATCTTTACGCCAAAGGGCTCCTTCCACGTCATCCCATAGGTGTACATTTGGATTGAAATCTAGTGACTGTGGAGGCCACCGCAGTAGGCTGAATACAATCTCATGTTCTTGGTCCCAGTCTTACTCCGGCTTGTGACATGCCATATTATCCTGTTAGAAGAACCCATTCGCAGATGTATACGCTGCAGCCACGAAGGGATCCACCTGACTAACTGGAAACGATTTCCAGATGACTTTTGGCATCCAAATCGTGTTACACTGATATCATTGATCTCAATATGCACTACGAAAACACTCCCCACACCATTAAACTGCCGCTAATCTGTTGTTGATATCTGGTAGATGGGGCCATAGATTTGTGTTGTTTTTTCATATTCTGGTCCTCCCAGCAGTGTAAAAGAGTAGGAACCGGGATTCGTCAAACCAGGTAAAGTTTCTCCAATCCATCATTGTCCAGTGTTGGTGTTCCTGAGCCCACCTTCTTGTTTTTTGTTGACAGGAGTGGAATCCGATTTAGTCGTCGGCTGTGATGTTCCATTCCTGACAAGATACAACGATTTGTGTATTCTGAAATCCTCTTTAGTTACCACCGTTGCACTGAGTTGTTATTCGACTGACTGTAATCTTTCTGTTTCCCTGCACAAGTCTTTGTCAGGCTCTGTTGACCTATCGCATCAACGAGCTGTTACCAACTATAGGATCGCTGTTGGCTGGATGTTATTTGATTATTGGACCAATGTCAATGCACCTGAGACACAGTCGTACAAGAAAACCCAAGCAGGGTTGCAATTTCCCAGCTATTGATACAGGTGCGTCTGGCTACCATGACACGTTCAATATCACTGAAATATTTTCGGTTTGCCTATTCTTAAACTACTTACAAGCAGCATAATTACGTCTTTGCCCATCTGCTTTATATTGCACGGTACGAAGCCGTGATGGTGCTTCTGAAAGAAGGTTCCCCATCATGAAAATTTGGTACATATTAAAGTTTCTACTCAGTGTAGGCAACTGGTCACCAGTAATTCAAACAGGAGTTTGCAACTAGCGTGAGATATCAATTATTGTCGCTCATTGTAAATCATTTATTTATTTTTATAATAAATAAATGATTTACAATTATTTGCATTGTAATTCTGCTCTGCAAATCATTTATTTGCAGAGCAGAATAACTTTCTCATCACTAAGGGTGGAATAATGCACAGACTGATAAGACTACAGCATTATCAAAACTCCCATAGGGTGATACAGGATAACACAGAGGAGAACGAGATAAGGGGGATGAATCCCAACTGAAATTTGGAAAGCTTTTCTCTTTATTTCAGTTTGAAGGCCAGGAATGTTAAACGACTCTGCATATGTCCTTCTTGTTCCTCATCTTTCACAGGTAACGCATCAAAGCGACTCTAATGAATATTTAACCAACAAGCTTCAACTTTATTGTATCACAAAAATCCGGAAAACCACCACAACTCCCAGTGTCGTAAAGACCAATAGCACTACTCTCCGTCCTAGTGAAACTCAGAAACGGCTCCTACAATGTCGACTTGCCAACCGATGTACCAAACAGCAACTTGCATCCTCACACCAATTCGTCTTCAAGACTGGATGTAGCTCACAAGACGCTATCCGCAGACTAATTACTGAGGCCACATAAACGGATGCAAAATTCTCCTTGGCTATTATGGTTGACTTCGCTGGGGCCTTCGATCGACTGTGGTGGCTCAGGGTCCTTCGGAGACTTTGGCAGGCTGGTATCTCCAGCAACCTCTACGAATGCACAAAATCATATCATGAAGACAGAAGAGTGCAGATTGTCACCAAATTGTAAAAAAAACCAGTCACAAGACGTGTCTCTCCAGTTGTACCCAGGGCTCTGTCCTTGGACCATTTCTCTGGTCCATTGTCTTGGATGAGTTCCTGGGGATGGACTTTGGCGGAGTTCTTCCCTAAGCCTATGCCAACGATCTTGTTCTCGTCGTTCAGTCCGACGCTGGAGCTACCTTGGAGGTTAAGGCCAACGAGGCTTTGGGACACCTGCAGATCTGGACCAAAACACATCAACTTACTATCTCCAGTGAGAAAGCGAAGTCTATCTTATTGAAGGGGAAAGTTCAGATACACAGACCACCAGTCATGAAGATTAATAATCTTCTAATTAGCCTCTAAGAGGAAGTTAAATACCTAGGCTTTACATTGACACCAAGCTAAGCTTCCATTCTCACTTGAAATACCGAGCAATCAAAATATACAGAAATATGCAGCTATGATAAGAAGAATAGTAAAGCGGATTGGGACCTAAAACCCAAAGTCCTCTGCTTAATTTACAAAGCAGTTTTTGTTCCAATTGTCAGTTATGGTGCTTCAGTTTGGTGCACCAAAGTTGCACTGGAGCAAAACAAACGGAAGCGGGACTCCATACAGCGATTTACGCTTCTATCGGTAACCAGGGCGTGCCGCACAGTCAGCACCCCTGCGCTCCAAGTCATTGTAGGGTATATACCCTTATACCTTGAAGTTGTCAAAAGAGGCATCTTCCATCGGATGAAAAAAGGCATACTACACAGCTCCTAAACCTCCAACTGGACCTGACAAACGACCACAAACAGGAAAAAAGACGAATATCAGATCATCTGCATTGCCTCTGGCAGGAATCCTGGAATTCAACCGAGAAGGAGAAATAACAAAAGAGTTTTTAGCCTCAGTCAGCTTCACCTTTCCCAAGCCTCAGCCCTAGTACTCACCTGAATTGCATGCAACCTTCTTATTAACAGTACATGGAACATTCCAGCAAAACCTGAACTCTATGTGTTTTGAGTTACGTACCTTCTGCAATTGTGGAGATAAGGAGTCCTGGGCCAATGTTATGTATGAGTGCCCCTCCTATAAAAACCACCGGTTACAACTGTTTACAGTAATGCAAGGAACTCTTCGCAATCAGGAGAAAGATATATTGCATTCATTCGATTTACCCAGGCTGTCTTCACCACAAGGCGTGCCAAGCTCACGATTGCTAGGGCAGTCTAGAATACTCCCCACCCCCTGTTAACCCCTTTGGTGGTAAGATAAATGTAAATCCGTGCTATGGATACTATGCTGCGAACCTTTAATGGATAGGATATGTGCTGGCACCCGCTTTAGAGTGCAGGATCACTGCTGGCACTCAAATGGGTGCGGGATCAACACACAGACCTGCTCTTGAGATTTTTAATCCCCTTCCCTACCTCCACACCGCCTAAATCCATGGTGGACTGTCTTCACTATTAGTCCACCTTTCTTTCACTCTGCAGTCTGACCTCCTCTCTTCAACAATTATTATTATTATTATTTTATTATTTATTTTTAATTGTCGCCTGAGCTTCCTGGCAGAGGCCAGCCAGAGTATGATGGGCAGTCTGGCTCACCTCCCAGTGGCGGTGGCGAGCAATGGAGGGGCCCTTCGGCCAAGTAGCCAGAGAAACAACAGAATCCAACGCAATTGGCACAGTTGTGGGAAACCACCATTGGAGCCTTAACCTAAATACTATGCCACTATGTATCAATCATAATGATTAATGCAAAAAGCTTCTTCCTCTTTCTTAAGGTGGTCTGCACGAATAGCACAGCGGTATTGTCACCGTCCTCCCACACCGAGTGGAAAAGGCCGGGGTTCGAATCCCGTCGATGACGCGAGGAACTTTAATGGGCTTTTTTGACTCCGTGGCTGAGTTAGTCGGTCTGAGGCGTAGATAGCAAGATTCCCCTCCCCCGGCAACTCGGGTTTTTCGTCCAGCAAAACACGCAATTTACGCACATAATGCACGGCAGATGAATTTAATTATTTATTCGGGTGGCCTAAAAATAATAGTTTTATTTTTTAAGGAGAACAGCGGTAAGAACAGAAATATTTAGTCTCCATTGTAAGAATAGGAAACGTCTAAAATATACATAAAATGAAGGAAACTAGTTAATGTACCCAGTGCGTTACATTTCAGAAGCACAAGTAAACAGTAATACTTCATGATTTACAACAAAATATAAATGAAATAAATAAAAGAGCAAAAAGCAACGACTTTTATGAGCGAGACGAGAAAATTTCATTTCTGTGCATCTGGCACACACAGCAACAAACGTAATATCCGGAGCTTCTGTTACAATATACCCTATGTGGATAACCAACGTGAAAGGTAGGGAAAAAAATAAATAACAATTGACGGATTTCTATTGGTCAGAATGAAATTTGGGTAGGTCCGACAAATTAGTCTAAACAGTGAAATATAAAATTTTATGAAAATCCGGCGACTGGGAGTCGAGTTATTACATGCGGACGGACGTATAAAGAAATAATAATTGTCGGATTTCTGTTGGCCCGATTTTAATGAAATTTGAGACGGCTCGACAAATCCCTCTAAGAGGCCCAAATGAAAAATTTCATAAAAGTCTCTCCGCTGGGGGCGTTATTACATGCGGATTAAAACATAAATTAATAACAATAATAAATAAAAGAAAAAAATTCCGAATTTCTATTGGTCTGATTTTAATTAAATTTAGAATTGCTCGAGAAATCTTTTTAAAAGGTGTACATCTAAAATTTCATGAAGATCCACAAGGAGTCCAGTTGTTACAAGCGGACGGAAGGACTCGGTGAAGACAAATTTTAGGCGCATTATGGATATATGCTAACACGCCTAAAATTTGTGACATATGTCTCATACTATGATCTGGAATTAATTAAAGCTTACGACCATATAAACATTACACAGTAATAGTTATATGGACCTAATCCAAACAAACAAACAAGCAAAAAAAATGTAATTTTATATAAAAAATTTAAAATTAAAAAAAATTAAATTTTAAAAATTTAAAAATTAAAATTTAAAATTTAAAAAATTTAAAAAATAAAAATTTTTTTAAAATAATGTAATTTTATATCATACTAATGACTAAACAAGTACTAGTTACTAAATAATCGGTAAAGTTCATACATTATTTGTTAGAAGTTGCAACAAATCCTTGACTACAAATGCAGTGATAGTTGGGGCCAGTTCAGAGGTGCTTTATAGAAACAAGAATTTTGACAAAGTGATGTCTCCCTTCTTTCTATTCCTCCACATGCTTTCATAGGAAGGTGAATGACAGTCAAACACCATTTCACACTGTACATATATAATACACGCTGACATGCGTATAAGTTTTTTTTTTTTTTTATTAATAATAGCTAAACTGAAACTTGTTTCCCAATGCCAGCACGGCTTGCTCTGTAATGAAAGATATATAAGACATTCGTGGGATTGCAAACTTTATTATATATTTTAGAAAAGTTTGAAACGAGGAAAAATCTTCTGTATCGAATTCTAAGCCAATCTGAGAAAGTCAAGTAATTCCAAAGAGGCCCAATTCAAGTCCTTACGTAAAAATATAATTTTTTTTTTTTTTTTTTTAGAAGTGTTCGCATATATTGTATATGCATATGCACCTACTGTTTTCATCTTGTCCATCGTTCTACTGTCTAACCGTCCGCATGTAACAATTCGACTTCCAGTACTAGCATTTTCATGAAATTTTATATTTGGGTCTTTTAAAAATATTTGTCGAGCCGTTCTAAATTTAATTAAAATCGAAAAAATAGAAATCCGGAAATGATTATTTCTTTTTTTCCATACACTTTGTATGTTAAAAAGAAATTCATGGATTAAATATGGTTTTAATGCAGTATTCTTAGCTTAAGACAGTCCGTGCACGCTTTAGGTGTAATTTTATGCAAGATTCGTGAACGAGGTGTCGCTTGTAAAGAAATATAAAGAGAGAGAGAGAGAGAGAAAGAGAGAAAGAGAGAGAGCGGGACTTTAAAAAAAAAAGAAAAAAAAAAGCGAATGTGGAAGGAGAGTAATTAGAATTATACAGTTATAATTAAACCAAACTGCTAAGTTTAGAGAACCTAATGCTATACAGTTTTATTAAGTGATCTATAAAGATCACAATAAATTTTTAATAATTAATCGATAAGGAGATAACTATATTTTCTTTTCACTTCTAATAATCACCGAAAAAGAAAAAAAAATCTAATTTTTTAAATCATTTAATTTAAGAAAAAAATTAAACGCCCCTGAACGCCTGAAATGTAATGAACTGCGTACATCAATTAACTTTTTGTTTTTTATTCATTGAAAAGTTTGACATTTTATTCGCTATGTTGCAACACTTTTAAAGTGTTGCAACATAGCAAATAATGTGAGTTACCTAGAATTCCGAAACATATTATTTTTGTTTGTTTTCTCCATGAAACGTTTTTAGTTTTGTAATAAATGTGGTGAAACTCGAGCAGTATTCTCCAAATATTTATCTTTCAGCAGTGGAACATCAAGCAGCGGCCCTTTCCTCATTCTCTCCAAATATTTTGTAATACATCGCTATTTAGAATATATCAAAATAATTGCTGTTTTACGAATTACGCTGAAAAACAAGGATTTTTGTCTGTAAAAAAATGAAAATAAGCGTATAGTTCGAAAACAAATGGAAATAAGTCTACACTTTGAAAGCGGATTTCAGCAAAGGCTCTGTAGAAATTTCTTCATCACATAAATTTATTGATAAAAAAACCCCCCTAATTTAAATGTCTGTAAATTTTGTGCAAAAGCTATGGAATAATCACAAAAAAAATTAAAAAATATATTTTAAACTACAAATAAATACAGAACAAACATTCGTCATTTATGACACAAAACAATTTCTCTCTGACCCAATAAACAGCCATGTACAACTTTTTACAACATGCAATTCTAAAGCCATTTTGTGAAAACGCCAAGAAGACGCCGTTTGGATGACGTTTTGATTCTTTGAGGAAGAGTATAAAGACAATGGAACTCTTGTCCTTATACTCTTATTTCCAATAACCACTCAACAAGTCCAAAGTATCCAGGTGGCCAAATGTAACTCGCAATATTGTAAATAGACTATGGCCCGAGAATTCAAACTGTTCAAAATATTCCAAAGCGTTCAAACTCTCTCTCAAAGACCTGTCTTAGGCTGTCCTTGTATTACCTCCAAGCAAGAAGAGTCATCTGGCTCCAAGAGGCGTCTGGAAGGTTCACAGTACATCAAATTGCTAGAGAGCTTTTCTAGATCTACAGGAAGATTGTATCCAGGAATATCACCTATACAAGTCTTCGTGAGAAGGGTCTTTATGTTCGGAAACAAGATCTCAGAACTCATTCAAAACAGCCTATTTAATTTGGTGCCGAATGTCGACTAGATCTAGGAACAATGACCACGGTATTCTTCGTTGATGAATTGAGATATAGTATTCAATAAATGTTCAACGCACTTTTTATCTGGACGGAAAGGGAGGGGGACCATATTCCATTCCATTAACGCTGCTGAAAGAGACGTGTTGGAGGTAATGGTTTAATGGTATGGAATCACTATAAATCACGCCTTCGTGGGATCGCCGTCCTTCTAACACCGGGTGGAAAAGACATGAGTTCGAATCCTGTGGATGAGGGGAAGACTTTTTATGAGTCTTTTTTCACAACATGGCCGAGTTAGTTGGTCTCGGGTGGGTAACATGGGTTTTCTTCCAGCAAACAGAAACTCGGCCACAGAGCACACGCATCTGCTCTTTTGTGGAAGTAATTGGTCTTCCCATTCTTTTAATGTGCAATAATGCATGTGCTCAGGGATATCCTAGTAAACTACAACTCATATAGCTTCATCTTTGATGAAGGAAATCTTTTTTACAGATTTAATTAAATATTCTCTGTTTAGGAAGCATTCAAGGCAGTAACGAAAAATACTTTTTACGAAATCATAATGGACGATACTAGATACATAGAGCTTCTGTAACCCTTTCACACATTCAGGGTCAGCGATAGATCACGTCTCTGAAACTTCATTTTTATGTCTTCCATTTAGATTTCTTTCTTTTCAATCTTAATGATGCGAGAACAAACACGGCGAACGATTTTCTTAGCATATTAGCACAATGAAATATCCAAATACGAGCAACTGAAATACAAGACCGCTGGTCAACTACTGCCCTTAAAAATCATGGTACAGTACTTGTACTTATTTTTCAAGCAACCTTCATGTACGTTATTTAACTCCCCATACTGAAACTATCATAAAAATACATAAATTTCCTGTTTATACTTTGGGACGAACACATAAGGTTAGAGGAATTCACAATTCAGAGAGTACAAAGATATCACTGTAGTGTTTTCGGAGCATCAGCGAGTTAGACCATATTGGGCATATATGTTATATCTGTAAACGGGGAATATTCTGTGATGGATCTGTCTGTTTTCTTGACAAAAAACCCGAGATTCCTTGAGTGAAAACTATGCAACCGTCACCCGAGACCGATGAAATCAGCGACGTTGTGAAAAAGGCCTATAAAATTCCTCGCTTCATTGACGGCATTCGAATGCGGGCTTTTCCAATCGGTATGGCCCCTCATGGAAGCACACTCGGTAGGATTGCCGTCCTCCGAATGGAGAAGATCTAAGTTTGAGTCCCGGCAATGACGGGAGGAACCTTTATGGGTCTTTCTCACAACGTGGCTGAGTTAATTAGTATGAGACGAAATACATGGCTTTTTCCTGGAAACTCGGTTTTTCTTCCAGCAAAAGAGAAAATCGACCTCAAAACACACGCAATTTACAGACAATATACACGTAGCAATAGCCGCTGATTCTCCTAAAAGCCCTACTACAACAACAACCCGGTGTGGGAAGAACAGTAATTATATCAACTGCACTACCCAAGGGCACCAACAGTCCCGTGGGTTTGAACCAAAGTCAACTTAACGCGTGTACTACACTACACTACAGTGTCCTCGCATTTAATCATTCGGCTACATCAGGTCCACCTAGAAAGGAGATATATAACTATAATGCTATTTATTTAAAATGCACGTCACCACTGAAACGTCTGATTATTCGACGGATTGATTATTTGTCTGGCTTTTATATGAGGTGTGGCAATAAAGTTCCCGGACTGGTGCAATAAACACAACACAAATTGAAGGAGATCAAAAATGGTTTTATTTTTATTGAAAGTAACCACCACCTGTTTGAATGTATTTATTACGCCGTTCTAACAGTTTCTGAAAAGAACAAGTGAAGGAGTGCAAAGAGAAGATATTCAGTTCGGCGGTTACGTTTTCTTTTGTATCTCCAACATCCTGAAATATCTTTCTTTAAGAGTAGTTTTCACCTTGGGAAGTAATAATAGTATTAGTAGGGTTCAGGAGTATCAGCGACTAAGACCATATTACTCCATATATATTTTCTGTAACTTGCGGCGTGTGCTCTGTAAAAAAAAACCAAATTATGATATTCCCCTTTAAATGATTACTTCTACCCACATTTTGTGTGTAAATTGTGCTTATTCTCTGCTTGATTTGCCTGTTTGATTGAAGAAAAAACCCCAGTTTCTGGAGGGAAAACCTTGCGATCTACGCCTGAGACCTCCTAACTCAGCAACGGAGTGAAAAAAGCCCAATAACGTTCCTCGCGTCATCGACGGGATTCGAACCCGGGCCTTTTCCATCCGGTGTGGACAGTGGCGATACCACTGTGTTATCCGCGCAGACTGCGTGTGTTCTGTAGTCGATTTTCTGTTTGCTGGAAGAAAAACCGGAGTTTCTGGGAGAAAAAAACCAAGCTACCTTCGACTGAATCAGAATAACAGCCACGTTGGGAAAAAGGACCAGAAAAATTCTTTACGTTACTGACGGAACTCGAAATCTGGTCTTTTCCACCCGATGTGGAGAGGACGGCGATTCTACCAGCTGTGGGAGAAAAATTAGAAATCTTTATTCAATATCTAATAGGGCCAACTTCTGCCCGAATGAAAAGTTTGTAAATGTCGCCGAACGGATTCCACTAGCTGTCCGAGGGAGTGCAGATCCAAGTTTCATGATTCTTCCATCATGATATTTGTCATATGTTGTACTGTAGAAGGTAGAAAATTGCAAAACAAGCTCAACTGAGAATTGAGAATGTCTGGTATATGCTCTTTCGAACATATACTAGACATTCTCAATTGGTCAGATCAAGAGAATTATGCGGCCATGGTGGACGTTGAAAATATTAGGAATGTTCTTCAAATCATTCCGATGCACTTTTTGAAAGATGAACAATTGTGTTGTCACCCTGAACGAGTACATAACCCTTTAAAATTCGTAATTCTCTGAGATTATTTCCGGCCAGTATACTAGGAATCTTCAACAAATTACCATCCATCCAGATAAATTCTGAGAAGATAAGTTTAACAGGAAGAAAACTCTACAGAAATTTTCTCAGCTGATGAATTTGTTGAAGGCAGACTCTCCTGATCATTGAAAGCCTCCACGTTGAATTTTACTAATTTCGAATTGTTGGGAATTTCAACAATAAAAAAAAAACTGTTGCAAATAGTAACGGTAGATTTTTGACTGGGCAGTGATTGAACTAATAAATTTTATACATATCTTTAATTCTGCTGCGATTCTGTTCCAAAATGGTAATAGAGAATTTAGTTGTGCTTTTGACATACTAGCGTTTTACTTACCGATAGGTTTCGTAACCACATACCCATTTTTAATTTCTCTTTCATGTTGTTATAGCAGCCGATTCTAAGCATTTCCTCAAATATCCCTAATTGCATATGAAAACCACATGACAGAACTAGAATCCCTATTGTTACCACTGTTTACCGGAAATATTTCCAGTAAACATTGTTACCACTCACCACACATTTTTGAACGAATGGTTACAAATGAACTTTGTTTCATTGTTGTCTGCTATATAAGAAGAAATCTGATCCATCTTCCTCATTTAAGCACATCCAGTGGTTGAGTTACAACCAATTTTAAGTTGGCGATTAACTTTGGTTATAACTGACTTCTGCATACCAGATAGGAGAGGAGAGGTGAGGGGTATGTAGGTAGACATTTACAGAGGAGAATGAATGTCACTTTGTAAATAAGAATAAGATATCCGGTATTTTGCCATCTGTTATTGGAGAATATCAATGTTTGTTTGTATATAGGACAGAGATTGGTCAACTTTCCAATGACAGTGAAATATACACGGACTTTTCTTTCTTGCAAACTGGTGGGAGTTATTTCTCATATTCTTTGTCAGTATCTTGCATTCAAGATATTCAGATATTCATTGCTTTTATTTTGGTCTAAACCAATTTCGATCATTGTGTACCCCTAGGGGTCTACAATGTAAGCGATGAATTCACAGACATCTAAATGACAATCGTGCATACGAAGGAGAGGTGCGGCGAGGGAGTAATGTACGAAGGACGTCCAAACAGCATTGAGATTGAATGTAAATCTGCTGTAAATTCCAAGCTGCAAAAGACCTAGGTTTGGATTAATACTTTCTGAGCAGTCATAACAAGAAATATAAATCTTGTTAAAATAATATTTCTGCAATGTCATAACGGCAATCGTAGATCCTCTCGTCAATTATCCTAATTTTCTCAGGATTGGTCGTACATGAATTTTTTCCATACTTCCACAAGGGCTATAAAAGTCCTAGGTTCGAATACCTCAACGATGAAGATTTTTTACAATATATAAATGTTTATTCGGTCTGAGGAGAGGGTTGCAGGTTTTTTCTCCTGGAAGCTCGGGTTTTTTACTTGAAAATCTATCAAAGAATTATGCAGTTACCCACAAAGTATAGTGACATTTTTAGTTTTGTTTCTTTGGAGCTTGATACACATCTAATGTTTCTGAAAAGCTACAGATTTATTTGAATTCTTAGTAAGATAGTTTTGAACTGGATAGGATAATAATGTATTTCGATATGTCACATAATTGTTATCAGATATCGCATGATTTTTACATACCATGCAGGAGAGGAGAGGTGAGGGGTGTGTAGGTAGGCATTTACAGAGAGAGAATGAATGTCACTTTGTAAATAAGAATAAGATATCCGGTATTTTGCCATCTGTTATTGGAGAATTTCAATGTTTGTTTGTATATAGGACAAAGATTGGTCAACTTTCCAATGACAGTGAATTATATACGGACTTTTCTTCCTTGCAAACTGGTAGGAGTTATTTCTCATATTCTTTGTCAGTATCTTGAATTCAAGATACACACAAGGACTTGTGTGTATCTTGATCAGTATCTTGCATTCAAGATATTTCAATGAATATCTTGAATGCAAGATACTGATCTTGCATTCAAGATATTCATTGCTTTTATTTTGGTCCAAACCAATTTCGATCATTGTGTACCCTTAGGGGTCTACAATGTAAGCGATGAATTGACAGACATCTAAATGTCAATCGTACATACGAAGGAGAGGTGCGGTGAGGGAGTAATGTACGAGGGACGTCCAAACAGCATTGAGACTGAATGCAAATCTGCTGTAAATTTCAAGCTGCAAAAGACCTAGGTTTGGACTAATACTTTCTGAGCAGTCATAACAAGAAATATAAATCTTGTTAAAATAAAATTTCTCCAATGTTATAACTTCAATCACAGTTCCTCTCGTCAATTATTCTAATTTTCTGAGGATTGGTCGTGCATGCATTACTTCCCCTACGGGTGCAAAAGTCCTAGTTTCAAAAGCATCAATGAAAGAGGAGGAGTTTTTACAATATAAATGTTTCTTCGTTCTCAGGAGAGGAGTGCAGGTTTTTTCTCCTGGAAGCAAGGGTTTTACTTGCAATCCTACCAAAGAATTATGCAATTACCTGCAAAGTATAGTGATATTTCTTAGTTTTGTTGTTTTATAGTTTGATACCCACCTACTGTGTCTGAAAATCTACAGAGATTTATTTGAATTATTTGAATTCTTAGTAAGATAGTTTTGAACTGGATAGGATAATAATGCATATTGTTATCAGATATCTCATGATTTTTACATACCATGCAGGAGAGGAGAGGTGAGGGGTATGTAGGCAGGCATTTACAGAGAGAGAATGAATATCACTTTGTAAATAAGAATAAGATATCCGGTATTTTGCCATCTGTTATTGGAGAATATCAATGTTTGTTTGTTTGTATATAGGACAAAGATTGGTCAACTTTCCAATGACAGTGAATTATATACGGGCTTTTCTTACATGCAAACTGGTAGGAGTTATTTCTCATATTCTTTGTCAGTATCTTGCATTCAAGATATTCATTGCTTTTCAGTATCTTGCTTTCAAAGATATTCATTGCTTTTATTTTGGTCTAAACCAATTTCGATAATTGTGGACCCTTAGGGGTCTACAATGTAAGCGATGAATTGACATATAAATGTCAATCGTACATACGAAGGAGAGGTGCGGCGAGGGAGTAATGTACGAGGGATGTCCAAACAGTATTGAGACTGAATGTGAGTCGGCAATTCCAAGCTCCAAAAGACCTAGGTTTGGATTAATACTTTCTGAGCAGTCATAACAAGAAATATAAATCTTGTTAAAATAAAATTTCTCCAATGTTATAACGGCAATCACAGTTCCTCTCGTCAATTATCCTAATTTTCTGAGGATGGTTCGTGCATGCATGCTTGCCTTACTTCCACTACGGGTGCAGTGTCCTAGTTTCAAATGCATCAATGAAAGACGAAGAGTTTTTACAATATAAATGTATCTTCGGTCTCAGGAGAGGACTGCAGGTTTTTTCTCCTGGAACCTCGGGTTTTTTACTTGCAATCCTACCAAAGAATTATGCAATTACCGAAAGTATAATGATATTTCTTAGTTTTTTTACTTTATAGTTTGATACACACCTAATGTTTCTGAAAATCTACAGATTTATTTGAGTTGTTAGTAAGATAGTTTTGAACTGGATAGGATAATAATGTATTTCAATATGTCACATAATTGTTATCAGATATTGCATGATTTTTACATACCATGCAGGAGAGGAGAGGTGAGGGGTATGTAGGCAGGCATTTACAGAGAGAGAATGAATGTCACTTTGTGAATAAGAATAAGATATCCGGTATTTTGCCATCTGTTATTGGAGAATATCAATGTTTGTTTGTTTGTATATAGGACAAAGATTGGTCAACTTTCCAATGACAGTGAAATATATACGGACTTTTCTTTCTTGCAAACTGGTAGGAGTTATTTCTCATATTCTTTGTCAGTATCTTGCATTCAAGATATTCATTGCTTTTATTTTGGTCCAAACCAATTTCGATCATTGTGGACCCTTAGGGGTCCTCAATGTAAGCGAGAATTGATGTCTTGCATTCAAGATATTCATTGCTTTTCAGTATCTTGCATTCAAGATATTCATTGCTTTTCAGTATCTTGCATTCAAGATATTCATTGCTTTTCAGTATCTTGCTTTCAAGATATTCATTGCTTTTATTTTGGTCTAAACCAATTTCGATCATTGTGGACCCTTACGGGTCTACAATGTAAGCGATGAATTGACAGACATCTAAATGTCAATCGTACATACGAAGGAGAGGTGCGGTGAGGGAGTAATGTACGAGGGACGTCCAAACAGCATTGAGACTGAATGCAAATCTGCTGTAAATTTTGCAAAAAAGTCATAACAAGAAATATAAATCTTGTTAAAATAAAATTTCTCCAATGTTATAACTTCAATCACAGTTCCTCTCGTCAATTATCCTAATTTTCTGAGGATTGGTCGTGCATGCATTCTTGCCTTACTTCCAATACGGGTGCAAAAGTCCTAGTTTCAAAAGCATCAATGAAAGACGAAGAGTTTTTACAATATAAATGTTTCTTCTGTCTCAGGAGAGGATTGCAGGTTTTTTCTCCTGGAATCTCTGGTTTTTTATTTGCAATCCTACCAAAGAATTATGCAATTACCTACAACGTATAGTGATATTTCTTAGTTTTGTTGTTTTATAGTTTGATACACACCTAATGTTTCTGAAAATCTACAGAGATTTATTTGAATTCTTAATAAGATATTTTGAACTGGATAGGATAATAATGTATATTGTTATCAGATATCGCATGATATTTACATACCATTCAGGAGAGGAGAGGTGAGGGGTATGTAGGCAGGCATTTACAGAGAGAGAATGAATGTCACTTTGTGAATAAGAATAAGATATCCGGTATTTTTCCATCTGTTATTGGAGAATATCAATGTTTGTTTGTTTGTATATAGGACCAAGATTGGTCAACTTTCCAATGACAGTGAATTATATACGGGCTTTTCTTCCTTGCAAACTGGTAGGAGTTATTTCTCATATTTGTCAGTATCTTGCATTCAAGATATTCATTGCT
This sequence comes from Mastigoproctus giganteus, assembly GCF_048544385.1. NCBI lineage: Eukaryota > Metazoa > Arthropoda > Arachnida > Uropygi > Thelyphonidae > Mastigoproctus > Mastigoproctus giganteus. The sequence continues at coordinate 60,382,871 of NC_143587.1, forward strand.
TTTATTTTGGTCTAAACCAATTTCGATCATTGTGGATTCTTAGGGGTCTACAATGTAAGCGATGAATTGACAGACATCTAAATGTCAATCGTACATACGAAGGAGAGGTGCGGTGAGGGAGTAATGTACGAGGGACGTCCAAACAGCATTGAGACTGAATGCGAATCTGCTATTAATTCCAAGCTGCAAAAGACCTAGATTTGGATTAATACTTCCTGGACAGTCATAACAAGAAATATAAATATTGTTAAAATAAAATTTCTCCAATGTTATAACGGCAATCGCAGTTCCTCTCCTCAGTTATCCTAATTTTCTGAGGATGGGTCGTGCATGCATTCTTGCCTTACTTCCACTACTGATGCAAAAGTCCTAGGTTCAAATGCATCAATAAAAGACGAACAGTTTTTACAATATAAATGTTTCTTTGGTCTCAGGAGAGGAGTGCAGGTTTTTTTTCCTGGAAGCTCGGGTTTTTTACTTTCAACCAAACAATTATACAATTACCGACAAAGTATAGTAATATTTATTAGTTTTGTTGCTTTATAGTTTGATACACACCTAATGTTTCTGAAAATCTACAGATTTATTTGAATTCTTAGTAAGATAGTTTTGAACTGGATAGGATAATAATGTATTTCGATATGTCACATAATTGTTATCAGATATCGCATGATTTTTACATACCATGCAGGAGAGGAGAGGTGAGGGGTATGTAGGTAGGCATTTACAGAGAGAGAATGAATGTCGCTTTGCAAAAGAAGAAGATATCCGGTATTTTGCCATCTGTTATTGGAGAATATCAATATTTGTTTGTATATAGGACAAAGACTGGTCAACTTTCCAATGACAGTGAAATATATACGGACTTTTCTTTCTTGCAAACTGGTAGGAGTTATTTCTCATATTCTTTGTCAGTATCTTGCATTCAAGATATTCGTTGCTTTTATTTTGGTCTAAACCAATTTCGATCATTGTGGACCCTTAAGGGTCTACAATGTAAGCGATGAATTGACAGACATCTAAATGTCAATGGTACATACGAAGGAGAGGTGCGGTGAGGGGTAATGTTACCAGGTACGTCGAAACAGTATTGAGATTGAATGCAAATCTGCTGTAAATTCCGAAACACTCGAACAATGTTTGGATTTAATATCTTCTGAGCAGTCATAACAAGAAACATAAATCTTGTTAAAATAAATTTTCTGTAATGTTATATAACGGGAATCGTAGTTCCTCCATCTAAATGTCAATCGTGCATAGGAAGAAGAGGTGCGGTGAGGAATAATGTACGAGGGACGTCCAAATAGTATTGAGACTGAATGCGATTCTACAGTAAATTTAAACACACTGGAACCATGTTTGGATTAATACTTTCTGAGCAGTCATAACAAGAAATATAAATCTTGTTAAAATAAAATTGCAATGTAATAACGTCAATCGTAGTACCTCTCGTCAGTTATTCTAATTTTCTGGTCGTACATGAATTCTTGCCTTAATTCAGAAATGGCTGCAAAAGTCTTACGTTCGAATGCCTCGATGAACGACGAAGAGTGTTTACTGGAAACTTGAGTTTTTTACTTGTAACCCTACCAAAGAATTATGCAATTACCGACGAGTATAGTGATATTTTTTAGTTTTTTTGCTTTGGAGTTTGATACACACCTAATGTTCCTTGAAATCTACAGATTTATTTGAATTCTTAAGTAAGATAGTTCTTGAACTGGATAGGATAATGTATTTCGATATGTCGCATAATTATAAGATATCACCATATCTCATAACAAACATCTAATAATAAAAAACTACTCCACGAGGAGGGTTCCGAGTTGGATGAATAGTGAAGTTGCCACATTACCTGACCAGAAATAGGTTGCATGGAAAGGTTACAGAGCAATAAAATGTACTGAAGCCTATAACAGCTACAAGAAACATCTGTAAGAGAGCGACAGAAAATGTTCGACAGGCAAAGGCAGTTAATGAGAAATCACTAGTGGGGGGATAAGGAATTCTTCACATATATAAATGCCAAGAAGGGAGAAGGGCAAGACAAACCAGATCGGACGTTTAGCATTAGCATTAGCATTAGTAGAGGCATTTGATGCAAGAAAGCAAGCTTCTTATGCAGCATCAGCCAAAAAAAAAAAAAAAAAAACCACTTCGCCCCTCTGTTCCTTCAAAATACCTGTCCAGCTGAGCCTTAAACTTATTTGGCTATTACCTTCCAAGACAAGGGATGGAAGTCTGTTCCACCAACCAACCACTCGCTGGCTAAAGGAAAATTTCCGCACGTCTATCCTACACCTGTCTTTTCTCAATTTGAATTTATGCCCTCTCAGGTGATTATTCTGAGCGAGAGGAAGAATCCCATCAGTTCGCAACTTCGTAAGAGCACCCCTTTGTTCCATTCACTAATCTTGTTGCCCTTCTCTGTACTCGTTCCAGCAGCTCTACATCCTTCTTGAAATGAGGCCTACAAACCTGTATACAGTACTCTAGGTGTGGCCTGACCATTGCCTTATACAAGGGAACAATCACCTCCTTATCCCTGCTAGAAAAATTCCTATATATCATTGACAATACACCATGAGCTACTCTTGCAGCCCGTCTGCACTGTTCAGAGAACTTCATATCTGCCTGCACAACCACCCCCAGGTCCCTTTCATTCTCTACCACTGTCAGTGTAGTACCACAGAGTTGTTACGTTGCTCTGGGGTTGCTGTTTCCCATGTGTAGTACTTTACATTTGTCAATGTTAAACTTCATTTGCCACCTCTCAGCCCATCTGCTCAACCTTTCCAGATCCTGTTGCAGCAGCATAGTGTCAGTAGTGTCCTTGACAACCCTGCCTACCTTTGTATCGTCTGCAAACTTCGACATTAAGCTTGATATACCATCATCAATATCATTTATGAAAAATACTATCCCCTTTCCCTTTACGTAAGGGAAAGGGGATAGTATTTTCAAGTATGATCAAGGGTGGAATTAGGATGATTTGGATAGAATTTAAATTCTCAAGGATACTCAGCATGGTTTTGTAAAGGGAAAATCATGTTTAACAAATCTCGTTGGCTGTTTTGAAAGGGTCACTCTCGAGCTGCATTTAGGGAATAATTTCGACATCGTTTATTTAGATTTCAGCAAAGCTTTTGACTCAGTCTCACATGAGCAGTTGCTTTATAAGCTGGAACAGGTTGGAATCACTGGGAAAATCCTTAGATGGATAGCAGGATGGTTTCAGGGCAGGAGTCCCAACACTGGTCCCAATACCGATCCCTGGGGTTCCCCAGGGATCGGTATTGGGACCAGTGTTGTTTTTGATTTTCATAAGCAACATCGATGAACAGATAGAGGGCGTGATGTCTAAATTTGCAGATGTTAAAATTGGTAGAGTAGTTAATGATCACTGTCAAGCTGAGCAGAGAGACCTAGATAGACTTCAGGAATGGTCAGAAAAATGGCAGCTATGCTTTAATCCAACAAAGTGTAAGGTATTACACCTGGGAAACAGTAATCCCAAAATAACTTATTCACTTGATGGAGTTCAACTAAACCCAGTACTGGAGGAAAGGGACTTGGGTGTTACGATACGGTCAGACATGAAATTCTCTGAGCATTGTAAACAGGTTGCAAGGAAGGCACATGGTGTCCTATCGATGATCTATCGAACTTTTGAAAGTAGAGATAGGGACGTGATAATCCCATTATATAAGGCTTATGTTAGACCACACTTGGAATTCTGTGTTCAAGTATGGAGACCGCACCTAAAGAAAGATATCGAGCTTCTTGAAAGGGTGCAAAGAGGGGGCACTTGCCTAGTGAGATCGGCATAAGGGCGTCCTTATGAAGAAAGACTTCGAATATGTGGGTTGCAGAGTTTGGAAACTAGACACCTTAGAGGAGATTTGATTGAGGTGTTTAAGGCTCTGAGAGGCATCAGTAAAATGAATGAGGACGAAATTTTCAAGATTATAAATGATGCTAGAACTAGGGGACGTTCATTTTACTGATGCCTCTCAGAGCCTTAAACAGAGCCTCAGATCTTGAAAATTTCGTCTTCATTCATTTTAGGACGAAAAATGGCTTTCTTGCACCATGCGACCATTACTAATACTAATACTAATACTAATACTACTTACTTGCTGACAAGGCATGGCTCCTTCAGGAAGAAGCTACATGATTTTGGAATCTCGGACATAGCGCACTGTAGATGCGGACAAGAAGAAACTTGGGAGCACCTGCTCTACGAATGTAATATCTATGAAGACCTCCGTGGCCTGCTGCCAAACTACGCTCTATTCTTAAAAATTCGGAGGACATAGTGCTGCAGGAAGAAGAAAACTATAAGGCTTTCACGCTTTTTGGTCGAAATCTCTTCGCGAGACAAAGAGCACTTCCACCACCCTGAAACAAATTTCAGGCTTTGGACCATAGAATAGACACAAAGAGCACAACTGGCCATTAACAACCAGCTGAGTGACTACAGGACTTGAACACAAGAGGCGGTAACAACCTGCAGGAACTGAAAGACATCTGAGTCCATGCTACATGCGACCAAACACTGTAACCTAGATGTAGCTGGCCTGTCACGTGTAGTTGATGCACTCTGGAGAGTCAAAATGAATGACGTAGATTGCAGCCTTCCTGTCAACTGCTAACTAGCCAAATGGCGACCCAGTTCCAACATCTTGCTGGGACTGGTTTATCTCTTTTTCCTGGTGGAGTGGGGGGGGAGACACCACTCTCCCCTCCTTTCTCTACCAAACCCATTTTAACAGTTAGGGGCCACCTTCTCTATCGGTTTCTTTCTTCTTCTTTTGCCCTCCAGCCTTCCTCCTCCCAACCCAAATCTGTCTACCTTTACAGCGCACAGCCTCAGCCCCACATGCCAAAATTTTAACTACACCAAAATTGCTTGCACGATCCTTTTCGGCCAAAACTAAAACTCATTCAGCGTACAATCCCTTCTCGCTTTTAAAACAAATCTTTATGAACAAACAAAAGCATTAACAGTGATTAAAGCGATTTTTTTTTTCTGGGGAAAGTAGGTGCAGGACCTGCCAGAGTACTGATTCCTTACTGGTAACACCTGGCTAGCCTCCCCGTGGCATCACTGCTGACCAGGTACACCCTTTCATGGCAATGATCTTCCCCTCTGGCGGTGCCGCCTTTCAGCAGGATAATGCGCCATGCCACACAGCCCGGATTGTTCGAGACTGGTTCGCGGAACGTGAGGAAGACTTCCAGGTGTTGCCCTGGCCTCCAAATTTCCCAGACATCAATTCCATCGAGCATCTGTGGTGGTTTTGTGTTGGAACAGCAACTCCGATCTGCGGCGTTTCTGTTCGGACCTCACAGGAGTGAAAGAATCTGCTGGTTACATGTTGGTTGGTACCAGATACCACAAGATTCATTTAGAAATCTTGTAGTGTCCATGCCTCGCCGGGTACGAGCTGTTTTGGTTTCACGTGGAACCAACATCATATAATGTAGGTGGTCATAATGTTTTCGTTCATCGGTGTTTATGCTTATCCACCTTTTGTCGTCACGATGCCCGTCGACCGTCGGTCTATCCGTCCGCATGTAATAACTCGACTTACAATACACGCATTTTCATGAAATTTTATATTTGGGCCTTTTAAAAATATTTGTCGAGTCGTTCTAAATTTCATTAAAATCGGAAAAATAGAAATCCAGCAATTATTATTTCTTTTTTTCAATACCCTTTGTATGTTAAAAAGAAATTCATGGATTAAATGTGGTTTTAATGCAGTATTCTTAGCTTACGACGGTCCGTGCACGCTTTAGGTGTAATTTTATGCAAGATTCGTGAACGTGGTATCTTGTAAAGAAATATAAATAGAGAAAGAGAGGGACTTAAAAAAAAGAAAAGAAAAGCGAATATGGTAGGAGAGTAATTAGAATTATACAGTTATAATTAAACCAAACTGCTAAGTTTAGAGAACCTAAAGCTATACAGTTTTATAATTTTATTAATTGATCTCTAAAGATCACTTAATAAAATTTTAACAATTAATTGATAAGGAGATAACTATATTTCTTTTCACTTCTAATAATCACCGAAAAAGAAAAAATATATATTTTTTATTTAAATCATTTAATTTAAGAAAAAGAAATTAAACGTCCCTGAACGCCTGAACTGTAATGAACTGCGTACATCAATTAACTTTTTGTTTTTTAATTCATTGAAAAGATTGACATTTTATTTGCTATGTTGCAACACTTTAAAATGATTGTGAGTTACCTAGAATTCAGAAACATATTATTTTTGTTTGTTTTCTCCATGAAACGTTTTTAGTTTTGTAATAAATGTGGTGAAACTCGAGCAGTCCTCTCCAAATATTTCTCTTTCAGCAGTGGAACCTTAAGCAGTGGCCCTTTCCTAATTCTCTCCAAATATTTTGTAATACATCGCGATTTAGAATATTTCAAAATACCTAATTGCTGTTTTACACTGAAAAACATCACCTAAATTTTTCTATTAAAAAAAAAAACTAATTTAAATGTTAAATTTTTGTACAAACACTGGTGTGTAAAAGCTATGGAACAATCACAAAAAAAAAAAAAAAAAAAAATTTAATTACAAATAAATACAGAACCAAACATTCGTCATTTATGATACAAAACAATTCTCTCTGACCCAATAAACAGTCATGCAATTCGGCAGCCAGATAAAAACAGCCTGTCTGAACCTCGAGCTATTCTAATTTCAAGATAGCCATCTTGTGAAAACGCATGAAAGACGCCGCTTTGGGTGCGTTTTGATTCTTTGAGGTGAAGAGTATAAGGATAATGGACCCTTGTCCTTATACTTTTATTTCCAATAACTAATCAACCAGTCCGAATTATCCAGGTGGTCAAACGTCACTCGCAATATTGTAAACAGACTAAATACCGAGAATTCAATATGTTCAAAGTATTCCAAAGTATTCAAACTGTCTCTCTAAGACCTGTCTTAGGCTCTTACTTGTATTACCTCCAAGCAAGAAGAGTCATCTGGCTCTAAGAGGTGTCTGGAGGCTACCAAGTTGTTCAAGAGATTTTCTGGATCTAGAGGAAGGTTGTATCCAGGAATATCGTCTATAATTCGTGAGGAGGGTCTTTTATGTTCGGAAAGAAGATGTCAGCTCTGTGTTTCTTTTACCCTACGTTCAAAACAGTCCATTTAACTTGGTGCCGAATGTCGGCTAGGTCTAGGAACAATGACCATGGTGTTCTTCGTTGATGAATTGAGATATAGTATTCAATAGAATGTTCAACGCACTTTTATCTGGACGGAAAGTGGCGGGGACCATATTCCATTCTACTAACGTCGCTGAAAGAAACGTGTTAGAGGTAGTAGTTTAATGGTGTGGGATCACCGTAACTTGCGCATTCATGGGTAGCACAGTTGGTAGGATCGCCGTTCATCTCACACCTGTTGGAAAAACCAGAGTTCGAATCCCGTCGATGGTGGAAGGAATTTTTACTGGTATTTTTTCACAACGTGGCCGAGTTAGTCGGTCTGAGGGAGTACCATGGTTTTTTTCCTCCCGAAAACTCGAGTTTTTCGTCCAGCAAACAGAAAATCGGCCACACAACACAGGCAATTTCTTTTACAGACAATATACATGGAGCAACATGGCCTTAGTCGCCGATGCTCCTAAAACCCAATAACAATAACTACAACACTGTAAATTACCACACAAATAAACTCGTACGGCTGTAAAGTATGAAGATCAGATACTTGATTCTTATATCTGGATGTTCAATGCAGTTTTATCTGGACGGAAAGGGGGGGGGTGAAACATATTCCATTCCACTAACGTCATCGAAAGAGACGTGTTGGAGGTGGTGGTTTAATGGTGTGGAATTACTAAAAAACCAAAGCAAGCTAACTGAATAATTAAATCATCTGCCGTGCATTGCGTATTATGTTTGTAAATTGTGTGTGTTCTCTGGTTCATAGTCTGTTTTGCTGGACGAAAAACCCGAGTTGCCGGGGAAAAAAACTCGGTATCTACGCCTGAGACCGACTAATTCAGCCACGGAGTGAAAAAAAGCCCATTAAAGTTCCTCGCGTCATCGACGAACCTTTTCCACTCGGTGTGGGGAAGAAGGTGACGATACCACTGTGCTACCGCGCAGATGGTGTGGAATCACTGTAAATCACACTTTCGTGGGTAGCACAGCTGGTAGGATCGCGGTCCTTCTTACACCGAATGGAAAAGACCTGAATTCGAATCCCACAGAGGAATTTTTATGGGTCTTTTTTCACAACATGGCCGAGTTAGTCGGTCTCGGGGGAAGAAGAAAGATTTTTTTCTCTCGGAAACTCGGGTTTTTCGTCTAGCAAACAGAAACTCGGCCACAGAATACACGCATCTGCTCTTTTGTGGAAGTAATTGGTTTTCCCTTTCTTTTAATGTACAATAATGCATTGCTCAGGGATATCCTAGTGAACCACAACTCACATAGCTTCATCTTTGAAGGAAATTTTTTTCCAGATTTAGTAAAATATTTTCTGTTAAGAAAGCATTCAAGGCAGTAACGAAAAACACTTCTTGCGAAATCATAGTGGACGATACTAGAAACATACAGCTTCTGTAACCCTTTCACACATTCAGGATCAGCGGATAGATCACGCCTCTGAAACTTCACTTTTGTATACTCCATTTAGATTTCTTTCTTTTCAATCTTAATGATGCAAGAACAAACACGGCGAATGATTTCCTTAGCATATTAGCACAATGGAATATTCTAATACGAGCAACTGAAATACAAGACCGTTGGTCAACTACTGCCCTTAAAAATCATGGTACAATACTTGTACTTCTTTTTTAAGCAAGCTTAACAGACACCAGGAACAAGAAAAGTCTTTTCATGTACGGTATTTAAGTCCTCGTACTGAATCTATCATTAAAAATACATAAATTTACTTTTTATACTTCGGGACGAACACATGATGTCAGAAGAGTTCACAATATAGAGAGTACAAGAATATCACTGTATTTAGCAGACACGCTATTGTCGTTGCTGTAGAGTTTTAGGAGCGAGTTAGACCATATTGCGCATATATATTATGTCTGTAAACCAGGAATGTTCTGTGATCAATTTGTCTGTTTTCTTCACAAAAAAAACGAGTTTCCTGGAGAGAAAACCGTGCAAATGTGCTACCCACAGCCCCATACAAGATTGTATGGGTAACCCCATATAATCTAAATCTCTGGCTTTTCCATCCGGAGGCGGACATCCTCCCATACATCCAATATCTACACAAAATGCAAACTGAACTAACAGGAGCTAAGATCCATCTGCCGACCTGAACTGTCATTCGCCTCTGTGGCACAGCGAAACCCAGGAGCGTAGAGGCTCTATAAACGACAGCAGATGGAGGAATTCCTAGCCAACAGCAGCTTTGTCGTCATCAAAACCTTGGATGGAAACACACTCGCTGGACCTCCTGGGCTTCCGGATAGCACAACCCTGTTGCCTCGGCACCTGGCCTGCAGCCTCTTGCATCCACGCCCTATTGGCGATGTGGGCCAGTCCCCTTGTCTGGCCTACTATTTTTCCCTCTCCCGGCGGGGTGGGGAGACGGTTTTTCTGTCTTCTCCCCCTTCTGCCACCTCATTTTTTCCCTCTGGTGTGGCATGGCCATGCACCACTGTAAACTGGAGTTGCCTTCCTTTTCGGCTCCATATTTCTATCTATCTCCCCTCCAGTCTTCTTCCCACTCTATTGGACAGCAACGTGAACACGCCCCATACAATCTAAAGTCACAAATCTAAATTAATTTCGTCTAACATTTTGGACTTCTCCTAGTGCTTCGAGCGACGCGTACGCAATCATAATTTTTTTTTTTTTTTAAGTTCTTAGCCTCTGAAATCTCAGGAAATTAGGTGGCAGGACCTGCCATAGTGAACTGTATACTAGTGGGTACCTGGTCTGCCTCCACGGAGCGAAAGTGGGGCAACGTCGGGCCTCAGTAGGAGTCTGGCGGCTGAACGACCGGAAGAACAACGGTACACAACACCACACATGTACAATATCCATACACTTTTAAATCTCTGGCTTTTGCAGTCAACTGGTTCACCCACATTGTAAACTACGCGGAGATGGGGGAAACCCCCTGGTGCCGTTTGACCCTAAACGCACTTTACACTTTACACTAGCTGTCCGAGGGAGTGTAGCTCCAGGTTTCATGATTCTTCCATCATGATATTTGTCATCTGTTGTACTGTGGATGGTAGAAGATTACAAAACAAGCTCAACTTGTGCGGTCATGGTAGATGTTGAAAATGTTGGGAATGTTCCTTGAATCATTCAGATACACTTTTTGAATTGCGTTGTGATCTTGAACGAGCACATAACCCTTTAAAATTCTAAATTCTCTGAGATTAATTTCTGGCCAATATACTAGGAATCTTTAACAAATTACCATCCAGCCAGATAAATTCTGGGAAGATAAGTTTAGCAGCAAGAAAACCCTACAGAAATCTTTTCAGCTGATGAATCTGTTGAAGGGCAGATTCTCTTGATCATTGAAAGTCTACACGTTGAATTTTACTAATGTCGATAATAAAAAAAAAACTGTTGCAAATAGTAATGTTAGATTTTTGATTGGGTAGTGATTGAACTTATATATTTTTAATTCTGTTGCGACTCCTTTCAGAAATTGTAATCGATAATTTAGTTGTGCTTTAGACATACTAGAGTTTTACTTAACAATAGGGTTTGTAACCACATACCCAGCTTTAATTTCTCTTTCACGTTGCTATAACAGCCGCTTCTAAGGATTCACTCATATGTCCCTAATGCATATGAAAACCACATGACAGAACCAGAATCCCATTGTTACCACTGTTTACCAGAAATATTTCAATACAGTAACACATATTTTTGAATGAATTGTTACAAATGAACTTTGTTTCATTGTTGTCTGCTATATAAGACGAAATCTGATCCATCTTCCTCATTCAAGCACAACCAGTGGTTGAGTTACAACCAATTTCAAGTTGGCGATCATTCTTGATTAACTTTGGTTATAACTGACTTCTGCATACCAGATAGGAGAGGAGAGGTGAGGGGTATGTAGGTAGACATTTACAGAGGAGAATGAATGTCACTGACGTTTTAAAAAAAGAATAAGATATCCGGTATTTTTCCATCGTTAGTGGAGAATATCAATGTTTGTTTGTATTTAGAACAAAGATTGGTCAACTTTCCAATGACAGTGAATTATATACGGGCTTTTCTTTCTTGCAAACTGGTGGTGAGGAGTTTTCTCATTTACTTTGTCAGTATCTTACATTCAAGATATTCATTGCTTTTATTTTGGTCTAAGCCAATTTCGATCATTGTGGAACCTTAGGGGGCTACAATGTAAGCGATGAATCGAAATGTCAATCGTGCATACGAAGGAGAGGTGCGGTGAGGGAGTAATGTACGAAGGACGATCAAACGGTATTGAGACTGAATGAGAATCTGCTGTAAATTACAAAACACTGGAACAATGTTTGGATTAATTTCGCAGGATTAGTTATTAGATTTGAATTGCGTCCAGTATCTTCACAATACTTTCTGACCAGTCATAACAAGATTTATAAATCTTGTTAAAAATAAAATTTCCGCAATGTTATAACGTCAATAGTAGTTCCTCTCGTCAATTATCCTGATATTCTGAGGACTGGTCGTACTTGCATTCTTGCCTTACTTCCACAACGGGTGAAGAAGTCCTAGGTTCGAATACCTCAATGAACGACGAAGAGCTTTTTCAGTATAAATGTTTATTCGGTCTCAGGAGAGGGTTGCAAGTTTTTTCTCCTGGAAGCTCGGGTTTTTTACTTGCAACCCTACCAAAGAATTATGCAATTACCCACAAAGTATAGTGACATTTTTAGTTTTGTTGCTTCGGAGCTTGTAACACACCTAATGTTTCTGAAAAGTTACAGATTTATTTGAATTGCTAGTAAGATATTGCTAGTAAGATAGTTCTTGAACTGGATAGGAAAATAATATATTTGGATATGTCACATAATTGTTATCAGATAGCGCACGATTTTTACATACCATGCAGGAGAGGTGAGGTGAGGGGTATGTGAGTGGAACAGATGAGAATGAAAACTGATTTGCGCCTCTGCAAAGAGAACCGCTGTTTCTCAAAGTACCATCTGTTAATGGAGAAGTTTAATGCACTTTTGCATCTAGATATGCAAATACGTTGAACTTCAAAATAGCAGTGATTGATAGCGGACGTTTGTCTTTTGCAGACTGGTAATTCAGAATTCCTTCCTGTCTATAAATGCGCAATCTAGCATTGAAGATATTCTTTGCTTTTGTTGTGGTTTTCAATCATTGTGTAACTGATTTCACAATCAGGTACACATTGTGGACCCTTAGGGGGGCTACTATGTATGTGATGAAACTGCACACACCTAAAGTTCCACGATACGTATGAAGGAGAGGTGAGGCGAGGGATCAATATAAATCGTGTTAAAATAAAGTATATGAAAAATAAGAAAAAGTAAGGTATTCTTCAGAGTTGTTTTGCTGTATTGCTTTTATCTTACAACGAAGTGCTTTGTTTACATGAAACTATCTGTGTGAACAAAGTTTGTTTTATTACTGTACTCTTTTCAATAGAAATGCTATTCCAAGCAAATAAAATTATTTACTTAACAAGAGGTTTAGGCAAGGTTTCTGTGTCAGTCAAATGAAATCAATAGGGTGGGACTGTCATCAGTTTCAGTGAACTCATCTGCCTTACATCAAATATCAGAAACTGTGGTGAACGTGATATCGATCAGTGCTGATGAACTCAGTTATGGATCACCATGTCCAGAAAAGTCGTAATTGCTAAACGTATGCATCAGAACCAGAAAGGTGTATGGCCAGTGCGAATTTACAGTTTTCATCGATAAATGGCAGTTTTGGCAAATCAGAGGCTACAGTGCGCCATGCTTTGGTTGTGGGAAGTCAATAATTTATCTCCGTGGACCAGAAGAACACTTCTGGATTCTGTCAAGTATCACATTCGGTAGGAAATGGTCCCATCAGGCGAACCAGTTGGAATATATGATTATTGTTGACGTTGATCTTAGACGTGCAGGGGGGGGGGGGATGTGCCATGAATTTATGTCCCATATATTGGGCTCCGATATAATGCCGGTGACCATTTTAGTCTTCTGTCTTCAACTAGTTTTGGTGTTTTCTGTTGTCATTGCAGTTGTTTGTTGTAGGTGGGGAAGGTGTAAATTTGTGGGTGGCACATTTTATCAACCGGTATTCCTCGGCATGAATGTGCCTGACGTTAATTTGGGCATTCGATTTCTAGATTTCAGCTTCGTATTGGAATCCAGAAAAGTAGTTTTTGTTATAGAAAGGATTTAGGAGCATCGGCCAATAAGGCCATATTGCTCCGTGTATACGGTCTGTAAATTGCGTGTGTTCTGAGGTCGATTTTCTGTTTGTTGGAAAACACTTCTGTTTTCCGGGTGAAAAAACCATGCTACCAGCGCCTGAAACTGATTAACTCACCTATATTGTGAAAGGCCTATAAAATTTCCCCCGTCATCGACGGGACTGGAGCTAGGGTTTTTTCCACCCGATGTGGGGAGGACGGCGATTCTGCTAACTGTGCTGTTCACGAGAGCATTCCATCATAGAGGAAGGCCGTTATGTATTTGCGAAACTGGCACAGGTTCACAGACTTGGAGGAAGTGGCACTTCCCTAGCCAGCACATCCGATGGAATTTATTAAGTAATTTTTGGATATGATAGTGAAAACTAAATTTCATATCCAAAAATATCCTAAGTCAGTGTGCATGTGCACGTTAGATAACTGGGATCCTCCAATAGTAGCTACATCCTGTATTGGATTATTTTCAGTGAGAAAATATTCTGGGCCGATTTAGATGCGTTGATGGAGAGCCTGAAGCATTTCGGATAGGTTCCAGGTCGCTGAGAATTGCACTAATGTTAGTTGTGATATCTGTCCCGTTATCTCCAGGACTAGTATCTTTGGTTCTATTTAGTGCCTTCAGATCATCTGCATAGCATATGACGTTGGACCTATTGTCAAAGAAGGGCACGATGTTGACTGTGATTAAAATTCCAGAAAGTATCACCCCTTGTGTACCCTCGCTTAATGGTTCTTGAAAGTGCGCTCGTGATAGCGGTCATCATTGGACATTGCAAAAACAACGCCCAAGGATGACTGCTATATACTCCTACAGGCCAAGAGGGACCGATACCAGACAGCGGGATCCATTGCAAACCAGCTGCGCAGGACGCAGGATATCGCGGTTTACTGGCCTAGGCGACTCCATATTTCAAAATATTGTTCCAATAGGGGGAAGAGTGTTGGCATATGGATGGTATCGAAGACTGCTTGGAGATCAAGGTAGGTGATAGCCATCTCATAGTTATCCATGTACGTTCACAGGATGGCAAGTGTAATGGAAACTACGTTGGTAATGGCGGCTTTACACCAATTAAAGATGGCTCTGGAGCACGAGAAGGCAATCCTTTCTTCCAGTATATTCACTCTATGTGGGAAGGCATGTTCATTATAATACAGCTGTACTTCACTGAAGAAGTTGTACAAAACAGAATTGCCTGAGAAATTATTCGTTTTCCTTCTAGAAAATAAAGACAGATTTCACTCTACGCAGGTTGAAGTGCTTATATTTACATTTCTCCAAAATGATATTGCTGGAACCTGTTCAGCAGCACAATACGATATAAAATACACAAGACGATAATACTTCAATGGATATGTCTGAACTGTGTTTACTGCTGGTTGTATTGGGGGAGGTTCTGCCGTGTAGCTGTCATATGGAAATTCAGATAATATTGTGCCTGAGAAGACTGCCGATACCTCTACTTTAATAGGAATTGTAGCAGTCTTCCCTCTCCAAACAGACGCCTCCATAGCCAGGTGGGCAGGAGCACACGCTTCTTGATTAGACCGGTCATCATTGGGTGTTGTTTTTCATGGTCGGAATTCAGAACGACAGATACAGCTGTTCGAAGGACCGGTGGTGGTCGTCCACGAAAAACAACGCCCAATGATGACCGCTATATACTCCTACAGGCCAAGAGGGACCGACACCAGACAGCGGGATCCATTGCAGACGTTCGATTGGTTTCATACAGTGCTACAGACAACCAGCTGCACAGGACACAGGATATCGCGGTTTACTGGCCTAGGCGACTCCACATAGGTTGACTGTTTGCCCTACGGCCAGTATGCTGTGTCCCTTTAACACCTGCCCATCGGAGACACCGTTTCCAATGGTGCATCGAACACAAAGACTGGACAGCAGCGCAATGGGGTAAGGTACTCTTTCGTATGGATTTGCCTGCCCGTTCTACCGATCTAAATCCCATCGAACACATACGGAACGCTCTGGGGAGACGCTTAGTGGTACATCCACACACACCAGCTGAAGATGGCGCTGACAGAGGAATGGACGATATTACCGCAAGAACTTATCAACAACATTGTTCTCAGTATGGACAGGCGGTGCAAAGCCTGCATCGACATTAGGAGTAGTGGTATCTCCAACTGAGAATCACTCCCTTTGTTCCATCTTTGGCAGTGATTCATCTGTATCATGTAAAATTAAAATTTGACCAAGAAAATAAAAACCGTAATTCTCCTAACCGAGTTCGATATTTTCGTTTAAGAGGTATTCAAGCCAAACAGTTTCACTCGGAGAATAGTTTCGAATTTCTCAATAAAGTCTAACTTACAAATGACATTAAAAATATCTTTATTTTACGAGCAAGTAATCATTAAAATAAGAATTTCAGTTTGAACGCTGTACACTAATTATGTCAATGCTCACCTTTCGCTTGAGTATGTCGACGATCCTTCGGAACACCACGAAACGGTCGAAAATACTTCGTCTACCAGAAAGTTCCAAGACAATTTCTGAGGTAGCTACATCGAATTTTGTCATGTATGAGTATAATGTCATACTGTATTTGCTTCTCTCTGAATCCATAAATATTTAACCATTGAAAATTGAAAAAAACAAACAAACTTAATGCTGATCCAGATGTGCAAAAACTGCAGTACATCTCCTGAAAAGAACTTCAATTCGATAACTATTTGCGTAGTTTTTGGTTCTGGCGCTCTTGTTGAGGAAGAATTTTTTTTTTTTTAAGGGTTTTAGTTTAGCATCTGGAAAGTAAACAGCGCATATGTGCTATTCATCCTGCAATATTTTCCCTTTTCTATTCTTTAAGTTTTTAATTCAGTTTTTCTTCTGTTGTTTGTTATTTGTTATCTCGAATTTCGCGGATGTTACACTACTCGAGAAATTAACAGAACAAAAATTCAAAATGTTTTTCATCAATAATTTATTGTAAACAGTGTCGCCCAAGGTGAATTTTTGATGTAATAGGCATCCTGGCATACAAATTGCCAGTATCCAATAGAAATCTATATACCACCTTACAAGCTGCACATTAAGCAAATTATCCATGACTATAAAAACACGGGTTACAACCACAGCACTTCATTCTCGTTTTTTGTCTTGCTCGGTGGGACAGCCACATCTCCGGTACTCTGGATGGCAAGTCATTGTCGTATAGATGATTCTTGGAGATGACGGGCCGTTGGACGACTTGAAGCCGAACAGTCGAATGCGGAGGTGGCACATTGGCTTAATGTGTCGCTCGCTGTCGTCTCAGCACTATGCAAAAAGTTTCAGGAAACAGGAAACATTACAAGAAGAGCTGGCCAAGATTACCCGAAGGCTACGTCAACCAGAGCAGATCGCTACTTGGCTGTAACAACAAGACGGAACCCTACGATATCTTGTCATCAATTGTCTCTTGAGGTTGCTGCGGGCATAGGTGAAAATATTTCCAACCGGACTGTGTTAAGAAGGCTCAATTATGTGAACTCTACGCAAGGAAGCCAGTGGTTTGTGTCTAATTAATCCCATACCATAAAAACAAAGGACCTTTTTAGCACCAGTTACGATGCGGAGCTCATCGGAACTGGTGCCATGAACATGAGACTTAAGAGCCCTGACAAGTGGTGTACAGTTCTGTCCTCTGATAAGACCCGTTTCAGCCTACAAACATTCTAGACATTATTTCTGGAGACAACGATGAATGAGGTACCATCCTATCAACATCAGTTGTTGGTCACGTACGATGGAGGCAGTGTTCTTGTGTGAGTCGGAATAATGATAAACGGCAGCACCCCTTCATGTTTTTGATACCGGTACCATAACTGCGCAGAAGTACCAAATACAGATCAAGAATATAGATAATATAGATAGTACCAAATATAGATAAAACTATGTGCGACTTTTTAGGGATGCGGTTGGCCCAGGTTTTCGTTTCGTGCACGCAACGCCACTGCACATAAAGCTCAAGTGGTGGAGGCTTGAAACTGAAGATATCCAACGACTGCCGTGGCCAGCACGATCAGAGATTTGAATCGGATCGAACATGTGTGACGCGCCTTTGGGCGTCGCATTACATGCCGATAGCCAACTCCTCGGTCACTGGTGAGCTAAGGTCTGCGCTGGTGGAAGAATGGGATAGTGTATAGTGTATAGTGTTTTTTAGGGTCTAACGGCACCAGGGGTTTCCCCCATCTCCGCGTAATATACATTGTGGTGTGATACAGAACACTGTAGAGGCCAGAGGTTTAAAAGTGTATGGATATTGTGGTGCGTAATGTTTTGTACCGTTGTTCATCTGGTCTTTTAGCCGTTGGGTCTCAAATGAGACCCACCGTTGCCCACACTATACCTCGTGGAGGCAGACCAGGTACACCAGTATTTTAGAAATTTACTATTTACTCTGGCAGGTCCTGCCATCTAATTTCCTGAGATTTCAGTGGCTAGGACCTTAAAAAAAAAAAAAAAAAAATGGAGGGGGGGGAGAAACGCTAGAAATTGGGTCAGGCCGAAAGAGATATAAGTTATACGGGTTAGAGTTCAT
Source organism: Mastigoproctus giganteus (assembly GCF_048544385.1). NCBI lineage: Eukaryota > Metazoa > Arthropoda > Arachnida > Uropygi > Thelyphonidae > Mastigoproctus > Mastigoproctus giganteus. The sequence goes on from NC_143587.1 coordinate 60,400,841, forward strand.
TTTTTATTTTTATTTATTTATTTTATTTTTTTTATTATCTTTTTTTATTTTTTAAAGTGTGGGGCTTGTGTAGTTTTGGCAAGGGTCAAACGCTAGTTTGACCCTTGCCAAAAGATAACTAGAGAGGGAAGGGAGACTGAAGACTGGGGGGTGAAAGACAGAAATATGGAGTCAATAGTGAAGATAACCCCAAAAGTCGGTGAGGCAGGCCCATGCCTCACCAGGTGAAGATAGGGGATGGCAGGGGGGAGGGTACAGAGTAACCATCCCCTGCCAAGGGAAGGGAAAGAAAGCAAACCGAGTGAGGGTACCCGGTTCAGGTCGCCTAATGATGTTTCGGCAGCAAACTGCATAATGTCTTTGTCAGGTCTTCGTATGCCATTCCTGGGATGATTAGTTTTTCAGATTGTAGCTGTTGGTTTTTGTTTGGTTGACACATCTGAGGATCTTTATTATGGATGACGAGTGGTTAGTTTGTGGGAAAATTCCTGCTAAGGTTGTGCATATGTTCTTCTTCTAGTAAAAAGATCCTGCGCAAACTGCGTTAAGGCTTTATAGTTGCCCTCGCTCTCCAGGAGATATTGTTCTTGGTTTATTGGCGAGAAACGTATTCTAGTTATTAAGAGGCAGCGGAGGTCTTCATATAGTTGGCAGTGGTGCATGAGGTGCTCCCACGTCTCTGGCTGTCCACTATTTACAGATTTTCTGTTGTAAAACTATTTAGGTGGAGATGGGCTTTTGCCTGGGAACCACCCTGACACAGTATACACACACACACACACACATGTCCACAGTGGCAGAGAGGGGTGTCACTCAATCCGAAACTGGAGAGTTTTGCTCTTATTGCGCCATGTCCCGTGAGCAGGTAAGATGTCAGCAGTCCCGGTGAAAACCAGTTTGGGCTTTTGGGAAACACTAGTTGATTATCTGGTATGAATCTTCGGGTGACTTCCCCTTTTGTCGAAGTCGTCCAGCGGGTTTGCCAGGCCTGCTGTAGGTGGGTGAGAAGGCGTTTTTTCTCGAGTTTACGATCGTTCGCCGGATCAGTTGTGTAGTCTAGGCAGGTGATTGATTTGCCTTTGGATAGTTGATGAAGCAACCCACAGCGGACGATCTCCAGGTCCAGGGGGAGAACGCGCCCAAGAGGACCTGGAGGGCGTGGGTGCTTATAGTACAGCAGGCTCTCGAGATTGTTAGTAGGACTGAACGTTGAATGGTCTCTAGCTTCCTTTTGTTAACTGCTGTTACCGCCCTGTGGAACCAGACTCCTGATGCGTATGTTATTGCTGGTAAGAAGACTGCCTTATAGAAGAGGGCTAGGGTCCTCTTCTTAAGTCCCCAGTCGCGACGAGTGACTCTAGCTATTAGTGCGGAGTATTTTTTGATTTTGCTTCGGAGGTAAGTAAGATGGGGTGTGAATGACAGATTTTTATCCAGCAGAATATCAAGATATTTAAGTTCGGTGGAAAGCTTAATTGTTGTTTCCTGAATCTTTATCTGGGGAGGCCTTCTGATATTGAGAGAACCTTTAAGTAGGATGCAGCAGGTTTTTGTTGGGGATATTTTTAAGTGGTTTTGGGTGGCCCAGTCTTGTAGGATATTCATAGCACGGTTTGCAGAGATCTCTAGTTGAGTTCTTGAGTCTGCCGCCAGCATCAGGATCAAGTCATCCGCATAGGCCTGCGATCTCACATTACCAAGGTCGAGGTTTAGAAAGCTGTCGAGCACCACGTTCCAGAGAAGTGGGCCAAGTACTGAGCCTTGTGGGCATCCTCTATATACTGCTCGTGTGACTGAACAGTACGGAGCACTGACGGTTACTGTTCTGTTTGTAAGATAGGTTTTTATACAGAATGGGATTTGTTACCACAGACTCTTATAGACATCCTCATATCGAGCAAGGTTCACCGCTGTCAGACCTGTTTAGCCGTTAGTGGGGATAATGCGCTGATACCATGTGACCATATTTTTGAATATCTTGTATCGACTTCTGTAATACATACTGATACCATGTGACCATATTTTTGAATATCTTGTATCGACTTCTGTAATGTGACCTTTTTAGTAATTCTTATACAACCCCTATAAATAACCCCTGGCTTGTAGCCGTGAAGGGTATTGTGTACGGCATGTGCGGTTTGTATGCAATAAAGAGTTCTTCTTCTAAATGTCACTTATGCCCGTCCGAAGTTTGCTATCTCCTCATTTCGTCGTTATTCTATGCTACACCACCATGCCAAATTTTGTCCATCTTCATCGCAAGCTGCGCAAGTTGCACTACGTTTTCTACGTGTTCTGTCAATTTTGTCGCGCAGTGTAGATGGGACCTTTCGCCCACAGGTATGCTGGTGCTGTAGGCGAAGAGTTACATCTGATGGATGGCAGTGCTCAACTTCATAGGAGTGGAGCACTGCCATCCATCTTACAACATATTGTCTTCATCTTACAACATATTGTTGACCAGTTGGCAGTGCTCAACTCCATAGGAGTTGAGCACTGCCAACTGGTCCACAATATGTTGTAAGATGAAGGCACTGTCTATAAGGATTAGCCTGCCTGCTCCTCTCTCCCTGAAACCCATCAAGCACGTCTGGAAAGCACTAGGAAGACGAACTGACGTTCGTGGGCTGTCCAGCTGGAAACAGCGCTTGCACAAGAGCGGGAACTCATTCTGCAATAACTTATCGCTACCTCTTAATTTTAGGGGTGAACCGCAAGAGCGAAACTGGCCTAGTGGTTGCCGGTTGTTGTTGTAGTAGGATTTTAGGAGCACCAGTAACTAAGGCCGTATTGCTCCATATACACTGTCTGTAAATTGCGTGTCTTTTGAGGTCGATTTTCTGTTTGCTGAACGAAAATTCCGAGTTTCCGGGAGAAAAAACCATGGTGCCTTTGCCTGAGACCGACTAACTCAGCCACGTTGTGAAAAAAGGCCCATAAAATTCCTCATGTCACGACGAGAATCGAACTCAGGTCTTTTCCAACCAGTGTAGGGAGGATGGCCATTCTACCAATGTGCTAACCAAGAGAAGAGGGCAGTAGTTTTGGAGGCAATTCATCATACTGCAGTCGTTGTCGGTGCACATGCGGCCCACAACTGTGGCAAACAAGATACGCATGTTATCATATTTATGCAAATAATATTTGCACTTGCTCTGATCAACTAATTGTTTTGACTAGTATATATGTTTATTCCAGTTAGATGTGCAGAATAAGTTTATAATAAACAGTTTCCGATGTCCAACGAAATATGGCTGAAATTCAGTGCCAAGAATATGTTTCGCAGGCTTCGACTTAATCTGTTATAGTGCGTGCTTGCTGGGCAACATTTGATTAAACCATGCGGCTTCAGTGCAAGCTCAAACACTAATATGAGTGTCCAGACAGCCTGGGTTTCTCATGATCAACAAACGATTTATTTTAGGACAAAAAATCTTGTGTTCTTAAGACCTACTCTGAGAAAGAAAGAGTAAACTTGCAACATCAAGAGGCGTTGTGATTCTCCACTCAGGGGAACCTCCCAGATGGTAGGACTCCTGAGCGGCCGCAATTAATGGTTTTTTTACAATAACGTATTCTGTAGGCTGTGTGTGAAAGATAATGGTCACGAGACAAGATTAAGCAAACAAAACATGATTTATTAGACGTAAACATATATTATGCAAAAATGTGCAAAAAGGATGCCTTATTGCATCTCTCTCTCTCTCTCTCTCTCTCTCTCTCTCTCTCTCTCTCTCTCTCTACTCAAGAAGTTATAACTCAATAGCTTGATCACAATATCTTGGAAGGTTACACAATAAACAAAAGGTTAAAGTATAGATGGCACATGTGTAATAGTTGGTTGACGTTCTTCGTGTGGTCTTGGAGAGACAGTTACCAGTAGAAATCCGACAAACAGTCGACATGTAAGTTTAACCAAGATTGACATTACCACATTCAATAATGTATAGCACTGGCACTACATCCTCCTGCCGGTGTATAGTGATAAACCTTATCAGGTTATGCATTTTGGAGGAGAGATGTCAGTAGGTGATGACAATGCAAATAAAAGAAAAAAGGAGGGTGGTGTTATGGTCGGGTGGTTCCATTCAGTTTGTTATAAGAACAGGGACGAACTTACCCGAAAAACTCCTAAGTGACCGGCGAGGTGCTTAAGATTCTCCTAAGCGATCAGCCGATAGCGATCTCATATCTATACTTGCTTTTCATGCCAACAAAACCTTCAATCTGACTCCTGGACGACTTAGCAATTCTCCGCGATTTCCTACACGACAGCGACCAAAACGACCACATACTCAGGTCCAAAACAGCCCACAGCAACAACAACTCCGTTCCTTTGTCTCCTTTGGTATATATAAGCACCCCCCTTTTGGGTTTAGAGTCCACTTATTGGTTAAAAAACTAATTTGATGGGGATAGGCGAATCATAGGGTCTCATGTCATCGAAATCCGATGCAATTTAATGTGTAGTTTTAAGAGGAGAAAGAGGAACTACAAGTCGACATGGGGTGACGTTTCCGGACTGTCCAGAGATAGTTGCTATATCCAAAGTCTGTTCATTTCTACTAATTACCAGACAATAATCATCCCGCAGTTATCAGGCTCGGGTTTCATCCCAAAAGTATGTTCCTTACGATGATTCCTTCGCTGACAGTCACCGATTTTCCCATCGTATTCACGAACTTTACCTATGTGACGTCTGTTTGACCCTATCGAGTGTCGCTCCCATGCAGTGAATTGACCGAGCTTATGGCAGTAGGATAGCGTTTCGATTATTGCTCCCCTATTGCAGAGACAAGACAGAGCAGACAAAACAACTTCCCACAAGACATCATGATTATTTTACACTTATAGTGATGGAAAAGAATAGGGTGACTGCTCATGAGAATGTATAAAAGGTAAAAATGTGAGCATTTTTATAAATATCACATCTTCTATTTTGACAATGGTAACAGAGAAGCTTCTCTTGTCATTCAATTCATATAATTAATTATTATAGAATTTCAGATATATAGTTTTTTCGTTTTCTTTAGGTGCGACTAGTTCATATCAATAAGTTCTAATGACACTTGATTGCTTCACTACCCTCAGTGGTACGCAATTCTGTGCCCAGACAGATAGAAAAACTTTATATTAAAAAATAAGCCCAAGGGAAAGGAATCCTTATCGACTTCCTCAATTACTTGTACCTACCTCCGGAAATAAGCTGGCAAAATGTGTATTAACGTACCGTGGATGATAAGGTTTGTAACTTTGGCAAATCTCTTGGCTCCAATCAGCCACACCAACTTCCGACTGGTGTCAGCTAACATATAATCATGATCACTCACCTGCAACCTAAATTTAAACTCGTTCATAACTCTATAATAATTAATATTAATTCTGATAAGATCAGGAACCTTTTTCATTCAAAGTGTGCCTTGAAAATGATGTAATCATTACTGAGTAATCTTAATATATAATGTGAAAGACAAAATGTTTTCGGACAGTGAGGTCAGTAGATGCTGTTTAAAAAAATTCATAAAAAACAACCTCCCTACTGCTACTGGCCTTTAGACTCTGATTAATCTCTCCCTCCACCAGTTTACTCTAATGATGCCAGGGATTCGGTTTTGACCCAGGCAGCCTTGTGTTTTTTTGTTTTCTATCTAGTAAACAAATTAAGAAAATACTGTCCGGTATTTTCTTATTAAATTTATTATCATTACATCTGTATTCTTTAATCTTTAGTAGGACCGTGCCTAGCTAATTTAGTTCCCGGGCAAAGCTATTACTGCCTTCCAACTCAAAATTTATTTCATTAGATGTTTCATATTTGCATGCCTAGCCGAAATGCACCCGTGGTGAGTTTTGCCTTCCCACATGTCTTGGCAAGACCCTGATCTTTAGTATTCTCGTGGAACTAACGCGTTTCAGCAGATTTGATTCAGAAGGGCTATATTTAGATCAGAGAAGGTAACACATTTGGGCACAGAAAGAGTTGTTATGAATAATCCGAAGATGGAAGCAACGATGTTTTCAAAAATGTTCCACATTCATTAACTTGTCTGATTTTTAAACAAGTGCATCTTTCGCCACGTCACAAAAGGTGGAATAATATTTTAATAAGCTTTGATTTTTAATAAGTGCTATTGTTGTGCCCAAAAGTATTGTCCAAAAGTGTTGAAATTCTACTGATAAATATATTAAAAACACTTCCTTGTGCACAAAATTTGTAATTATATTATTGTACCGATTTTTCGAGTTGAATCTGTAGGGAAAGGTTGAATCTGTAGGGAACCCTTACGAGAAACCCTTTTTGAACCCTTTCAAGAGGCTCAGTCTTTTTTCAGATATGGTCTTCATACTTGGATACAGTATTCCAAATGCGGTCTTACAATTGCCTTGTACATTGTGATTATGACATCCCTATCTCTACAGGATACAGTTCGATAAATCATCGATAGAACACTATGGACTTTCCTGGTCGCTATTTACGCTGCTCAGGAAACTTCATGTCTGCTTGTACCGTAATTCCCAAATCCTTTTCTTCCTCTATTGTTTTTAATTCAACCTCACCAAGACCTTGCTTTTTGCTCCATTAAAACGTAGCTGCCACTTTTCTGACCATTCTTGAATCCTATTGAAGTTATCCTAAAGGAGCACTGCTTCACACTGATCATTAAAGAATCTTCCAATCTTTACGTCGTCTGCAAATTTTGACATCACGCCCTTTATTCCTTCGTCGATGTCGTTTATGAAAATCAAAAACAGAGGTTGAAGAACTGATCCATGGAGGACTCTATTTCTGATATTAGAACAGTCTGAAGAATATCCATTTAATGACAACTCTCTGCGTTCTGCCCTGCAGCCACCCAACAATCTATCTTAGAATCTTTCCAGTGATCCAAACATGTTCTAGCTTATATAGTAAGCTGACGAAATTATTCCCTAAATCTAGCTCACGAGTGACTGAATCAAATTAGCTTACAAGGTTAGTTAAACATGACTTTCCCTTAACAGAACCATATCGTATATCCTTTAGAGCTAAGAAATAGAATGAATACACACTTACCTGATGCCATCGGCCTGCAGGGTTAATCGCTTTCTGCTGGATGGTATACAACAACAACCCCTCTCAGAAATTCCATGGTTATGTCTTGCACGGTGTGGTTACCATGTTATAAAGTTTAACCAAGTCTTGGTTAAAATTTCATCCTTAGTTGAAGCTTTTCTTAATTATGAAAAATTTCTCTAGAGAAGGTAGCAATATTTTTATTTATTTATTAATTTATTATTATTTTTTTGTATGGTAGGAGTATCCACTTTTTTATTTTAACAGAAAAAAAAAAATACTGCAACTACGTGAGGAATTTATCGTAAAATCAGACTCAGGTGGTGGTGCATATATGGTTAAATAATAGGGTTAACTCTATATATCATACAATATTTACTAATATATTTGTATTTATGAATTTATGATTTATTATTGTGGCGATTCAAGAGTGGTACTTTATCATAAATGATCAGAACCCCTGTAGCGTAGTTCTATTCAAAAGAATAAATCTCTATAATTAGTTCATTCCAAGTTCAATAGATGGCGGGACCATCAATTATGAGTGAAAAGTTCTGCACCTCATATATGTATTCGTTTTCATAGTCGTTTAATCTGCAAATTCTCGATTTCACAATACGTAAAGCTGAAACAGAGATCAAGATAAATCGACGTGTCGTTTGTGACTATAAATAATAGTGGCTTAAGTGAGAGAAGAAAGTCCGATGGCCCTCATGGGTAGCACAGTTTTATGGGTTTCTTTCACAAGTCGAGTTAGACGATCGCAGATGAGCAGAGAAGTATGCGTAGAGGTAATGGAGAGGGCCCTGACACAATGTAGGAAGAAAGAAACGTCAACAATGTCATTGTATCGCATGGAATTCATTGTTCCAGAAACGATGACCAATAGCGTAAACTTTATGATTTGGACAACACATTCTAGGAAAAAACAATCTAACCTTTTTCCTTCGCCTTCTTCACAGATTTATTTATGTATGTCTTCCTTTTCTCACTTCTATTCGCCTTATACTAATACATATATTCTAACGAAATAATACTACATGTATTTGAACACTTCTGAGAGTGTCTGAACTCTCAAAAGTGTTCAGACACTAGTACTGTTCGGTTTTGTATGTATCAGGAAATTAATAACATGTGGTCTCATTTTTGGTCTTAGCGACAATGATCCTTCTGGAGATAATATTAATGAATACTGTAATCAGCTGCTGATATTTCACTCCACTTCATGAAAGCAGATAACAACTGCTTTCATGAAGTGGACTGAAACAAAACTTGAAAACAGCTTGAAAGCAGCTGTTAACGATACAGTGAAAAATGGATGTTTGTATATATATATATATATATAGGGTAAGTTGGGGAAATAAGGCAACTTAATTGTATATTATTACTGTACAGTGACAGTATAAATGTATGAACAAAACAAAGTCGTGCAAGTATTTTTATAACCTTTAATTACAATGCCAGATAGTAGTTTCGCCAAATACAAAGCAAATGTAAACGCAGAAGAGTATGAAATCAAAAAGTGCCAAAATGCATATTCCCCCAACAGTGGGGTAATACGACCACACGTAAAAATGTTTATAGATAGTGCCATACCAGTTGGCATTGTTCTTAAAAGGATAACTAACAACTAACTATGCCTAATTGTGAAGGTACGTAATGAGTAATGGTAAGTAAGTAGTAAATGTAAGTAATTTTTATGAATTGTCCTCTGTGCAATCTTCACAAAAACGATCACATGGCGTGCATATCTCATGAATCCAAAGCAGACACTGCACACATTGGATCCAGTCACATTTCAGTCCTTTTTCATCAGTATAAGACCTATGGAATTTTGCACAAAACGAATCTGAGTCATCCAATTCCGATTCATTATCATCACAGGGAGGAGAATCATCTTCACTCTCTGATGAACTAGATGGTTTGTGGGCAGCTTGCTTTTTCTTCCTTTTTGAAGAGTTCACCCTTTTCCTTTGGTTTTTGCGATGTTGAATTTCAGAAGCTTTTCTTGCCTTTGTTTCTTTGTTACCATGCATTTGTGCAATAGTTTCAGGTGATGTAAGAACTTGTGCGTGCCGCTTGCATTTGTTCACAAAACCACTTGGTCCCACAACAACAGGTATTGGCGCAATATTTCTGGCAGCAGGAGTGTTATTAACAAGGCTTGTCCCAGCAGCAGTAAGCTCAGATCTTTCCAGGTTATTGTTGTTTCCAGGTTCTTCTTGGAGTGTGGCAGTTTCATCCAACATGAATGCATGGTCTGCAATTATTTTTGGATTCCAAGGAATGATTCCACAAGCTTGAAATCCAGATACTCCATTGTTGACTGTTGCTGCTTTACACTAAGCTGTGTTTAGTAGCTCTGGAAATTGAAGTCTGGTGATTTTTCGACCTGGATGATTATGCACCCATGTCCGACAGGCTTGCTCCCAATACGTTTTCGATGGCTTGAAAAATTATCGATCCAAAGGCTGCAGCCAATGAGTAGTATGACTCGGGAGACATAAGAGTATGATGTCATTTTGGGCAACAAAATCCAACTGTTCAACATCTGAGCAGTGTGAATTATGTCCATCTAAAACAAGTAAATGCTTGCTTGGTTCCTTTCGTGGGATGAAATGATCCTGCAGCCATTTCTTGAAAATTTCTGTTGTCACATAAGCTGACTTTTGATTCGTAACTACTTGACGACTACCTGGTGGCAGACCATCCTCAAACTCCTTTTTCTTGTTTTTTCCTTTAAAAATGCAGTATGGTGGTAAGAAATTTCCTTCTCCATTCACGCAAGCTATCATTGAAATAGTTTCTCCTTTTTCAGCACTTGTCACGCAGCTAACTGACTTTGCTCCCTTACTGGCAACTACTTTGCCTGGCTTATTGTTCAATTGTAGTACCGATTCATCCATATTGCTAATTCGTCTTGGTTTATCAACTAAATCGTTTTCCACACAACACTCAGCAGGATGTTGAAATAAGCGTCACATTCCTTTAACCCTAGCTATGGAAACACCTTGTGCTTTCCGAATTGCTAGTTCCCTATGTCTCTTCATGAATAATTGAAACCAATCATATCCAGCTTTCAACACTAAAATGATATGGAATGTTATTCTTGATGACAAATGTATACGCTAGGTGTCTAATGTCATGTTGGGTTAATGCAAAACCATTTTTTTCCAATCTATGAATCTAGTCAACCAGTTCCTTTTCATTTTCCTCTCCTAAATAAGTCTTGCGTCCCAGCCGCATCTTGTGAAAGTTCCCATCTTTTATTCTCCTCAATAAAGTGCGAACAGGAACTCCATAGGTTTGTGCAATTGATTGAACAGATGTCGTTTTTTTTCTTGACTTCGTTAACAGCCTTTTGTAGGTTCTCTTCATTCCAAGTCACTCATAAATTCTTCGTAACATATGTTCCAGGCATCTAGTCTATAATAACAAAATATAGGTACTAAAAGAGTAATAAGTAAGTGTACTTAAATTATAATGAAATTAAAACTTAAAAACATAAAATGATTCGGGGTAATATATATATATATATATATATGGTCTTTGGTGGCTCCTAATTAAATAAATAAATAAATAAATTTTTTGTTTATACTCCGGGACGACCAAACGGTCAGGGGAGTTTACAAGATACACATAATACAAGAAACAGCTTAGTCTAGATTCTAAATCCACCTAATGTTATTGTCTGTAATATCCAAACCGGAATTACCACAGGAAGAGAGAAAAAAAAAAACAGTGTAAAATTTATTGTGTATAATGGGTGTGTTTACATTGTATCCAGGCCATCTAGCCTCCAGTCAGCAGCCACACCTGGGCAACTGCTGCCTGGTGCCCGTCCCAAGGAACGTGGAGTGCATGGGTCTACTACCGCACCCAATGGTAGAATTGCTAGACCAAAGGATGCCCGCAATCCCGTTCCCAGGGTGTCCACTACTGGTAGCCTGCAAAATAAATAAATAAATAAAAATAATAATTATAATAATAAAAAATAAATAATAATAGAAAAAAATAAAAAAATAAATAAATAAAAATAAATATAATAAATTTAAAAAAATAATAAAATAAATAAAATAAATAAAAAAATAAATAAAGATAATTAAAAAATAAAGATAAATAAATAAATAAATAAATAAAATAATATAAAAATAAATAAAAAGATAAACAAAGATAATTTAAAAAATAAAGATAAATAAATAATAATAAAAATATATATAAATAAATAAATAATAATTAAAAAATATATAAATAAATAAATAATAATAATAATAAATAACAAAAAAATAATAATAAAAATAAAATAAATAACGAAAAATAAATAAATAAATGAAATAAATAACAAAAAAAAATTCCAAACCCGCAGCGAGTTTGTTATCGATAGAGTACAGAAACTGTAGAACAAGTTCACAGTCGGTGCACAGTACGAAAAAAAAAATAATTAATTAATTCAATAAATAAAATAAAGTAATAATAATAATAAAAAAGCGTGCGGGGGAGGAAGAGTTATAGAACGCACCCCGCAGCACACAATTAAAAGAAATAAATAAACAAATGTACAGTTAATCAGCTAACATCAGTTATTATTTGAATTCGTTTTATATTTGTAAGTCTTTCTATAAAATTCTTGTAAGGCCAAAAAGTAATCTGGAGTGAACATTAACAAAGTTTCAGACCCTCTACCAAAATTTGGTATCAAAGATCTTAATGTACATCTATACTCTTCACAAATGGAACAGTCATATAGTACACGATTCCAGCATAACAGAAATACAATATGGTTGTTCTACTAGACTCAGTTGGAATAACTTATTTTTTAATGAGTTATGAACAGTGATCACATAGGAAGTCTCCATGTAGAGATAAAACCACCCTTTTGATGAATCGTTGAAATTATAGCTTACTTTTGGAATAAACAAATACGTTGTCCTACCAGTTACACTCTTATCCCATCTAACTTGCCACCGATCCATTAATTTCTTAATGATATTTTTCTTTTCCTTTTTAATTCCCACAGAGAGATTATTAGCAATGCCCATAAAAGAAATCTGTTTACCTTTACGCTTTAGAGCTTACCTTAAGCTCTAAAAGTTACTACTAAATCTAATGGAAGAGTCCCTGCAATTACTTGTAGGGCATCAGTTGACACTGTTTTACACACCCGCAAGATAGTTAACAACATAATTCTCTGTATGGACAATAACTTCTGGCGAAATCTAACGATTTTTTTTAGATCATAGGAGGGTTATTCAAATAACATTCTATTTTTAACACCGAGGAACTTAAGACTGCTTATAATACTGTATAGATCATTTTAAGAATCTAATAAATCACGTGAAATTGTGTGTAATTTGTGGTCAATTTGCTCGATTTGCTGGATGAAAAACCCGATAAATACTCCCACCTTGACGGTGATTCGCAGGCAGACCTGTTCCAGGTGAGGTGAAAGGACAACGCTCATAGCCACTTCGCTACTAACGAGGGCCAAAGAAACTGCGCAAAAAATATTAAATGATTTCCTATTAAAAGTTTATCATCCTAACTTTTGCATTTGCAAAATCATTGGTGATATTATCTGTAAAAACGATATATTTGATACGTCAGATTACCTATGATGTGTAACAATGTAAATCGGAAAAGATGTAGATCTCAATCAAATGCTATTGAGAACCACTTCCTACTTCCTTTTCAAAAATCACATGCCAACTTAGAACATCTTTCTTGCTTTAACAACTTTGATGGGTCCGTGATACAACATTATGAAACATTTCCTGAAATTTGGTCCGATATTCTTCTTTAAAATGGAAACGGGCTATTTCATGCACGACTGCGTTTACCAGAGAGGTATGTCTATAAAGAAATCTCAAATTGTAGGCTGTTATGAGCTTGTATTGGTTTTCTTTTTGTGTGACGTCACATGGTCCTTATTGTGCGGAAGAACTTTCCTATTGTTGTTGAATATGACCGTTTATATTACAACTGGCGGTAGACAAAATAGCTCATGAGTAGAAGGAAGGCAGTTGATGGATGCTTTCTGCTCAATTACATCTCGCTAAAGTTTTTTTTTATTGTTATTTTTTGCGACTTCAGCACCGCTTTCGGTGCAGTGAACTTAGGTTGAGATGCTGTTAACGGCTGAATTCAAGTAAAAAACAGACATTTTACGATGTCTGATTATAGAGTTCACCTTCCAGGAAAAGATGGACTAACTTTTATCATAAACTTTTCCTTTACTGTAATTCCTTTATCCAATCAATCTTTTCAAATGATCCATAGCTTAGAATGATGGCCTTAAATGTCTGCTAGCAATTTCTCAACAAAATAATAAATATAAATGTCGCTTAATGCTTGGAAAATTAAATAGTACCAATTCAGAACGACAGTACTTGTACGGTACATTGAAAATATCTTATTACACTTCATCTAACAACCAGTTCGAACGGGAATCGAAACTGGACCTCTCTAGACTAGTGACAAATGACCAGGGTCTTTTGCAGGATAACTCCTAGAATTCAGGGAGCCTGGATGTAAGCTTAATGTTGAGGAAAAGAACAGCAAGGAATAAATAAATAAATAAATAAATAAATCTTTATTGTGAAGTAGAGCTATACAGCACAATATCCCATCACGGCGACGAGCGCCAGGGGTAGTATAGCAGTTAGAGAAAAGATAAGTACAGCGAACAAATACAAAATGCTACAAAATACAGTTTACAAATTCAAAAGGCTACAAAATACCGCGAACAAATTCAAAAGGCTACAAAAATACAGCGAACAAATACAAAAGGCTACAAAGTACCGATCACATATACAAAAGCAATACAAATACAGCATAAAAACGCAGAGCTAGACGTAAATACAGAAATAAATACAAATTGGCCATATATCAGGGTTCAAGGGCTTTGATAACGTTGTGTCTGTCCTTCTTCTTACTTATTATGCTGTCGATGTCGGCGTCCACACGGTTGAGGGCAGCGAGCATCTGCTTGGGAAGAAATCTGTCAGTGAGTACAAGCCTGTTGTGGTGAGCCACGAGTGCTGGTGCCGACCTTAGGCTTGGCTGTGGAATCCTCCAAGAGCAAGCGTTCCAAATATTTGGAGATGATATCTGGCCTGTGATGAGTTTGGCTGTGAAGACCAGCCTCTTTTCCACGATCAGGAACTTCAACCTCGGGAAGAGTTCTCCTTGCCTGGGCCTAGGGCCCGTCTCACTACGAGGCCCGATTTACCACCCCTTTGGGATCGACTTTGACAAAAAGTAGTTTCCCCGTAATTTTATGGCATTTTACTGGGTACCTAGCACTTTAAGAAATTTCCTAGGAGAAGCAATCTGACATCGGCACAGGGAAAAACAAGTTCATGGTGCCGTACGACTCCTAATATTGATTTGACCTCTTGCGGAGTGTGAAATACATCTCCACAGATATGTTCTTATCATTATTATAACTTTTAACCTCACTGTGGTAAAATAATTTCAGCATAATGGCTTTCTATTCATCACTCACACACTTTTGGTGCACTTTGTGGCTCATCTGAAAATTATGGGTTCCAGCTTCTCCGCTCTAGTTCTTCACTGTGAGAACTTACTGTACTGTCACGAAGGATCTGGATACGTATGAGAACTTCATTTCTCTGGTGGAAATCAACCGTGGGCATAGCATTCACCTTTTCAGATGATGCTACACAATTTTAAAAGATTAACAGCTTAAGCAGAACTGTGGATAACGTTGTCTCTAAGCTGAACCGAAGCCCACGCCTTAATGTCGAGTACTCAGCCTCGAACTTCAGTGGGAACAGAACGATCGTTATGATCGAAAATCGAAAGCAATAAAGTGTACGAATTTTAAATATTAAACGATAAGTTGTACATTAGGATTTTATAGACTGTCAGATAGTATTCAGTTTTAAAAAATCATGCATCTTCAGTTATTAGTGTGATTTTTTTTTAAGAACACGATGAGTAAGTAACAGTGCATGAAATTCTTTTCAAGATTTAATTGTCAGGATTATATTTAAGTCAGCGACGGCTGGCTACAAAGGATGTTTTTTTTTTTTTGTATTTTTGCATTTATTACTGATTTATATCACCCTATTTCGTTTATCGCCGATTTGTATTTATTTTGCATTTATAACTGACGTTATAAATTATTAAATGTTATATAATGTACTCATATTTGTAAGTCCCGAACGAAGGGAAGTGACGCGCCACTTTCAAACTGGCTCTCATAGCTTAGATATGGCAAAAAAATCCACGCATGCGCACAGTGATGCTTTGGAACCTCGTCTACCCAAAGCACGAATGAATGTTGCAGATCAACACAAACTCCACTAGTCCGCGTGCTTTTGTTATTGTTCGCAATGGATAAGTCAATTTATTAAAAAATAAAACAATAATAAATCTTTTCAACTCTGTCATAATATAATAAAATTCAAATTCAATGATTAAACAGACCTCTATCTCTACTATTTCAATGTTATGAAGAGCAATGTTCTAACGGGGGGGGGGAGGAAACAACAACAAAAAACATTTTCCAGACCATAAGACACATTTTCTTGGAAAAACTTTCATCTTCAATCGCTTTCCTCAAAGCGGGAATGGTCCGTGAATTCTTAGAAAACGCTGTCTTTGAGATAACCCCAGAGATAAAAATCACATGGGTTTAAATCAGATGGCAATGGAGGCAACCCAAATCCTTTGCCATACATCTCAGTGCAGCGATTAGAAACAAGGCTGTTGTCAAATATTTCATCCAGGAATTCCAGGATTCCTACGCAGTGCTTTAAATTTCAAGCGCGTTAGCTAATAGTAATAATTCGTGATTTTTAAAAAACAGAAGAGCAGAACGCAATGAATTTTATTATCAAACTCAGAAATTTTCGTTTCTGCGCGCATCAGCCACATTGATTCAGCCATAATATACGGTATATGGAAACCTATGTGATATGTATGAAAAAAAAAAAATAATAATAATAATTGTAGGATTTCTATTAGTCCGATTGTAATTAAATTTGGGAAAGCTCGACAAATCATTCTAAAAGAAGGAAAGATAAAATTTCATAAAAATCCATGCACTGGAAGTCGAGTTATTACATGTGGACGGACGGACAAAGAAATAATAATTGTCAGATTTCTATAATTTCTATTTGTTCGATTTTAATAAAATTTGCAATAGCTCCACAGATCTTTTTAAAAGGCCCAAATATAAAATTCCATAAAAGTCCGTTCACTGAAATTCGAATTGTTACATGCGGACGGACATGGTGAAGACAATAAGCGCATTATGCATATATGCTAACTCGCCTAAAAATAAGATAGTTTATCAAGTGGCAACCCTACCTCTTTTGTCCTCATTTGAACTAAAATTGGAAGATTCGGTGACTACAGGAAGGAATATTTTTTTAAATTAACACGATTAACGCGGTAGCTAAAGCCCATCTATAAACTACAACACAGCGAGGGTTTTTGTGTATTTGACTAATAATAGCGTTTATAATAATCTGACAGATAAAAGATAGCTGTCTCAGGTCAAAGATGCATCATATAATCAGTTTTCCAGTGTTATTAAGAGGAAGTAATGGATGCACAGGGAAATTTCCAACTTCTATTCGCTGCACGCTATCTGAAAAACCAGCCAATAAATCTTACTTAAGCAACAAGTAGGTCTCAGAAGTAACGGAGATATATTTTTTTTTACTTCAGGTCAACGTTTGCTATTCAACCTCCTATTGTCATACAGCTTGATTCAGCTGATGTTACCTATAAATGGTTGACTGTCTCAGTTGTTTTTTACTTTTGGATATCGTATTGAAGAGGAAAATATCAGCAGAGTCGTTATACCTTTTAAAAGGCACCATTTATTACCTCTATGTATCGGACTGAAGTACATAAAAGTCATAAATTTTGTCCTCACACCAACTATTTTCTCATACCATCAACGATGATATTGCCATAGCAAGAAATAGCTAATTGGTATTGAAAATTAGTAGTTAAGGTCGAAACTATTACAAGGGTAGGAAGGTTGCCAACTATAAAGCTAGCGACCCTCTTCTAGGACTAAGAGCAACAGTATTATCAAGGATAAAGCGAAGAAATTTTAATATTCAGTGAATACAGCTGATAAATGTAAAAAGTACAAATGTTAACTCAAAAATGTTCCAGGAAGTAACTGTCGAACTTAACAGAAAAGAGAAAGAGGCATGTGATGAATATAAATTATCAGAGAACATTGAATAATACGACAGGTATCAATTAGTCTGTAATAGAGCGAGTGACTCAGCCAGTTATACGTGTTAAGGCAGACTATGGAAAGACTTTGGAAAAAAGTTCGGTTGTTTAAGAATATACACCACGGTACTGGGGTCATGAGATGTCTATCTATCGTAGCTGTAAATCAAAAGCGACAGATGGATGATGCTTCATCAAAGTCCAAAAGAATTTGATATTCCTCATAGATAGGATTAGCATCTACAAATTTAGTAAGACTTGGAGATTCAGTTCCTTCTCCCCACCCCGCTTTTCCGAGATGGAGACTTCCCACTCACTGGAGGGGGGAAGTAAATAAATCCTTTAATCTGCCTATAGCGTATTTTTTTCGCCTCCACATCATTCGTCCTCCTTCCTGATAATTGAAACCGGGAGAATTCGCTCTCATGTTCCTGAAACTAGTTCTGTACAATACTGTCTTTGTAACATGGCGCACTATTCTGCTGGAAGAACACATTTGTAGGTGGATATCTCAGCCATGGAGGGGTGCGCCTGGTTGGAAATAATTTCCAGATAACCTGCAGCATCCAAGTTTTGCTACACTGGTATTAAGGAGCTCAATATGCACTGATGCTCAATATGACTGTCGCCCCCTCGCGAATTACTTTCCTAATTCTACTAAGGTTGTTTTAGAATTGTCGTATACTGCCACCCTGTAATGAAGCTCTACCTCCTGGCATTCTAGGAGAGAACCTGTTTGGTGCTTTTGCCACGTTTCCAACTTCATATAACCTTTTTAGCAAACGCGATACCACAGCAACAAAGAGGACACTTGCCTTTTTTTGGCAATTGGTGTATTATTATGCCCTACATTATCCTTTCTGATTAAATTAGCTCTTGTCATGATGCCAGATTTCCATATTGTCTTGATACATGAATTTAAAAAGAAATTTATTATACAGCGGATACCTAAAGCTCCAAATTTCTCCGATTTATTCACCCTTAGTGTTATCCCTTAAGTTAAAAAAAAAAATGTCATCCTTGTCAAATTACCCGAATCAGTCAGTGAGACTGAGTGACGTCACTCGACTGGACCAAGAATGTATTTGTTACCGAGTTAACCAAAGCCTGGCAAAAACAAAATCTTTGAATTTCCATTGCAGTGTTAATAAACTTTAGAAATAGATTATCCACATGATTGATTTAGATTATTTCGTCTGGGTCGTTAGCACAGCGAAACTATTTATACGGGAAAGAACACCCTACAATGCCCTCTCAAAATAAAATGAGCACCAACAGAGATCGACCAGTCTTTATTTTTGCTCTTTTTTTGCGTCAAGGCAAGTAAGGCCCCAAGGAGTCATCGTTTCCGGTATCTTAGATGCGTTCACCCAAAAAAATATCATTCGCTTGTCGTTTCTACATTTGGGGAGTTGACGGCGAGGTGACACAGAGCGAACCACGTGACCGAGTGAACGAGGTTAACCGTAAGTCTTAAAAACTGGCCGTCTGGAACTATTCATGAGGCCATTGTGTCAAACAGAAACAATACAGAGCATGACAAGACACCGGTCTCAATGGAAACGAATGCTGCCCAGCAAACAGGAAATAACAATACACTATTAATGAACAGGCGAGAGGCAGTGACACCATTTTACACGGATGAACGGAGTTCGGAACGTCGAGGCGTGTCTCGGAACTGGAACTCTTTGATTTGTAGAGACTCACACGATGTCGTCCTTAATATATTTCAGCTACTCCCAACATGGGAAAGGATTTACTTTCATTTTCACGAAACAAATGCTCCACATAAATTCCAGTTCCTCCCCAGGGGTTTGACCCTTGACTACCAATTCAACTTTAGATTAATTGCGTTTAAAGTGAACGCAATTAATTTTACTATCGAATTGTGTGTGCATTTTGGAGTGTGCAGAAGATTATCAGCTGTTCATTAGCCTCGTTGTTGCCTTGGGAGGCATTGACCAGGATAAGCGAGACGCTTTCCTTTGCCCTAAAAACAGGACCTCCACGTTAAACCAGCTGACTGTTATCGTCCCAGACTCTCAGGGAAGGAGGAATCTGCAGCAATGTGAGCTAACTATGAGAACCAGGAAATAACGATCCCTTATCCCGATGCTCTTTTATACGGTGTTCCTTTTAAAACCGAGCGAGCGGGTAAATACCGAGGTGTGGCAGCTTGAGATTAGCCAGCGCCTGCTGCTACCAAACATCCGCCCACCCCCTTTTTTTTTTTTGCAACTAACGCATTCACCGCAGCCTAAATTGATGATTTAGGCAGATATCCAATAAAGATATATTCGAGCATTGTTTCTGTCTCTATTGAAACAATGAAGCATAATCTGGTCAAAAATCATTGAGAAATTTGCGCTTAAAATCACAGTACCGTAATTGGTATTGTACCAGCAACAGTTCGTAATCATTATAATGTAGACATTGCACTCTCAGAAGATCTGCCTGATTGTTAGAGGTTGGTAATTCAAAAAAGTAGGTTTACGTTGATGCACGAAAAGCTTAAATAGGATATGCACTTCAACTCATGCTTTAATTTTCAAAATTATGCTTGTTTAACGCGTGCGTGTATAATAATAATGTATAAATAATATTTTATGAGTTTTTAAGAAACATAAGATTAATAAAAGTTTAGTTTGTATGTTTTTTTGCGCTTTTTTTCATCTCAGTTTTCAATTTTTGTTTATTTAATGCAAGCTCCAGATCATTGTACTATGTTCTAGACTCGTTTTGGCAGACGTAAAAAACAATAGCGCATGATCACTGTCAACAGCATTTCAAAAAGCATTCTCAACAGCAACGCATCATTAATGATTTACAACACGTTATGCACGAATAATTGTCGTTTTCTCTGCTTTCAAAGATCCGTTAAATTGGACCTGCTGTGTACGCTACAGGAAAAGCATTCTGTTTTCTGTTTTTCGTCCTGAAACACTTTTTATGCAGCTGGCTCTAAAAAAAAAAAAAAAGAACTCAGCGGAAGGGGGAGGACTGTTATATCTCCCTCCTCACAAGTTCATTCGATTATATCGTTCGAATGATATAATCGAATGAAATAGTCAAGTGATTTACCATAATTGAATTAATCATTCGAATGATTTTCTTTTTTTGAAATAATCGAATGATTTGCTATGATTAAAAAGAATAGAATGATTTGCTATGATTAAAAAGAATAGAATGATTTGCTATAATCGGTTATGCCCGTCGCTGCATAGAACACAACAATGAGATAAAATCACATCATTTATACTGACTCAATAAGTGCAAAGTAAAAAGGAGACCGGGCACCCAGGACTGTCATTATCCCAACGGATTCCTCTGGCACTTGGAACCTTTCAGAGGGCTCATCTCTCTTCTTCTGTGATTACTATTTGCAAACTTCGTTTGTAATCTACTGTGTAGGCATTGTTTTTAAAAATTCTCAATGAAGTTTATTATTAAGTGTATTATTATTTCTAATAATAATATAATAATAGACATTAAAACTTGAATATATATATAGGGTGTCCATAAAAGATCTGAGCAATTTCATGCAGGACCCACCCGAGGGATAGAGACCAAAAGTTAAGGTCTCCTCCTGCGGAAACCAACATGAATATTTCTTTCTGTAGTGGTCATTCGGCTCCATCTTGAATCGTCCGTAGGAAATCTTGTTGAGCCTCCTCCTCCTAGAGCAAATTTTTGGGTGCGCTGTTGAGCAACCTCCTAGAAGCGGATCTGGATAACTAGAGTGTGTTGAGTCTAGAGTGAAACAGTTGATTTGGGCGTCTTCTTCTCTATGGACCCCGTATCTCTGTCTTTTCCCACCCTGCTTTCAGTCTCCCCCTTGCCGACCGGGCTAGCTGGGTTGGTAAAGTTTTTGTTTCTGCTTTTTGTTTCAATTATTACTGAATTCAGAATCATACTTAAAGTTCAATGGGAATAATCGAGCTATCGATGGCGCCAAACTATACAAAGAACACACAATGATTGCAAACATATATTTGTGTGATAATACAGCTTTGGCTGCGTTAAAATTTATCTATGAAAATAATGGTTTAATAAAGTATAAATTACATAAAATAAAAATTACAAAGTTGAAATAGTTTATTTATTGATATATGTTTATTGCATATACCAATAAAAGGCTCGGTACAATTAATTGTACCGGATCTCGTACCACGTCCTCTTGAATAACACAGTTGGTAGAATCGCCGTCCTCCCCACACTTGTGGAAAAACCTTGAGTTCAATCCCATCTGTGACTGGAGGAATTTTTATGGATCTTTTTCACAACGTGGCTCAGTTAGTCGGTCTCAGGCGAGGGTAGCAAGGTTTTTTTCTCTCGGAAACTTTGGTTTTTCGTCCAGCAAACAGAAAATCGACCTTAGAACACACAGAGTTTACAGACAATATAGAGGGAGCAATATGGCCTTAGTCGTGATGCTCCTAGAACCCAACAACAACGAACTGGACAAGCAAAACAAGCACAAAACAACATTAAAAAATCACAAAACCAGTATAAGCATACATAAATTTTCCAGCTGATCAGCTTTCCTGTTTATATTTGCATAATTCAATGCCCTCCAATTATCATATTCCACTTTGCTTTGATAAACACTTTCTTCCCGTACTTGCTTGTCTCAAACGAGGTCGCCGATGTTCTCCAAAGAGGAAGAGTCTACTTCCGCATATGTCAGATCACGTTTTTGCAATTAAACTAGTTTTCAATCGATCACTTAATTCATCGTCTCTTAATACGAATCAAATAAAAAAAATAAAATAAAAAAAAACAACGAGTAATTTTTGACACTCAGAGCTGCTCGTTTAGTGCAGCTCTGAAAAACGAACAAAAATTCAATTATGGCAGTCATTAAACTTCGCACAAGGAAAAATGATCCCAGATTTAGAAACAATAATTTCTTTTTTTTTTTAACTCTTATTTATCGGGAGGGAAAAAAAAACATTTAAAAAAGTCAATTTAGGGCGCCCTCTTTCCACCTTTAAAAAAGAAATTTTATTCGACCTAAACAAATCTACTTTTGTATTGTGGTCAATGTACCAACAGCCACAAAGCCGTACACAAAGCCAAATAATTATTTGACCACGCATGCGCAAAACGAACCATTACTACAACAGTCAATAAGCCTTTTGTGGCCGAATCATTGTTTGTATTCGCAATTTCGGAGCTAATTTGCATATACAAGTAATATTTATGGCATGGCCAGGTACATCATCGTGCTCAAAGAAGAAGTGCACTTGGATGCTTGCAAATAGAGCTTTCTTTTAGGTTAATTTTGCTGGTTGAAACTTCTGGGTAAACAAACATTAAATATGTTCCCGGGAAAGAGAAGGCTAACAGCTTTTCACAGAAGGTGCCATAAATTTTGTTCTTCTTAGAAAGCTGTTATTAACTTTTCCCAGTTTCCATGAACAAATGAATATTGATACCATGTCACGCTCGCACCTCTGCTCATCTTTTTCATTCTTTCTCCCCCACATCCCTGCCCACCCATCTGTCTGTCTGTCTTTTCGTTTCCTCGTCCTCTCCATACACATTACAACAAGAACAAATGTCTCTCCGAACACCAACTCTGAAAACAAGCAAAACACGGCTTGAAGAGAAAGATAAAGTCACATCCTCCATGACTTCAACTACCACGTAAATCACGACACCGTTTACCACTTTTTTCGAAGAACGGAAGAGATTAGTCAAGCTACTAGGCCGAAGGTCACACTTGGAACTTCCGGCTCTGATGGAAACTTATATAATCAAAAATATTAACTTACTCTTAGTTGATATAAGCCGTTGATAGAATTGTATCTGAGAGAGGGCCGAGTTGAGTTATCTTTTCTCCTGGGGTGAGATGTGATTGTGACAAACTTATTTACAAAAGTTTAAAAATCATAAAACATACATTTGATTATTCTTTGAATCTTCCGGTACACATTACCAAACATTTCTCTCCTGTATATTTTATTTGGAGATAGTTTCTTTTGGGACCATGTTCAAATTATTAAAAAAAACTTAACAGTATTTTAAAGGGGGAACCTCCCAGAGTGTCTAACTGTGTCATGCTCCACTTGAGTTTTGGTTCTTCCCCATCTATTCTCCGTTTCATCACCCCTGGGCAGGTAATCAAACTTTCCACCATAGGCGCATCCAGTCTATTGTTAATGCCAGAGTTAAAATGTTTCTTGTAATGATGATGATATGCATCCAAGGGGTGATGTCTAGATTAGCATATAGGACCGCTTTTGAAATGGTAAATGGTTTCCCGGCAATCGTATTTAGCCATCTCAGGATCCAGTATCCCACGCTCAGGAAAGACTTGATGCTACTCTCAGGGCTCGATGACTAGATAGTTGATGCATACAACGGAATTGGTGTAACACATTTAAGAATGTAATAGATTATTAGGTGAGGACTTCTGAAGCCGGTGAATTCCAGTCTAGTGATCCAGGGTGCTGCGTACGTCTTCTTTTTTATTCAAAGTGAAATATGAAGATTAATTTTTCATTCCACTTAAGCCCGAGATCGACATATGAGGGAACTTTTGTACTCTGCTACCATTCACAAATATTGTAGTTTCGTTTTCATTATTTTTGTTGGTGAGGACTTACGCAAAGGTAACACGATCTTTTAATGGTATGAGCGGACACCGTTCATACCAACAGAACATACCCCATACCATGATACTACCTCCAGCCGCTTGAGGGATGAACACGAGACCTTTTAGATTCATGACTTCATGGGGGTAGGAGGCTTTCACGCTACATTTCCATCATAATAAACCTACTCTAATAAAAACACCTTTCTGAAAATCAGCAATATCACCTGTGTTACTCATGACTGGATCGTCTAAGAAACCCCATGAAAGCGTAGAGTATTTATTTGATACCAAGGAAGGTGAAAAATATGACACCTCACCTTCCATTTGTATACCGTACGTGTAATTATCTGCTGAAGAAAATTGCAAAAGGTTCCTAATTTTTTGGCTAGAGAGTGTATATACTTTATAACACCAAAAGCTCAGCTCTTTTCAAAAGTGCTACCCCGAGGCAATCGCACTTCGGCCCGCTCCTGGTTGGATAAAATATGTATGATATATCTTGATTCTATTATTGGCCCTCATGGGTAGCACAGTTGGTAGTATCACCGTCTTCCCCAAACCGGGTGGAAAAGACCTGAGTTCGAGTTCCATCTATGACGGGAGGAATTTTTATGGGCCTTTTTCACAACGTGGCTGAATTAGTTGGTCTCAAATGAGAGTATCATGGGTTTTTCCTCCCGAAATTCGAGTTTTTTATTCAACAAAGAGAAAATCGACCTCCAAACGCACGTAATTTACAGACAATATACGCAGATCAACATGGCCTGAGTCGCTAATGCTCTTAAAACCTCCACAGCAACAACAACAAAAATAGATTATATTATTTAAAAAAGAAAAAAAATCTTTTTTTAGGATGACTGAAATCTCCTTTCTGCACTTCGTTTTACTGAGCTGTAGCCGAGTGGGCAGGAGCGGGAGTGCAGTAGCACACGCTCTTTGAGTAGACCCGGGGTTCAAGCCCCTGACTGCTGAATACGGTCGATCTGCCAACCCGCACTGGACCAGCGTGGTAGATTATGGTCCATTTCCCTCAGCATGAATTGTTGAGGAGGCTTCCATCTTGCAGTGGGTTGATAATGGCTGCACTTTTTTTTTTTTTTTTTACTTTGCTGGATGGCAAGGGCGGGGTAACAGTCCATGGATTTCTCCAGGATTTTCAACTGGATTGATTATAAATGAGAAAGGAGAAAATGAAATGAGATATTATTTATCATTTTTATTTCAAGCTCCTTTACTAAACTGGATGCACGTTCATGCTTCTAATAGGCTTTAAATATCCCTCAGACTATATTTCTAGACAACGAACCATCGTTACTGGAGTCCCCAAAGGTTCTCTCCTGGGATGCCTCCTAGGAGAAATCCTTCTTTTTTTACTATTTTGATATCATGGTTGAGTGGAAGAAAACAGAGTAGTAATCAATGGACGCTGCTATTCGTGGGCTAATGTTATTAGTGGAGTCCCACAGCGTTCGGTGTTGGGCCCACTGTTGTTTTGTATATCTATCAATGATATTGATGAAGGTATATCAGGCTTAGTGTCGAAGTTTGCAGATGATACAAAGGTTGGCAAGGTTGTTAATGACAGTAATGGCAGTGTGCTACTGCAACAGGATCTAAAAAATTTGGGCAGATGGGCTGAGAAGTGCCAACTGAAGTTTAACATTGACAAATACAAAGTACTGCATATGGGTATAAGTAACCCCAGAGGAACGTACCAACTGTGTGGTACTACACTTAGGGTGGTAGGAAATGAAAAAGACCTGGGAGTAATTGTGCAGCCAGATATGAAATTTTCAGAGCCGTGCAGACAGGCTGCAAGAGCAGGTCAATGATATATAGGAATTTTGCTAGTAGTGAAAATGAGGTGATTATCCCTTTGTATAAGGCAATGGTCAGGCCACGCATTGAGTACTGCATACAGGTCTGGAGGCCTCATTTTAGGAAGAACGTAGAGTTGCTTGAGCGTCTACAGAGAAGGGCGACAAGATTGGTGAGGGGTACAAAGGGATCCTCTTACCAAGAAAGGCTTAAGTTCTGCAAACTGCAGCGACTGGAGACTAGGCACCTGCGAGGTGATCTGATTGAGGTGTATAAGGCCTTGAATGGATTGAGCAAGCTCAATGCTAAGGGGATTTTTCCGCTTGCCCAGATTAATCGACTGAGGGGACATAAATTCAAACTGAGGAAAGAGAGTTGTAGAATAGATGTGCGGAAATTTGCCTTTAGCCAGCGGATGGTTAATTGATGGAACAGAAGTTCCATCTGTCTTTGTGGAAGTCGATACCTTAAATGAATTCAAGGAGGAATTGGACAAACTTTTAGATGCTACATAAGCTGATACTTATGTAGCATCGCTTGTTTCTTGCATCACATGCCTATATAATACTGTTACTATCACTACTGTTATTAGAGCTTAAACCACTGTATCATGCGAAAACATTCACTAATTTAATCTACTTTCTTCTGTCAGATGAATGAAATGTTAACTGAAAAAGTGCGCTGCATTCGAGGTTATTACTACACTTAGCAAACAAATCATTAGCCAGATAAACGTAAAAGAATGTACTTTAGTGGGTTATCTGCGCTGTTCACTGCTTATTGCCAACATAAAATATTTCCGTATTGTATCGTGTCCATTGTAACTTCGCTTCGGCTTAATTGTATTGTTCATCTATTGTAAATAGGAAATGTCGCTTTCGGAATAGTTGAGCCAACTCATGATTCGACAATAACGGCCCTCAAGTCACGAAGTACAGAGGCACGCGGTCAACGGTACATTGTGCGAAACGAAAGTCCATTCTCTCACACGTACGATTTTCGCTGGTGAAAACTCATTTAGTTGTTTTTGTTTTTCTTTCGATGTTTTAGGAGTTCACCAAAGTGCCCATTTCCTCCCCCATAAACCTACATTTACAACGATGGAAATGAAAGCAGTTGTTCCAATTGTGTACAAACCAATCGTGACTGTTAAACAATAGTTTAATTAGTCACAGTATACGCATAAACATACTTCAAGTTTGTTCACCGGATATTTTTTTCTTTTTTTCGAAAGTTAATGTTCCACGTTCGAAGCTTAACATCCAGTTGTTACTCCATTCAATTATCCCTACTGGAAAAAAAAAACCATCGAAGATTTCAGTTACCATGACAACCAGCATCCACGATCCTCGCAGAGATGTCTCTTTCATTCATATTCAGTCCATCCATTCACATCGGTTAAAAAGAAAAAAAAAAGAAAATCTAACTTTATCTATCTGCCACCAGGTGGCGGTGTTATACCATCGGTGTATCGTGAACTCCGATGGCCCGTGTCCCGAACGCGTCACTACCTGGTACACCAGAACGCGACATGGAACGCTACGAGTCTGTATGCGGCCAGTTTCTGTCACGTGATAAACTTCAGGTACACCTTTTTGCGACCTCGACAAGTTTGCGTTCGCAGCCGAAGCTGCAGTCGTGAGCGGACGCTTGTACGGACTGGTTGCTAGATGCCGCTGTGAAACGGTTTGCGAGACTGGGATGTCACACCTGCCTCGGATAAAAAGACAGAGGGAAAGAAAAAGGGGGAGGACAGCTGGGTTACGTTATTACTCGAGTTCTTCTGCTCACTGAGATGCCGTGAGAGCTTCCAGATGTCCACCCCTCGGGATGCTAAGAATCTTCTGTAAGAAAGTGGGCCATCTTTGCTTCGTCTTTTGGATAATCGAGATTCCGAAATAGCATCTTGTGTTTTTTTTTTTTTTTTCCTTCGCCCCCGCCCGCCCATCTTTACCAGTTCATAACGAACGAGAGCGGCAGCGTAGGTCAACCAGGTGCAAGGTTATAGAGTGTCATTCATGGGAGATCCGCTTCCTGTTAATTGGCAACAGACGTTTCCGGAACGCACAGCTTTAGTAAACTCGCTCGGCCGTAGTAGTGAATTGTTTGAATTACCCGAGGGATGTTAGTGCAGCTGCCTAAGGGAGGGGGTGGGGGACTACTCCTGTAGCGTTCCGTACAAGCGCTCGTATATTGCTGACGTGCTGTGCCTCCGTACTTCACCCACGGCTTGTTCGGTATACACAAACGCCGTTTCCTTGGCAATCGCCAACTGTAATGAATGAAGCAAAAGAAAGTATTGGCTTGTGAAATCTACAACTATATGAGTAGCACGCGACCAGTAACTCACGTAGTATACGCGCGCGCGTGTGTGTGTTTTGTGACGTAGTGAACTTTTGTCATTCGTCTTCTGCCAGCTAAATCTACACGAGAGGACTTAGCCAGAAGAGAAATAGCAGCCATGAGCTACGTGTTGACTTAGCGTTTTTCGGCCATGGAGCCAATAGCACTTAGTTGGCTAGTAGCGTCTGCTACTTCTCCTTTAGTAGCCGTTTTGGCTCTGTGGACATTGTACGTCTTCCATACGTATCGACGTAGATGGCGGACTGTTGACCTCTTCCTTTTGGCCATAGCTACTCAGGAATTAGTGATGGCCCTGTTCGTCTTTGGCTTCGCCATTCTCAGTTTGATCAACCCAACTCTTGAAGCTGCTTGTGGATTTATCATATGGGGTTTAACAGCCACTCGTACTTTTCAAATTACTACCTTAACGTCTCTGGTATTGGACAGAGCCCTAACAGTCCGGTGGCCTTATCGTTATCGTTTCAGTGTACGAAGAAATCAGATTCGTTACCATATTGCTGTTCTGGCAGTGATTTCCATCTTCATTGGTGTTGCATCTGTGTTTGCTAGGACTGCGCAACAACTTGGTAATCGCAGTGACCCCTTATCTCCTGGAGTGTCGGCTAAGAAATCTATAAAGAACACCTGCTCTTTGCATCCCCTGATGTGGGACCTGAAATTTACAGTGTTTTTTCTTTGTCTTCACGGTGTCTTAGCTGTGGTGTCTCTCGTATGTTGGATTGATGTCGAAGTTCACAGATGTCGTAAGAAAACTTTGCCGGTTCCATCGCTTTCTCCTTCTACGGATATCTCCACGGATCCAGATAGAAAAATTGATGACGTGACCACCCCTATAGATGGAAGTCCAGCGGACTCAGCCAATGGAACTTCCAGTAGTACAAGTACCAACAGTATTCGCCCTTTACATAAACCAGGTAGACAAGCATCCAGAAGACCATACGGACCAGATAGAAGCAGTACCGACTTCCGCTGGACCGCTGTAGGGGTTGTGTCGCTGGTTGGATTTAGCGTTAGCCATCTTCCATATGTGGTAAGTTATATTGCATCTTATTTTCTATATTTATACAGTACTTGATTGCAATCGATCCAATTACCTTTGTTGTATGGCTCGCAAGTCATATCCATCACTTGGGCAACAAATTTTGTTTATTTTACTATATAAAATTTATTTTTGTGTAAAATATTTTATATAGCAAAATTTTATTTTTTGAGATAATTATTAATAATGCTATAAAATATGTTTTTTTAAATTATAATAATTACTAAACTCAATTTATAAGAACACCTTTTTTTCCCTAAGATGACTTTAAAATAGCAAAGACTGAATTTGTTATAAATAACCAGTTAAAAAAATTAATTTTTTTTTCAATTATCTGATCTGAGTTTGACGCACAAAAAAAAAAAAAAAAAAAAATCTTTTTGCTCTGAATTAAAAAAAAAAAATTCTTTTTGGCCTGAATTAAAATAAAAAGAATATTTTTTGTTGTTGTTATTGTGGTAAGTTACTGTTTATTACTATTATGTTGTTTTTGGTATTGTTATATTTTTGTTGTTGTTATTATTGTAGTAAGTTACTGTTTATTACTTATGTTGTTTTTGGTATTGTTATAATATTTCGTTCTGTAACATATTTTGATTGATTATGACTGGATACTATTATACAGTAACAAAGGAACTGGACAAATCGAGCAGTGTGCCATTAAGGGCAAGTTACTGCTCCGAATAGAGGTATGGTTGAGTGAGAGAAGACAGAAGTGGTTATTAATGGACGCTGCTTTTAGTGGATTAATGTTGTTAGTGTTAGAGGAGCTCTCCATGGATCAGTATTGAGCCCATTGTTGTCTTCTATATTTATTAATGATATTGATGAAGATATATCAGGCTTAATGTCTAAGTTTGCAGATGACACAATGGTTGGCAAGGTGGTTAATGACAGTAATCAAGGTAAGCTACTCAACATGATCTAGAAAAATTAAGCAGATGGGCTGAGAATTGGCAGTTGAAGTTGACCCTTGACAAATGTAAGGTACCTCATAAGGATAGCAGTAATCTCAGATTAACGTACCAGCCTACACTCAGGGTAATGGAAAATGAAAAAGACCTGGGGGGAATTGTACAGTCAGATATGAAGGTCTGTAAGCAGTGCAGACAGGCTGGCAGGACAGCTCATGAGGTTTTGTCAATGATATACAGGAACTTTGCTAACAGGGATAAGGAGGTGATTATACCATTGCACAAGGGAGTGAGTGCTGCATACAAGTCTGGAGGCCTCACTTTAGGAAGGATGTAGATCTACTGGTACGGGTGCAGAGAAGGGCAACGATATTGGTGAAGGGAACTAAAGAATGGTCTTACCGAGAAAGGCTTCAGTTCTGCAAATTGCAGCGTCTGGAGACTAGGCACTTGCGAGGTGGACTGATTGAGGTGTTTAAAGCTTTGAATGACACGAGCAAACTCAGTGCTGATGGGGCTGATTATGACTGGATAAGAACTAGACAAATTATTTGAGGGGATGGAGAGGTGATGTGGGAAGGGATTTTTTTTTTTTTTTTTGGCTGATGCTTTATAAGCTTGCTTTCTTGCATCACATGATGCTATTACTAATTCGCTCTTATTACGTACTCTATAGCGCGATGTTCTGCTTAAAAAAATAAATAAGATATTGGGCCCCCCCCCCCTGGTCATCTATCCTTTTCTTCTGAACTGTGTGGATGTATCCATTGTCTGTTCTCATCTTACTATGTATACAGTTGTGTATGCATGATGTCTCAAGACTTTATGTCATAACTTTAGGAGGTAATTTATGAGGTCATTCTGGGAGAAAAATATTTTAACTACATGGATCCGATTTTCATCTGATACTGAGCTATAATATGCAGCAAAAAAGTACGCCCCCCGCTGGGGAAGGTCGCCCCAAATTCATCAGATAAGTTTATGAGGCCTATAGACTTAAACTGAACATTTTTTTGGCATTTTTCATGGGTTTCGATTCGACTCCATGGGTTATCATTCTTTATTGCCACTGTTGTAACTTCATTTATTCAAACAGATTAATGTTTGTATAAAACGTCATCAAAATAATCAAGAGGAATTATTTTCGGAATCTAAATGCCTACGATGACTCACTGCACGTAATCTTTTGAACCTTGTAAGACGCAATATTGCCTCGGAGGGTGACATACCCGTCCCTTGTACTTCAGATGATTGACTATGAAATAGTGTTTCTTATCATTTGCTTATGACTTGTTTTGTATGTACTTGGAGGTCAGCAGAGATAACAATGCCAAGTTTAGCAACTGTTTGCAGCAGTAACCATAGTTACCAGCAGTGGACACGGTAACAAAATTATCTTTTCTCATTATTTTCTGGATGAAATTATGATTGCCTATGGAGAGGTTTAAATCCTCTTCTAGCAGCGCCACCTTTGTTTTTAAGGTGGCGCTGTTGTAGCCGTTATAAATTATATTAAACTGAAAGCGATTTTCATCCCGAAAAATTTCCTTCTGAAATTTTTTCGGGTGTTCAACAGGGAAGACTTTGTAAAGTAAGTTAAGCAAGTTCATGATGTGGGCATGAACTTGTACAGCCATAGGGGCTAATGACGTCACACCTCAGTATATAAATATTGCTTATTTATATGTTCTCGGTGGGAAATAGCGCAGCATTTCCTGTGTGTTGGGAGGGGAGGGGGATGGAAACAAGGCGGTTACCACCTTTCATAGCTTGTCAAGGACAAACAGACGTGCATGGTTTCAATTAACAATACAAATCGTTAACGGAAATACGAGCTGCGTGCATAATCAGTTCGCCTGACCTTTGCTTAGTAGAATAGGCAAGATTGGAGTATCTGAAGGCTACGTCATTCTTCTTTCTTCTCCAGTATCTTAAGAGATGTGAAGGTCCGTTGAAAATACCAACTCTCTATTCGCATGGGAACTTGTAGGGCGTTGGAGTGGTTTCAGAAGGTCATCGGCTAACGAGCAGTAAGTTATTTGTACGCATGTGCGAACTAGTTTATAATCATATTTTAACAATAAAACCATAACAGTAGAGACTGACGCGCATCCACTGTTCTACCACGTCTCGCATAAAAGTACTGTGCCAGTATTCTGTTACGTTCGTTTCAGAATTTTTTTTAATGATGAAAATTTTACTTTTATTATTTTATTTTGCGATTTTTTAGCGGTTAAAAAATAAAATAAAAATTTCTTCGTTGATACTATGAATGTGTATGTAGCACAGTACATGCTATTCATCGTAACTAAGAGTTCGAAAGTTTTGTCAACGCTATTAGCATATATATCCTTTCGTTTAGCTGTTGATAAAGAAAGAAGGATAATAAAAAGATATGAAAGAGAAAACAGTTATAGTTGTAAGTGCCAGCTAGTGGAAACGTAAAAGTATCCAGCAAACAAGTACGCATTTGTAAACAGCCCTGCCCTCTTGGGCGGTGGGGTGCCTTCGGCTATACAACATACCTGACATAGTTTTCAATCCCACTAGGCTGTACAATGAACCCTGCTACTTTGGGAGGGACCGTGAGGTGACGGTGAATGTGGGTGTGGACTGTAGACACACGAGGGCGTTCGAAATTCTGCAGACACATTTTAAAAAGTAGAGAGAATTCTCACATCGTTGAAAAGAGCCTCCCATGGGGTGTGTGGAGTGGGGGGGGGGTTTCGAAAGGACACTAAATTTCAAGGTTATTCAAATGTTGAAGAATATATCAACACAAAATACAAACCAAAATTCACGCATGCGTGCTGTATTGATATCTAGTGCCTACAATTAAAAGAAGGGTCTCACTTGAACTGGTTGTTTTCTTTCTATTTCGGTGCAATCGCTGTGCGCTCAGTTATTTCGCAGGAAAATGCGGCAAGTCATCCTTGTTTCTGTCTTTCACGCGTCAACAGATACATTCGTTCCAGTAGAGAACACTGCCAAGGTGAACTGATCGCAATTGCCGCTTGACAGAAAACATCAAAAAATAAAAGAGTATTCCTCGACACATCATTTATCTGAGCTTTGTTAGGCTAACGGATGTGGTTGCCAAGTCTGACAAATGTTAAAATTTCTTCAAGTCACGATGTCATAATAAAACGAATACAACGTCCCTTAGAAATTATCCTCTCCTCCCATAAACCCGTACTCCGTTGCAGCTTAGTCAGCACGATACATTGCCGTGGTCATTTGGAGAAGCCTGGGTTCCAGTTTTATTGACAACTGAAGAAATTTCTATAATTCTCTTCAATCGGTGCTCTAGTTAACCGATCTCTGGTAGAGGGACTAAGCCCCCCTCCCCCATGTGTTATTCCAGATTTTGAAGCCACAAGTGTGAAGCGTTGAACGGGTCTAATTGAAAGCAATAGCTGCGTAAGATGTAACAGCCTTCTTACAAAGCATTAGTTTAGGAATCTTATAAATAAACAATGGAAAAAATAAAACAAAAGTTAAAACTAAAATATAACAAGTTAGTTAATGTATGCAGGCGCCTTAGAAAATAGTAATAATTCGTAGTTTATGATAATAATAATAATAATAATAATAATAATAATAATAAATAAAAAGAGCAAAAAAGCAACCCCTTTTATGCGCAAACCGAGAACACTTCGTTTCTGCGCATCCGCCACATTGCTCATTCATTCCTCCAACCAGCGCACAGCATCAAAACGCATTAAAATTTCCGATCGAGCAAATTCCTGGTTTAGGCCACAAGTAAAACATGATTTCAAGAACAAGCAAAAACTCTTCAGAAAATGGAAAAAAACTGAACACCCACCAGATTATATTCAATATAAAGAAGCTAAAGCACGGTTCATTCGAGTGAGTCGTCAAGCTCACTATGACATGGTGCGATCACATTTAAAGAAAGGAAGCAGAATATCTATTAAGAAAAGGCGTACGGATATAATGCCCGAGAACATCTCAGAATGGACCCAAGCCACTTTTGGAACTCCTCTGGCAGAAAATCAAGTTGGCAGTGAAGCCAACACAGAGAAAATCCGTGAAACAATCAGCAAACTGAAGACAGAGGTCTCTGCTGAACTGTCTCAAATCAATATCGCTAGAGATGACGTGAAAGCCGCTGTGAATAGCCTCAGGAATAAAGCCATAATTGGGCCTGATAAATTCTCGCTCTTCATGATTAAGATCAGCAGTGTATACATCATAGATCTGCTCCTTCACATTTTCCACAAAATTTGAAGTGAAAACCACTTTCCGAAGACATGGAATACGTACTTCGTTAAACCTGTTCCCAAAAATAACAATCCTAAATCCGCCAAAGACTACAGGTCTATTGCAATTGGATGTTTCTTTTCAAAAAATATTTGAGAAATCCATTTTAAATACCATCACTGCTTCGGGCATAGACCGGAGTACCTTCATTCAGTGATCCACAAGGATCGACTACCACAATCTCATGGTGACTCTATTTCGAACCCAACATGCCCTTAACTTCAGACAGCAACTAGATATTGTCTTCTTAGACGTTGCATCCGCTTTCGACAGTATATCCATCTCGGCTATTACTATCATCTTGGAGGAATATTTCCATATAACTGGGCACGTATTAGTTATAATAACGAGTTCTTTGAAGGAGAGACACATCACTGCCATAAATGGAATTCCAAAGAGACCTTCCAAGTCAACAGGGGAGTCCCACGAGGTGGTGTCCTCTCTGCTACACTCTTTGCAACAGCACTGCATCCTTTCCTGACCCAAAATCAAAAACAATTTGCCTTATATGCAGACGGCTTGAAAATTTTCATCACCTCGAACGACCAAAACACAACGAAGAAAACTCCAAAATCGCCGAGTTGCAAGAATACCTTAATTGCATGGGGCTCCGACTAAATGAACACAAGACAGCACAAATGATTTTCACCAACAAGGTAATAAAGAACCACATATCAATACGCATGAATGGAAGCGTGGTCAAAAAAGTCAGGACACATATTGACTTGGTCTGAAATGGGACGAAAACCTAAACTTCACGCCCCATTTCAGACGGGCAAAGAAGAAAACTTACGCAGCGCTATGAACCACTAGACAGGAACTGGTAGGTATCAGGAATCCTGACCTTGTTAAACAATATATTTTAAGATGCGTTATCCCCATCCCTCTCTACGCATCTCAGATTTGGTCTTCTGCCCCAGATGCTACCATCAAGGCTTTCCTGGGTTTAGAGTACTGGATGCTGAGATGGTTAAACAGGATCACTACGCAGCCATTTACAATCTTAAGGGCTGTTTTATATGCCAACTTGGATATCACGCCTTGGTCTCACATAATTGTCACCAAGAACATTCTCACGCTTGCAAAACTGCTGACCGGGAGACTCGACTCGCCGAAAACTGACTACCTGCTGACTCGGTCCCGCATGACGCAAAGGTGGGCGAATAGGACACCATCCCCTACACTCGCTCACGCAGCTGGAAAGCTTTCAGCGATTTTTTCCTTCTAACACCATTAAGATGTACAACGATCTTCAAGCAGACCCAGAAAAGCTTTGCACAGAGAAGAGGTACAGGACTGAAATGTTTCAGAATGCATTACTCCACCTATAAATGTTGAGACCACAGATGAAAACAAAAGAGAATGCAGGAAATGAAGAATGAACTGGTCGGGACTGTTTTTGCTCCGCCCTAGTGCTCCTGTTCAGTTTATATTGGACGTCTTGTCTTTCTGTTATCTCGCTGTAAATAGTGGTGTAGATGAGAACATTCTCTAATTCCTTGTAAAATTGCAAATTATGCTTTTGCTCTCTTTCTATCTGCCCGTCATGTAAAAATAAGGCAATGATATGTATAATATAATTAATTAGACAATGTATAATTTATTAAGACAATGTAAATTATAAATGGATAATTATGTATATAACTTATATTTGTATATATGAATGTGCTCCCCCCTGGTTAATAGCCGTAAGCGGGTGTCTCTTAGGAGAAAATAATAATAATAATAACAATAATAATATATGGATAACCTATGCAATATGTATGAAAAAAATAATAATAATAATTACGGGCTTTCTATTCGTCCGGTTTTAATGAAATTGGAAATGCTCGGCAGATCTTTCTGAAAGATCTAACCATAAAATTTTATTATACTCTATCCAGTGGGAGTCGATTTATTACATGCGGACGGACGGACAAGGAAATAATAATTGGTTTGATTGTAATAAAATTTGGGATGGCTTGACAAATCTTTCTATAAGCCTCAAACAAAATCTCACAAAAATCCATCCGCTAGGAGCCAAGTTATTACTTGCGGACGGACGAACATGGTGAGGACAATAGGCGCATTACCCATATATGCCTACGTCCTTAAAAATAGAAACAAAAAAATAATAATAATAAAATAAAAATACCACAGAACAAGACGAGCTCCAAACCCGTGACCTTTAGATGAGAAGGCTTTCATCCCAGGCCACAGGGGCTGATAATAGTAGAATTAAGCAGCGATAAGGGGCAAAGCAAACTTTCTCCCTCAATTTTCTCTTCGGGGGGAGGGTTATACGTTTGGTCATTTTGCTCTTTTTCCATTTCTCTCTCGACTTTATGCTAATGAAGTTTAAAATAAATCGGAGATGGTCGTGCATTTCCTTTGTTAGTTAGAATGAGGATGCTGACCACAATCGGAACGCGTGCAGTGCGAAGAACTGCCGGAAATAGGCTTCGCTCTGTTGATCAGAAAAATTTTACTTCTCCAGAAGAAGGGATGGACAGCGAACAGGGAGAAAGAGCCAGAGGGAAACTTTTAAGCGGGCTACATCCCTGACAACATTGCAGCGTCTGTTGAATGCTTTCGTCCTACGTACTGCATTTCTGCTCAAATTTTTATGCGCGTGTTGCACAGCCCTGAGAAACATTATTTTAAATTGTAGACTTCGTGCAGCAGAATGCTTAGGGAAATGCCACATATCTGACGTTGGCAAGGCTGGTTTATGAACTGTAACTGAGCTTGAGGGGCGACGAGGACTACAAGCGAATCAAGACGTCTTGACTAAGAGGCAGTCAAGTATACGCTGTTTACAACCTCGAGGCAGGGATGGTCGGTCATCAACACGAAAAGTATCATGGGTAATTACATGGTTCACAAAGGGGCCTTTTTGTGTTCTGGAAAGGAAAGACACGAATACTCTTTGAGGGGCAACTTGTTTTGTGTCTACACTATACACGTTGAGGGAGAGAAATAAACTTTTTTTCCTCTCACTCCCTTTTGCTTATTTAAAGTTTTTTTATACCTTACAAGAGACCAATTTATAATATTACACCAAAATACAATATTGTGTTTAAACAAAAAAAGAAAGAAAGGAAATAGTAGGTTGGTGTGATGTTCCACGTATGGAATGCCAGAGCTAGGATAAATAACATAAAGGAAAGTTGGAAAAAAAAATATAAAATAAAAAAAGGAGTGCAAAAAGTTTAAATTAAGTAAATTAAGCAAAAGAATACGTTGAAATTAAATTAGAAGAATCCTTCTAACGCCTACGCTCTTTTCCATAATTACCATCTTTTTTTTCTGGACGATAAACCCAAGTTTTAAGGAGAAAAAACCACGCTATCCTCGCCTGTGACCGACTAACTCAGTCTCGTTCTGAAAAAGGCCCATCAAAATTGTTCGCATCATTGATGAGATTGGAACTCAGTGCTACTCACGAGGGCTGTTAACAGGTGACCAACCACTATCCCTATTTTGTAGATACTCTTGGCCTTCGACAATCATTCTTTCAACATTTCATATTAACATCACTGCAATTTTATAAATACCACGCATACATTAAAAAATACCAAAAAACCCATCTTCTTTCGACTAACGTTGAAAGAAGTTGGGTTTTAGAGTCTGTGGTCTATTTTCTGGACGATATTATTTGGACGTTTTATCGAATTTTTATAAGTTATTTTAATCTGCTTAGATCTTTGCTTTCTTTAAAAATTTTTAGTTTTTTTTTTCTTACTTTCCTTTTCTTTCTTCTTCTCGGTCTGACATTCTATGAGTTGAATATGACACCATCTCTCTTTTATCTTTAACTGCCTCTAATTATATTACGTTCTTCTAAAGCAGCCTTGCCCTTGAAGGTGTAATTTCATCCTCTCTTACTTTAGTTCCATCATTACTTATATTTACGCACGTAAGAGACCAACACAAGATCCACCCATTTGCCCCTGTTGTAATACGTAAAATTAAATTTTCATTACTTTAATTTTTAGATTGATCTTGGTTTGTTTCTTAAATAAAATACGTCAGTAAAAGTAAAATATAAAGTGTGGGGTATGCAAATTTTCAACGCTCTTCTCTTTGCACCAGTTGACCATTATCGCAGTAGCAGTAGTATGGGAAGGTGCTTTGTCATGCTGTTAAAGCACAGTCTGAAATGTAGTTGTAGGGTTAGTATGTCTCGATGTATTTAGAACAACCAAACCCAGTAAAATAACATCCCCGAATTTGTCATTTCATCTTCCATTTCGACATTCCATGCATCACGTGATTGCAAAATACTTAATAGACAGACAATTTTGAAAGCTTTAGGTATAACAGCATTAACAGAATTAGAATATGAGTCAGTGTTTTCAATAAATTCCCAAATCTTTAAATGAATCTATCCTTTCTGGGGAAGGAAGGAGTATCATCTACTCTTCTTGTAGTGACTCATTCACTCTCGCTATTTTCATTCTGCGTTGAGTACTGAAAATTAATAAAAGAAATAAATGTGTTTAAAAATAAACCTTTCAAAAGTTTTACTATTAAAAGTTTTAATATATTATTTTTGAAATTTAATTATATATTAAAAATTTTAATGTAAAAAATTATAGCAAAAATTAAATAATTTTTAAAAAATTAATTTAAATTTTAAAATTTAAATTACTATAGTAAAATTTAATAAAATTTAAAAAACTTTAAATTTCAATTTAAAGTTTTTTGCTTTAAAATTTACTAGTGCAATTTATAAAAATTGGCAGAAATTTATCAAAATTTAAAAAAATTACAAATTTTAATAAATTTATCATCAAAAATGACAATATAGTAAATTAAATGACTACATTTGAGATTAATAAAGCACTATTTTGTGCTTTATTTTGTATTGCGCTAAATAAAGCATTATATTTTTAAAGAGTACAGGACCTCGTTCATTTACATCGTTCACATCACACGAGGTCCTCTCCTGCGTATACATTACGTGTACCCAGGAGAGGACCTCGTACAATTATACCTGTACAATTATTTAATTTTCATAGTGTGCAGTTAAGGGTTTTTGTTGGTGTTAGCCCTTGAAAAATCGCTGAAGATTTGTCAGTATGACTGCGTGACATTTATCATTAAATCAAAATATTAAGAAAAATTTTACCTTGACCTTTTTGTTAAATAAATATCTATTATTCAAGAGGGTGATGCTCTTTGCTTCTTACCCCATTAGCTTTGCAGACATGCGAGGGGAAATTAAATTAAATAAGTTCGAGTTAAATAATTCAATATAATTCTTTTCCCGTCATTAGTTTTGACCTGCAAAAAGTTGGTAGTTGGTAGTTCGCTCGTTGGAGATCCTCAACGTCTGGAAGTGTTGCCATAGCAACCACCTCGTGACCTGGCATAGGAACCGTTCTCGACCCCATCATTTAACTAGGGACTGTGTCCCGAGGGCAATTGCCGAGAATTAGCTGTATGACATCCAAAGATTGTGTAACGTTCGAGCCGACCGCACCATTCCATCAATACTAATATGACCTCTGACACCTGTAAGGAAGTGTGTGCAAGGCCCTGTCGAACATCCGGGGCGTGGGGAAGCACTTTTGTTTACAATTTGTTTGCGTCACTACGGAACGTTTGCTCTCGTTAAAGGCGATGAACGTTTCTCATTACAATCCGTCTGTCGCAACCCAAGGGAGTATGTAACGGATACACCTTTCCTGGCACGTGTGTGTGCGTGCACGCACGACTGTCAACCATCTGTACGCGTGCGGATGAAAAAAAAAAAAAAAGAGGACGGAAGTGGGGAGGGGGCCAATGCTTATTTAAACAGACGCGGTTCCACCGAAACACCCGCACGGGTCACGAGATCATCTGGTCTCCATACAAATGAAATATGAGTCCCTGATTAGTCTCGTGTACCCAACTCCCCATCCCTGCAGTTGAGCTTCACAGCTCGTTCGTACCTTGTCGATGGATAAGAATATACTGCCAGGATAACCCCCTACCCTTCCTTGTTCCACAGACCCTACTTTAGGACTTCTGTTGCTGCGTTCTTGTAGTCCAAGGACACATAGTTGACAGTCACTCACGTGTAACGACTCTCCATTGCTCACTAGGGTGGGCTGGGCTCGCGTGAAATCTTTCGGACTTCCTTGTTCGCATAATCTCCAAATGGCCTTTCTTTTTTTAGATGTAGGAAGCAGATAAAGATTTATATAAGAACCTATATAATGGATGATAATTCTAAGAAAGAAAACTCTACTCAGTAAATGTAAAGTATGAGATCAGATCAGTGCCATCGAGCATCTATTGAGCATTACACCCGTCTTGAACGTTACATATTTACTTAAGCTGAAAGACAGGTTTTTTTTTTTTTTTTTTTCATAGCTATAAAGCGGACGGCTAGAGTCAAAACAACTGCATCCGCCCCTTGGTGCTTCTTTACGATAACATCCTTGAAGCGAAGTTAAGCAATTTGTTTGAGTAATTTGTATACAAACACAGACAAAAAAAAAAAAAAAAAAACTATGATAAATACATGCACTGGCCAAAATATGGGTGAATTCAATCTGACCCAAATTTATTGGAATTAGTTGGAAACCTTTGGGGAATTTTTTTCTAAATAAACTAGATTATTATCATTTGTATGAGCATTTCAGAGATAATAATAGGGGTGAGAATATTCTTGACCTCATCATTACTCACGAATTAAGTGACATCACGGGGGTTTAAAATACAGAAAAACCATCGGCAGTTAGTGATCAAGCAGTTGTCAGTTGGAAAATGAAGAAAGATGTTGCAGTAGTTAAAGGCATTGGTTTTATTTCAGAAGAGGCGACTTTGACAGTTTAAGGCGCTAATGGCATTTATTAATTGGACAGTTGGAAAAATAGAACAGAAAAGGAGAAAATGGGACAGTTACAGAGCGATGAAAAGTACTGAAGCCTACAACAACTACAAGTAGATTTGTAAAAACACCCCAAATAAGGTTAGAGTGGTCAAGGCTGAGTATGAGAAAGCATTGGCTAAGACAGCAAAGGATGGAGATAAGGAATTTTTCATGTATGGTCGTTACTAAATAAAGACCCTTCGTGTTGACAAGAGGCTGTGCGAGAGTTGACAAGAGGCTGTGTATGTTAGGTATCTTTTGACTAAATACGTCCTTGAAAGAACCATATTCCAGAAAGGTGTAGCGGGGAGGAACCTCATTTACATCGAAGTGTAATTGGTCTTCTCTGGAATTCGGTTAGCAATAATCTCGTTTGCCGAAGTTTTGATAAAATTGTTTAATAGATTTTCAAAAAGTTCCTATTCATCTGCACTTCTTGGTATTTCTTCGTGAATTAGGGTTTGCCCATTTAAAATACAACCTCAGTATTTGCATAACATCAATAGTTTGCTCAGTAAAAAGATAAAAATGCACAAATAGGCTTCATGTGCACTGCAAAACTTGTCGTCGCCAATGATCTCTTCCTCATCTGCTTCGGACCTTTGATTATTTAAAATAACATATTAATGAGTGTTTCGTTTCATTAAATTTTCAATGTCGATCCCTAATAATATTCATTACCATAGCAGAACGAGTCTTGGAGATAACCTACATCTTCCTTTGGTAACTATAGCAACTGAAAGAAAAAAAAAAAAACATACGTATTATGCGGTTACAGCAGTCTCATATGCTACGCACTATAATAGTCGGCATGTTGCTGCCAATTGCTCTTGCTGCCAATACTGGCGCCACACGGCGAGGCAATGGACTCTATAAGGCCTATGAACCTTGCAGGTTGTGTGTCATACAATGTCGCCAAGATTGAGTACCGTAGATCTGCAATAGTCCGCGGTGGAGGATCCAAGCACCGGATCTGTCGCTTCACATAATCCAAGATATGTTTTGTAGGATTCATATCCGGCGGCCAAGGTAGCACGTGGAAGTCACTGTCGTGTTCGTCGAACCACTCTCGAACAATACTGTGATAGGCAGCATTATCCTGCGGGAATATACCGTGTCATTCGGGAAGATATTCACCACAAAATGCCGTACTTGATCAGCCACAATGGATAGATAGTTTTTGGCATTCAGAGTGCGGTCTGGGGGTATGAGGGGCTCCAAGAGATTCCCTGGAAAACATCTCCCATTCCAAAACACTGCCGCCACTTTCCTATTTCTGTTGGACTAGGATATTGGAGTGAATCCTCCTTGCAGTTTGTCGCTATACCCTCCATCTACCATCCGTATGACAGAGCTGGAAACATCGGAAAAGGCAACTTTTTTTCCATGTGTTAATTGTCCAATGATGCCGTTTCAAATATAGACTTAATGAGTCTTTTTGGCGATAGATACCTTGACCGGACGCCTACTCCGGACTCCCATATGGAGGAGGGGTCTTTGAAATCGTGGTCTACCGCCGGTCGTTCCCCTGGTTAAGCTCCATGGTCATCCGTTCCACAGTTTACTATCTATTGGCTTGCACACGGTGGGAGAGCCTGCGTTCACCACGACCATGGAAGAGGTATGGGCACACTCGCCATTGGGTTGGTGAGTGCTGCTCCGTCCACTCTTGGAACACCTTAACTACAGCACTTGGCGAATAGCTCACAAGATTCGCAGTTTCAATAATAGTAACGTTTTGACAACCGGTGCCGGACAGTCATCCTTTTTCAAAGTCCGTCATATCAACTCCATTTCCCATGTCGATCAAGTACTTCGTATAGACCG
The DNA here is from genome assembly GCF_048544385.1 of Mastigoproctus giganteus. Classification (NCBI taxonomy): domain Eukaryota; kingdom Metazoa; phylum Arthropoda; class Arachnida; order Uropygi; family Thelyphonidae; genus Mastigoproctus; species Mastigoproctus giganteus. The sequence goes on from NC_143587.1 coordinate 60,443,810, forward strand.
CATACTGCCAACCTGCAGTATCATATTTAGCAGTTCTCACCACAATCGTGTGCCAACAGGCGGGGGAAAAGGCTTGTTGCTAAAACACGGGGTGTGTAATGTTTTGACTGGACACTGTATATATATTTTTGTACAAATATAAGTTTGTTCATCTTCATCAGATGTAAACAATGGAATTCGTCGGGAATTATGTTTTTGGGTTTGCTTTTCGAGTTCTCGAAAAGTATGGTTGGTTGAAAATTCGAGACAAATACAAGCTAAATTCAAACTAAATTCAAGCTAAATTCAAACTAAATTCAAGCTAAATTCGAGTTAAATTTTATGATGTCATACATCATAAAGTTTATTTATTGAAATAAATAAAAGAAAAAAAAGGAGAAAATAACAGAAAAAGTACTAAAAAGAAAAGAGAAATTAATAAAAACTGAAAGGTGAAACTAATAATAAAGCGATCTTTGTTTGAAGACCGAAATATGAACTGAAATAACTTTTAACTTCCATCAGGATACCTCAAGATTCCTTACTATGAGTTTAGACAGGATTACAAACACAAAATCTCCTTGGGAGTATCAACGTAGATGGTGATGTCATAAGACTGATTTCCATATTCGGAAAGTAGGCTAAAACATGAAAGAAAGAATGGAGAAAGATTTCTTAACTTCCTCCTCGAGTTTGTTAAAATATTTAATGAGCAAAGTGAGAGTAAGCACGACCTCTGGTGTAAAAAGAGACGTAGTCAATGACAATAGGAATTGGCCAGAAAAGAGAAACTCGTTCTTCCTTTTGAGACAATGCGTAGGAAAGCGAACGGGGCTACTTTTAATCCTTTAATTGAAGTCAGCCATTCACAACATCACGCTCTGCAGTCCTCTCCTATTCGACCCACACAGAGAGATTAGTGTATGTGTAGTAGTAGATCAAGTTATTACTAGATTGAAGGTCCACTTCCGTGAGAGAGAGAACGAACAAACGTCCCTGCACTCCTTATACATTGTTTCAGTTTCTCACGTGAACCAACCAGAGTAGGTCACACAAGAACACGCTCTGGAGATGTCAGCAGGAGTTGTTCTTCGCCATACACTGGGTTAAAGGTGTCGGAGAGCTCTCTCATTCCTCCGATTCATCTGACTTAGATTTCTTCTCTCACTAGAGGTCGCTTTATGTGTGTGTGTGTGCGCGCGCGCGATACGCAAGAAGGAATGGAATAAGTAGTTTACGACTTCTAATGTTTGCTTTTCTTCTCTGGATTTCAAACGCTGTCAAACGTGCGAACATTTTCTCTCCAGATGGCCTTCTGACGTCACAAAACGACTTATGTAAGAATGAGCTAGATCTTCCTAGTTTACTCTTGAAATTTATTGTATTTTCCTTTCACGCAAACCCGCCTCGTGTATCCACGCTAGATTTAATTCTGCTCTTCTTAGAAGTTTCTGCTCGAACCGGTTGTTAAGTGCAAATTTCCATACGATTTTCTACGAAATTCTTACGTTCGATCGATCATTTATAAACAGTAATTGTTATCTCGTTTCTAAATAAGATTTTAATTGCATTAGTATTATTATTGCAGTATGATGGATGATGACTTCAAAGGAGGACTGATTATTGGTGATGTTAATTTATAAAATCAATCATAAAATAATTATGCGAAGAATGATTTCAAATTTTTCGAAATTTGTAAGATCCTTACCATAGCTCATATAACATTGAAAGAACAGAGAAATCATGCTGATGCTCGGACTTTGTTTGAATTACCTATCCAAGGATGCTTCCATTTAAAACAATGTAATTTTAACCGAACTATCACTCAGAAACGCTTCTGCTCATGTACTAACTAGAAACTGTTAGCTAGATGGAGAACCTAATTGAAACTTGCCTCGCCACGTAGTGCGAAGATTATGAATTAAGTGGCATTGCTTTTCAGACCACCCTTGTGTTTTATCATGCACTTCTGACTTCATTTAAAAGAATGTTTGTTTTATTTAATATTTTTTATTGTAAGAATGAATGGAAAATGTTTCCTGACCTCCTATTTCCATTCGTGGTTAAGATATAGAGCATGGCGAAACCCTGTTAATTAAAGGAAGGTGGTATGAGGCGCAAGGCCCCTTTGCTGAAAGAGGTTGCATAAAAACGTAAATCTTGGTTCACATAACGGATTGGTACTACGTAGCCCTATTTCAGAATACATCCCACCGCGTTATAGAAGGGCGATATATATTTTCATTTAATTAAAAAAACATTTCAACAAGCTACCTCCAGACCAGGATTTATTTAGAAGCATCTTTCACTTCTAAACCCCTGGAAACCTTTTGTATCTATAGTAAACTTCTATTGCTGGTCATCCGCTAATTATTCGTACAGTTGATGGCTAAAACTCCTCTAGGTGTCGCTGTTTGACACATAACAGACCCAGAGCTGTCAGACTGTTTGTCTTCGAGGTTAGCAAACATTTCCTCGAAAGCCAATCTTTTCCAAACACGGACAGGCTCGGTGCACAGGAAAATCACTGAAGAACAAAAGCATATTTGGTTTCGACGTAATGACCTGAATGATAAATTTTATTTTTTAACTGGAAAAAAAAAAAAAAAGAAGAATTTTAGCGTTCTGCTAAAAGATCATTTGATTCTTTTAATCTGTTTGCATAGTTACCTTTTTGATTCACCGAAAAGTAGTACAGCATCTGCAACATTACTCTTGCGATGTCGACTAGTCGTTACCCCATCGAAACCTGTTGAAAGTAGACCTAAAGGAACATTTTCTAAATTGGTTGCTAACGCAAAAAGGGGCCAACAACTTGCCTCTCACCGGAGCCATCGTAACAGCGTTTATTCTACAGTAAAGTACTGCAGTGTCATCTTACTTTAATTGCAGGCCAAGCCTGTACCTGACTCCAATACTGACATGACTGGCTTCGTTGTCCTTGGCAGTAGCAAGCACCCTTGGTAACTAAATAAGGAATGTTGCGTAAGAGTATATCGTAGGGGCAGATGGTAGTCGCGAGACCCACGCCCACATTGTCCAAATGGATGTTTGTGTGCTATGTTCTGCTATTTGATCACACACACAAAAAAGAAAAAAGACTTAAGATATTCGTTTTAGTTTTTTGTTGTATAAAACAGATTTATTTACTTTTAAAAAGTTCAAAAAGAGCTAGGAAAACTGGCCCGTTAAGGGAAGCATATTGTGCATACATACAGTAGTAGTCAATAAAACATATATAGTAATTCTTTGAAAATTTGCTTCAATACAGTATGGAACAAGAATCATTTAGTGCTACTGAGATTCAAATAAATTTAGGGCACATAAAGCATCATGCTTTATGTGCCCTAAATTCCTTTTCCAGCTAGGATATTAGAGCTGGAAAAGGAATTAGAAAATGTGAATTGGAATATCATCGGTTTGGCTGAAACAAGAAGAAGAAATGAATCACTTATAAGTTTATCAAGTGGAAATCTGCTGTACACCAATGGAAACAGTGAAAGGAGTGAAGGTGGAGTTGGGTTTCTGGTCCATAAAGATTTTAAAAACAACATTTTGGAATTCAAAAGTACGTCACCAAGGGTGTCAAGACTAATACTCAAGATTTCTAAGAGGTACAAGCTAAAGATTATAATGATTTATGCACCAACATCGAGCCATGATGATGAAGAGGTTGAAGAAATGTACACTGAAATTGAGAGTCTTCTAGATGAGCAGAAAACCCACTACACTAAGAAAGGAGATAAATCAGAAATTGGAAATTATAGACCAATTAGCTTGTTATCCCACATCTACAAGTTGTTCACAAGGGTCATTACTAACAGATTAGAAAGAATACTTGATGAGAATCAACCGAAAGAGCAAGCTGGCTTTAGGACAGGATTCTCAACTATGGATCACCTTCACGTAATATCACAGCTAATGGAGAAAGCAAATGAATATAAAACACCATTATGCCTGGCATTTGTGGATTATGAAATGGCATTTGACTCCATACAGCATAAGGCAATGTTTGGGGCACTGGAAAGACAAGGCATAGATACTCCATATATTATGATTTTGAAGAAAATATATGAGAGTGCTACATCCTTTATTAGACTAGACAAAGACAGTAGGAAATTTAAAATCGAGAAAGGAGTCCGACAAGGAAACACAATATCTCCGAAGCTGTTTACTGCTGCCCTTGAGGAAGCTTTCAGAAGATTAGACTGGTCGCAGAAAGGAGTCAATGTGAATGGAGAGTACCTAAACCATTTACGATTTGCAGATGACATTGTGGTCATAAGCCACGATCCCAAAGAATTAGAGGAAAATCTTAATCAGTTATGCACAGTTAGTAAGGATTTTGGACTAAAGATGAATATGGCTAAAACAAAAGTAATGATGAACAAGTATGCCACGGAAAGGGAAATAATGATTGAAGGAGCAGTAATTGAAAAGGTGGAGTCATATACTTATCTGGGACAAGTTATTAGCTGTAATAATGATAAATGGCTGGAAGTCAAGAGAAGAATAAATTTTGGATGGATAGCATTCAGGAAATATAGTCACATACTGAAGAGCAATATCCCAGTTTGTCTGAAACGTAAAATAATGAACCAATGTATACTCCCCACCATGACTTATGGAAGTGAAACTTGGGCACTCACCAAAAGAATGGAAGAGAAGCTAAGAACTACACAGCGAAGAATGGAACGAATTATATTGGGAATCAGACTGTTAGATAAAAGAGAAACACATGGATTAGGCAGCAAACTCAAGTAAAGGACATTCTTATCAAAACTAAAGAACTAAAATGGTCTTGGGCAGGACATATAGCTAGAAGACATGATGACAGATGGACTAAGAAAATAACAGAATGGTACCCAAGAGGAGCTAGAAGAAAACCTGGAAGACAAAGGCGGAGATGGATAGATGAAATTCACGAGTTTTTGAGTAGTAAATGGATGGCCAGTGCTCAAAACAGAAGGAACTGGAAAGTTGCTGGAGAGGCCTTCATCCTGCAGTGGACTGAAAATGGCTGATGATGATGATGATGATGATGAAAGCATCATGCTACGAAATATAAAATATTATTGTACACGTAAGCATAGCCTAATTTTGTATTGCAGTAAGAAGTAGGTTTGCTACTTGGTGCATCGATCTCATGTTGTGGAAGCCCTCTGCCACGAGTTGCCTCAGTATCGTATTACCCTAAATAATAATATATATTCCTCCATCTCCAGTGGAGGAATATATATTGCTGTTTAGAAAAAAATACTTCCACTGGAGTAGTGTTTTTTAATTTATAATAGTGCAATACCAAGGAAACTCGTGGTGAAGAGCCTCCACAATATGCTGGACTAAGCAGTAAACCCAGTTTGCTACTTAGTGCAACATATTGTGGACCGCAACCTGTGTAAGCGACCTTTGTAAATAGCCTGTATTTATAAACCCAGAAGAGAAAAAAATTATCAAAAAATTATAAGAAGAAATGATAAAAAGGGTGTGGATGCACTATTTTTTATTTTCTTTTGTTTTCTTGGTCTTCCCATCACTCTCTTACTATCTGTTTGCTTTTACCTATTTATTAACTCAATTTATCTATAAGGGATGTTCAAAAAGTAGTGGTGACATGGCTGTTACAAAACAGAAGCTTTTCATCAGTGAGACATCGGGCAGTACATTATATCCGCATGCTTCCAGAAACTATGGGGATATTCCTTTGCGTTTCACCCTTATCAGACTTCAGTCTCTATCCAAGAGCGCCGATCTTGCTTAGTAAATACAGCTGAGAGCGCCTATAGCACGCACTTGTTCTTCCCTCATCCACCGAAACAACTTTCCCATTCACGTACGAAACGTTTATGTGAATGGGAAGGTTGTTTCGCGAACGGAAGAACTTTGTTTAAGAAGCAATCTCTTACTAATGAAAAGTTCCTTTTATCTGTAACAGCCGTGTCACCAGTACTTTTCACACAACCCTCTTTAGATAAATTGACAGTTGATAAATAGGTAAAATCAGATGGGTAGTAAGAGACAGAGAGGAGAAAGCAAATTCAGTGATGGGGAAGACCAAGAAAGCAAAATAAAATTTAAAAACCGTGAAATCACAGATACATGAGGTCGAAAAGCGGAGAGAGAGAGAGAGAGAGAGAGAGAGAGAGAGAGAGAGAGAGAGAGAGAGAGTAGAATGCAGTCGAAGTAGCATCCAACGAGGTCATAGTGTCCAGAAATTCAATTGGGTCAGTAGGATGCGAATATTGCACCATCCGCCTACAAGTTCCACTTGGGTAGTTCGTATAAATTTCACATGCTGAGAACTGTACGGCTGTTCATGTCTTTCTCACGAAATCTTTCCTTGTAGATCAAGGATCTATGGATTCATTGATCAATGAAGCGTCCATCCCATGGCTGGCTTCCCTAAGAGTGAGTTATTCAAAAGCTGGTAACGACCCGTAACTATTTTTATACTCCTTTGTAACCGCCAGGACTGCTGCAGATGAGGTAATAGTTCCTAAATAGGGAATACTGTGATTGAGATCCCGATTTATAATAACAATTATTGTAATAGGAATAAGGCTAATGATTATTATTATCTGGAGAAAATGTTTCATTGGGGGTGTCATTATCACTAAAATCATCTTAAATTTTCACTTGTTCCGAGTAATTCTTTAGATAATACGCACATCCCTTAAGGAAGATCCTCTTTTATATTTTTAAAATTATATTTATATATTTATTTTTTAAATCTACACTGTTTTAGTTCACTAAACCGGAAAATGACTCAACTCACTTATTTTTGGTGTCGTTATGGGACTCTTCGATACGGCAGCAACTATTTTTAGGGTTATATTAACAAAAAATTAAAGCTTTGGTACAATAAAATGATTTTGGATCTCAGCTGACATTTTATAAATTTATTTCATATATTTCTTTCGGAAAAAAAAAAAAACTAGGTGGCGCAACGTTATAGTCGCGCCACCTAGTTTTCTGAGTCACCATTATTTCTTGTTAAAAATATTTCACAAAATATTTCTTGTTAAAAGTAAAACAGAAATGTTCTTAAATAGTAATTTAATTTTCGTTTGAGTTTATTTAAAAAAAGAAACAAATTATTTAAATATAAACAGCGAATTACATTTCAGTCGTTTTAGCAAATATTAATTAATCATAATTTATAATTTAACAAAAAATAGAAAAAAGAAGCGACTTTTATGCGCGAACTAAGAATCTATTAGCAATTGAAGTTAGGATTATAAACAAAATTATGAAGTAAAATACATAGAAAAAAATCAAACGCCATTTGGGGGGTGGGGGAAGGAAAGAAAAAGGAAAAAAGACATGGAAATATCGTACCAAATGATAGAAAATGACTACAGTTCTCTGAGTTCTAGGTCGCTAAGTGTCCATGGCGATAGGTATTTGATGTTAGCAACGATTTACTACTATGGTAGAGGCGAGGAGGAGGTGGGTTAGAGAGAGGGGAGGAAGTGCAATGTTCAACTATACGGCGGTTCAATGACCGGAAAGAGTCGATATCACAAACAAGCTTGGCAATTCACCCACCTTCACGACACCCGCCCGTTCCCTAATCATTCGCGAAGTTATTTCTCATTTTATTTCTTTCATTTTTTTTATTTGTAGTTGTGAATTCAATTTTACATCCATTCTAGATTATTTTATTTCTTTTTTTTTTGAAAAGGAAGGTGGGGCAGAGGAGATTGAGATGATTCTTATTGTGCACGAGTTGTTTAAATGCATTCACATGTACTACTGAACCTTCGACTTTGACCACTCGGCTGCTTTAGTATTAATATATTTATCATATGGTACAAGGAAGCCAGATAATTGCTGCACTAATCAAAAAAAGTTAGGTACGCATTGCGTTCCATTTCAGGTTGTTAAATTTTTTATTTCTTAAATTAATTGACTTTGTTTCTTCTTCTGTGATTAACAGAAGTGAAAAGTAAATAAATAATTTTATGTTAACAAACAGTTATTTATTAATCAACTAATAATATATAAAAGTAGTTTGACTTTATTGTACAGACCACGAAACTGATATTCACTCAACTTTTTTGTAATACTTTATTTATTTCCTCAAGAATTTTTAATGAAAATCCATGTTGAAATGTAACACATATTTCAATCTCTCTGATTTAACGAAATAAAGATATAGCAACACTCAACTCACATCGTAGTATGCGGTAAACATTTTAGTAATCTACTTTACTTATTTTTTCCTGGATTTTAATAACAATTGAAATATAGCACATATTTCGGGTTTCTGCTGTGATTAATATAATAGGAAAATAATAATAGTTCAGGATTTATATATTTAGTAAACTAAAAACAAAAAAAAAAAAAAAAAAACGAGCGCTTCGAAAAGAAACTAATTTCATAAGCGCAGTGCCTTAAGTTGGAGGATTTTTCTTTACTGCAAATTCGCAGCACTGCCCATTCGTTTATCCAATCAATGCATGATAGCAGTGTTTCAGCTACAATATACAAAATTTGGATAGCCTAAAAAAAAAAAAAAAAAAAAAAAACAAAACAGGAATAAGAATCCCAGAATTTCTGCTTATTCGATTAAAATTAAATTTGGAGTGTCTCAAGTCTTTATAAAAGAACGAAGTATAGAACTTCATGAAAATCCGACCACTGAGAATCGAGTTAGTACCTGCTGACAGACAGACGGAAAGACATGGCTAAGGTAATAAGCGCTTTACGTACATTCGAACACACCTAAAAACACTCGATGTATTTCCCTCCTCTCTTGGGCACCGAAGGTAAATCATCGATATGGAGGCTATCATGGAACTCTACATAACACCTGTCTGTACTGCACATGTCTGCCTGAATCTTAACACCCTCTCCCAAATCTCTCTCTCCCTCTGCCGTTTTCAATCCAATCTCTCCAAGTGCATAAGTTTATTTTGGGGTTGTTATTCCGCAACTGTATCAAACCTTGCATTTTTTCAGCGTAAAGCGTAGATCACCTATCTCAATATCCCTGAAGCCTATACAAGTTGTACTAAAGGAGTGTTTCTTGCCACTGGTTATTAACCACTCATCCGGTCTTGATACCATTTGAAAATTTTGACATCGTGCACTGTATCCCTTCGTCAATGTCATTTCAGAAAATTAGAAACAGGAGCGATCCCAGGCCTGACTTTGAGGAGGAATCCTACTCATAACCATAGTACTATTCTGAAGAGCAACTAATAATCGTTTGCTTCCTATACTGCAGCCATCTTGCAACCCACCTAAGAATCTAATCTGTGATCCCGACTCACGATTTTCTCTCTCTCTCTCTCTCTCTCTTTTTTTCTTTTTCTTCTTGCTGTTTCTACAGAAGCTTGCTTGCGCCATTTTTATAATAGTATAATGTAAAAGTTAATTTCTACGTCCTACTTCATGACTGATACTTCATGATTTAATGAGTGATAGTGTCACATAGTTTATAAGATTACTTAAACAAGATTTACAATACCATCCTTTCATTGTCAATTCCTTTACAACACCGTCTAGAGTTCCATTGAGATAAACCATTCCTGTCTACAGTGTATGACATTGTATATTCTATTCTTAATTGTTGCTTCCGTGATTTTTCCTTACCATTGAAGTTATACTGACGAGCCTCTAGTTACCCACTTCTCTCTTCAAACCACCTTTTGGATGGCAATATACTGGTGTTTTTCCAATCCAAGAGAATCACCCTTGAATGTAACGAAGTCCTCATTATTAATCTTAATGGTTTAATGCATTCCCTTGCCATTTCTTTTAAAAATAATTCGCAAATGCCATTTTCTGTAATTTTTTTATTAATAATTTTACAGTGTTCAGTATTACTAATGCGGGTTCCTCCTTTACATAAGAAGATGACGAGATGCATTTAGAATATTGTGTTCAGGTTCATTTGAGGAAAGATTGCTTTTTGAAAGGGTTCGAAGAAGAGCAACCAAATTTGTGAGGAGCGCTAATCGCTGTGTATATGAAAATACGAACTGCAAACCTGACGTCTTAGGAGGGGGGCTGATAGAGGTATATATAAGGCCCTGAAGGGGATTAGTAAAATCAATGAGAGAGGTACGAGGAGGTATCAACAAGTTCGTACCCTGACATAAATAAAACATCAGTAGGAAGATGCCGTTTTTAACAAAAATTGTCTACATATTCAATAACTTACGTGAAATTTCATTCCCGTAGGTGATCGTACACCAGAGGTGGAGCCCGGAATCTGAGGAAGGACGCTATGGTTGACAAAGTGGTGTATCGAGCAGTGACCAAGTTCCTGCATTTGCAAGGCAGGAAAGCACAGGAAATTGACGAAGAAATAAGAGCTGTGTATGGGCAGAATTGTCCATCCTATGACATTGTAAAAAAGTGGAAACGGGAGTTCCAGTGCGGCCGTAAAAGTGTCTTTGACGAGCCAAGAGAAGGAAGGCCATCAACATCTACAGACAGTGAGACGTTTGCAAAGGTTGAGCAGCTGGTGCTGAGTGACAGACGTCTGACAATTCATTTCATCGCAAATGCAGTGGAAATTAGTCATGCGTCTGCCCACAGCATTTTACATGACCATCTGCACATGTCTTAAGACCTTCACACGATGGGATCCAAGATTGCTGACCCTTTGCAGAAGCAATGTAGAATGCAGTGTTCTCACCAAATGCTGGATTTGTGGAATGCGGATGTTGAGAACTTTTTTGATCTTTTGGTTGGTGACAAAAGACGAATTGCTGGGTGTACCAGTATGATCCGGAGACTGAAGACATGTCAAAGCAGTAGCTTTGATTCGTCTCAGGACGTCATCAGTGAAGTGGAATCGTGGTTTCAGGCAAAAAGTGCGGACTTATATGATCAAGGCATTAAACAACTGGTCCATAGATGGGAGAAACGTTTTACTATACATGGAGAGTACATTAAAAAGGATTAAAGTTCCTGTGAAATTTCACCTTTCTAAGGCTATTATTTCTAGGTAAGGGTACGAACTTTTTGATAACTCTTCGTGTATTTTCACTGGCAGAACATAAAATAGCCAGGGAGCACAGATAAGACATTTTGGGGAGTTAGCAGAAGGCGAATCTCATGAAGTTTATTCTCGGCAGTGTGTGTGTAGATCATTGGAATCGGCTTCATATGAGAGTGAAAATATTTTCCTTTTTTTTTTTTTCTTTTTGGCAGATAAAGAAAAAAGTCAGCTTTCTTACATCATTTAATCATTAAATTACTAATACTTTCCCACATGTAATAGACCCAAAGACAGTTCAATTTTCCCTTTTTTTCATAGGTATTTATTCTCTTTGCTTTTCGTTCTGTATTTTCTTAACGGTATAAACGCATTTACGGTTTCCATGAAATTTATGAACATGATATCTTGTAAATTTGTCCCTTGTTGAATAGTATAAAGTGCGGTCATTACATGTTGAATTTACTCCTCAGGAAAAAAAAAAAAAAAAAAAAACGATAACCAGAGAGAAACAAATAAAAGAGAAACAATACATTAAAGGTCCTTTCTTTGAGTTGCACTTTTCTGTCAAGTTACCTTTCTCACAGGTCACATCAGTCTTCCTGGTTCGACGTATCCTGTTGCCGAGTAGTCTGTGACCCCCGGAACATGAACCCAACAACTGGTCGCACCCTGCAGCCTGGTTCACATAATTCGGGAGACGTGTTGGTGCGAGCATCTTGCGCACCTTCTGCTAGTGTATGCGGAGTGTGGTGGGCATCGTGACGGAGTAGTCGTCTTTCCGAACACCTAACAATGGTCAGGGGGTCAAGCCCCTCCTTAGAGAAAAGGTGGCGACTGGGTGAGGCCCCTTCGATGTGCGGGGCGACGAGGAAGGCGTCGTCCATCGAGAAAGGGGTGGGAGCTTTTCATTAAAATGCAGCCACCTGACAAGATAACGATCATTACACTCATTAAACGGACGCCTCCAAACGAAGCTGAAGTGGTGCGAGCGCTGTAATGACATTGTCCGACTGGTTGCAATCGGCCCATCCGCGTTTGTATTCACGCTCGTAATTGCTTACACTTTGTTGTTTCCGCTCGGCAAACACCTCGACGTGTCTCCCTTCGTCGACAGCAGCAATGAAAAACAGTTCAATGACACACCCGGTGAATTCGTGTCTGTTCCAGTGAGAGACAGAGACCTTCGCAGATGTAATTCACGGGACACTTAACTGCACACCGCTTTCAAAATGCGGTAAGTTTCCTTAGAGAAATGTCGGTGACGTCTCCAGAAAGTAGCAAACAAGACTTCTCTAAGTTAAAGAGAGGCCGGTTTGGCAAGAGTTCTACACCTTTCTTTCTGACTTTGCTTCCCCCCCCCCCTTTCATTTGTTTATTCTCCGTGTCTGTCTGTGTCTCTAATTCTCCTTCTGTACTTCTTTTCTCTGATTTCTTATTTCTTTTCTCTCTCTCACTTATTTGCGATTTTCTTTCTTCCTTTAAAATAAACCTCCTCGTGCAGAGGAGTTTAAACTTTACCCCATTCCTTCCGTCCTTTACCCTTTCTTTTCTTTTATCTTTCATTCTTTTTATTTTCTTCCTTTCGTTTTCCTTTCCTTCTTTCTTTCTTGTAAGATAAAAAGTCTCACGAGAAAGAAAGAATTTTCCGAAAGTCTGTTTCCATATTACCATTCCTTATTTCTTTCCTAAAGCCAACCTCTATATTTCTTTCGCTCAGGAGGTTCCCTTTTCTCAATTAGTCTTCTCCCCTTTCATTTTCATGGCCTTGCTTCCATCGACTTCCTTATTGCTATCTCTGCCCTTCTCAAGTATTATTTCTTTTATCTTTTCCTCAGTGTCGTCCACGTGACCACCCACATAACCCTGCAGCTGTAATTAGTCTAGCACACTTTATATTTCGCTTTCCAGTGCTGGTTTGTTGCATCAGTTTTTGAATTTCAATAAGCTATTGAGAAACAGATATTCCGTAAGCTCTCCTATTTAGGATAGGCTCCAGGAATTTGGTAAAATCCTGTTAAAATATTGGAAATAACCTACTTTAAAGCAGGAAATCTCTGATTGTATATTAAATTGTATTCGTACCCACTTTTGGCAGCCCTCCATATTTTAATCAGCGAATTACAAAATTAATCCTTCTCTCTTGCTGAGATATGAGATAACGGAAAATGAGTAAGATGGTCGCTTTAATTTTCATTATAATTTCAACAAGTTTTACTGTAAAAATAATTTAATAATATTACATCGATTTTGTACATCATTAACTTAATTCGATATTTGGGGAAGGCTTAACGTCTTCAGGGCAAAAAAGTATTCAAATTCTGTAACTCAAAACCAGACGTTACCTTTTTCAATAAACAAAGAAACGAACCAACACAGGTGTCCTTTGATCGAGTAGATGGATTTTCTTGCTTTAAGTTCCGACAGTTTGCAGCCAACCCTTCACTTTTCCTCCCAGTCACATACAACGACAGGGTCACTGAACTTACTGCAGGTCATAACTTGTCAGTCCTACCTGAAGCTCGCATCTTTGACATATGCTGCGAGTCATCTTTATCGTTGGGGGTTATTAAAAGGGGGGAAATAACGCGTGCGGTTATGGAATTGTGAAAAGTGTCGTGTGGAGGGACGGACGGGTAACCATTTATTCATATTGGCGTATATTTTGTTAGTGCAGTTCCGCATTAACTTGAATCTTTCTGAAAGTGGGTAGGATTATTTGCTGCTCTTCTAAAAGAAAAGTAGAGTGGCAAATAACTCTGTCTTAATTTGTTGTTAATGGTATTACAAAGTTATTATTGTTAATCAATGGAAAGTTTAGAGATGATGCCAGAGATTGCACCTATCTGGCAACAGCACGATGCAAACAGTAAGTTGCCGGCAGGTTTACATTCCGTTGTGGATGGAAAAATTTCATTTATGAAATTGTGCTTGTAGTATAAAAATATATTTATACAGAGATCATTATTTTAAATCTATTTTAATATACGATCAATATTACAACGTTCGCATGTTCTCTGGATCTGTTGGTAGTCTTACTTTCAGTTCATTTGTTCATCAAAATATTCCAAACATTCTTTAAGGTTGGGAAAGTTTTTAAAGTCTGAAATGAAGTTCTGTATATTTTACTGGATTTATTTTCTATACTCTGTTCTTAGTGTGCATATAAAGGTCGACCTTCATGATATTTGATGATGAGGGAACATTCAACTTTCCCGTGATTAGTTTTGACAGTGTCAGGATATTGACCATAAAACGGTAAGCGGAAGGCTATAGATCCAGTTCAACTAAGATCCAATATTCCATGAAGTATACCTTTGCTTTGTAGCTCCGATGAGCTAAATTGGTACTGTCATGCAATGACATTGGTAATGTCACGTGTACTCGTTAACTACTTTCTGCTCTATTACCCTGACGAGCATCCCATTTCTTAAATTTTCCAATTGGAATCCTGGAAAAGCATTTTCTTTCATTTTCATTTTGTAATGAAACTTTGGTTAATCTATTTAATCCATAAAGCGAGAGATAAATCTGACATTGGATTACCACCTTGTCATGTTGAAGACTCAACTGGCACATCAGTATGTCCAGCATAACCTTTTTAATATTGTGTATTGTACTGAATACCTATTGTTAGACTAAGTTATTTTTTATCAACATTTGAGTGGGTATATGAACTACAAAAATCACCAACTTGGAGAAGTTTGAAATGTGTACTGTCAGACAACACCTCTGTTTAAATATCCCTCATGAAGTGCATTCCTGACATGCAAAAGACGCCACGGGACTTTGCACCATCTTCTTCAAGTGCTATTAAATGGGTGCTGAGTTTAAGAAGGGCAGAATTCCATTTTAAAATGCCGACCATCCACCCTTATTCTGAAGAAAAGGTAGTGAAAGTGCGGAATTCTGTCAAGTGATTCTCTTTCTGAGTGTGCATTAGAATTTCATGTGATAGGATACATCAGCAATGAAAAATGGCTTGTGGTAATTTTTTTTTATTTTCATTTATTTCCCCCTACACAGGTAATAATAAAATACTTGTACATCTAGACTACAGTACATTTGAAAATTTTTCTGAGGCCTCTAGAGATGGGAGCCAATGTATTTGATCTAGAGCCGTGTGGATATTCTGAATACAGCCCGCAAAAATTTATAATGAGTTTACAGAGTAAACTCATGATGTTACGCCTCCCTTCAATCAGGCTCCATATTAAGAGGAAAGGGAGTAATGAAAAATTATGGTGAGTGAGTGAGCCTCTAGCGTGCGGTTAGCATGGCGTGGTTAGGGCACGAAAAAACGTGTTCAGGACACCCTATTTGGCGTTGGTAGTTTCCTGGAAGGCTGGTCGAGAGTAAGCCGTGTATTCTCAGACGTGCTAGCGGTTAGGGATGGCAGGAACATCCATCAACCATCTCTGATTTCGAGGTCATCTAGGAAGTAACCTCCTGTTTCATAACTCCAAGTGTTTTCGGTTCCCCAAAATACCTCCTACTATGGAATCGTGCTGTAAAAAGAGATCTAAGACGAATGCGGAAGTTAGTAATCATGTCCAGTTTAGTGTAGAGTAGCCTGTCAAAATCTTTATCCCTATGACCTTTGAACTATGTATAGATTTTGTAAGTTGGAGCAGAATGTAAATTTATCATCAAACAAAAGTGTAGAGTTTAGCAAAATATATAAAATGTAGAATACAGGGACAAGCTAGTCCCAAGTTAGGCGCTCTGTGTTTATGTCGCATTCCTTCATCTCTCTTAGATGGATATACATGCTGTACCTTCACGTTTGTAAAGGCTTAGTCAGAAATACGATTTCTAGGAATGATGCTTTGAGCCTGTAAACTTAAATGTTCATGAAGCATAAATTGTGTATTACTATAACCGTATATAACAATATGCCAATTCCGGTTTTGCTGAAATGATTAATAATTAAATACATAACAGACAATGGAAGAGTTCGCTACGATAGATCTTTAAAAAAACATTTTATTGGTGAGTTAATCGTTTGAGCGTTGAATGAAGTGATGCAAAATTATTTAATGCTTAGAATAAAATTCATTTAATCTTAAAGCATTAGTTAGTTAAATTGGTGTTTCATCATATGCTCACAGCATGAAATTACTGGTAAGTGCAACTTATGAATTTTCTATATTAGTTCTATAAGACTTTGTGACCTTGTTTAGGTTTAACAATATAGAACGCTTTCATAATCCTTCTGTACGGTCGATCTGCCAACCTGCAGTGGACCAGCGTGGCAAATCATGGTCCATTTCCCCAACATGAATTGTTAAGGAGGCTTCCATCCTGCAGTGGATTGATAATGGCTGTTGCTTACCATATTTTACCCCAGGGGCTCACAATGGTGAGTATGGGCTTGGCGCACCTAGGGTCCTGAGCTGGATATCATCATCTTTCTTCATGATTTCCTTCTACTTTTATTCTTGTTCCTCTCTTTCTTTTTAACTGTGCAAAATGAACCTCGCCCATTGACTTTTGGCCTTCAACCTAGTGGACTTGTTTTTTTTTTATATAAGTCCTAGCCACTGAAATCTCAGGAAATTAGGTGGCAGGACCTGCCAGAGTAAAATTCTTAGACTATTGGGTACCTGGTCTGCCTCCACGGGACCAAGTGTGGACAACGTTGGACCTCAGCAGGGGTCAAGCGGCTGAATGACCAGATGAACAACATAACATCACACAACTACGTGATCATCATCCACACACTTTTAAATCTCTGGCCTTCCCAGCGAATTGGTACACCTAGGCCGCCATAGCCTAGTGGTCAGGCGCGCGGGTGCATAAGTACACGTGCCTTGAGTGACCGGGGTTCAAGCCCGTGACTGCTGAATACGGTGCTGTTTCTTGTATCTTGTAAACTCCTCTGATCGTTTGGTCGTCCCGGAGTATAAACAGAAAATTTATTTATTTATTTATTTATTACAATCAAAGCAACGGGGAGATGAGGAAACCCCTGGTGCCGTTTGACATCAACACTCTCTTTGTCTTGTGATTTTGTTTATTTTTTAAATTGTATTACAAACTTATCTATCCTTCAGTAGAATATTTTAAAAAAAAAACACTAACTTGAAAAGTTAACAGTAACAACAAATATTGTACCCATTTATTGGATTACACCAACGTTATGAAAACTTTCAGAACGACCATCCGAGGGCCAGGAACGATTAAAAACGGAATATAAATTATATAACGTAAGGGAAAGATATTTCCTATATATTATTCCAACGAGATAACCCAAATTTTTCTTTTAATCTTAAAATAGTTGGATAAAAAATCGAAATAATATTAATAAATAAAATAAATAATAACAATAATTAAATTTTAAAAAATAAATAAACTAAATATATTTAAAACACTTCCAACTTTTAAACACCAATACTCAGTCTGAATGAACATATTAATGAATATATAGAATGGCAGTAAGGTGTGTCCGATATATATTCTTGCTTTTGTGATCGAAAATTCAAATTTGTTTCCATAGCAACGTATTATTGATGCAAGTAAGCAATGGAGATGAAAACGTGCTCGGTTTCTAGGGGAAACAACAAAAAAAAAAAAAAAAAATACTAATGTTAGGCAAGAACAAATACTTAGTCAGAATAGTTCCCCCTAGACAGGAGGGCCTCTCGTACTAGTGACCATACATACCTTAGTAACCTTGACAACCACACCCTACCAGAGGGGAGATAAGGAAGATTTATGGACTTGCCTTAATGCACACGTTCATCTTTAAGAACGATCTTAGAAGCCTTTGCACGAAAAGTAAACATTTAGTGATAACCTGATTATTAATCCAGTAGCCAGCTATATAAAGTTTATTGCGAATAGGGGAGCATATTTAGGATTTTACCGATTAAAATTTGCCCCCCCCCCGCCCCGGGATTAATCTTGAACTGTCTTGCTGATGGTAAAAACATCTTGCTTCATGCACCTGCAACTTGTCTTGGGGGTAATGGAACTTGTTTTGGGCATACTGCTTATACTTTATGAGGGGGGAGAGTAAATGAATCTAAACTCAAATAAATAGCAAAAATTAAACCAATCTCTAATCAAGATGTAGTGTAGTCATGAACTGCACATGCGTACAACGTTTAAGTGATTACGAAGTATCTGTCTAGATTGGATTAAGGTTAGGTTAAGTTAATTTCTGTCCCCCCCCCGCCTCGTCAAATTCCAAGCAACATAATAACCCCTTTTCCTTTGCCACTTATAAATTTCTTAGGATGAGACAGGCCCAATGCAGATATCTAATGTTCTTCGAAACTGTATATCTATATCCATCTCTGTCAGCATCACTACTTATCTAATTGACTAATTAATCATACCCTTGCTCTTGTCTAGTTTTTATTTGTCGATTGTAGCGACATCTTTTTGAAAGAACTGAGTCAGTGACCCTCTATGCGCTTGGGGTATCTTCTAAGAATTTAAAGGCAAAAAAAAAAAAAAAAAAAAAAGTCACGTGCGTGGATAACTCTTTAACCACTTCCTTCCCCTATTTGACTATTTATGAAGTCCTTCAATAGAATTGCATAAAGAGTCAAAACTTTGGATACCCTTTCTGCACAGCCGCTTCCAGTGAATGGTCTTATTTACCCACCAGGTGAGGCTAGTAATCAAACTTCTATAGCAATGTGGTGGTGTCTTTATCTGTGATTGTACAGAATGCGTTTTAGTGTTACAGTCTACCGGTCTTTTTGCTAATAGAGAAGGATGTTAAATAAAAGTAGTTTTAATCAGAATCACAACGTACTCGGCTAATACTCTTTCGTGTGGTAATCCTGTCAGATTAAGATGGATACTTCTTTATACTGCTCTGAGAAACAGTATTGTTTCGTTTTCTTTTACTTCCGCTAAACGTTTTAAACGTACGAAGTTGATAAGAACTGCAACAAAGTCCAAACAGTACTTCCTTCGCTATTATGGGCTCTGAGTGACAGATTAGCAGACCTGATATCGGGCATTCAAATCTTGAGGAAGGGCAAAGACCCCAAGGGAAAAGTTCATTCAAGTGCAGTACTTATAAATAAAGCTCCAAGTAGTTTCCACAAAGAGAAATTAGGAAAGGACATTGTAAAGAAAGAAGAAGTAAAATTGGCTTAAGTTCTCAATATCGATAAAGCTTTTATTTCAATTAAATTTTAAGTAACCTTTCGAAAATATGTATATAATCACTTGGTAAAATTAAAGTTTCTCTATGTGCCAAAATTATAATGTCACTGTTTTGAAATGATTCTTATATTTTTAAACTTTTAATATACACCTTGTGTCATTCAATGATTGATCTCTAAGCCAATTGAATGCCATTGAAAACTTCGTATTAGGGATGAGGGATTTTTGTTGTGGTGATTGGGGAAAATTAAGCCCAACTAATTAGAAATTTGCAGGTACTAAATTTGCAATTTCAACATCAGTTGGCGATTTTGTTCTCTATGATTGCTTTTAGTCTTGTGCTTGAAGGACTGTGGGAAAATGTGTGGTGACTGTTCTGGTAATATCTGAATATGAGACCTCCCTGTAAAGCATCTTTACTGCTTCTACATTTGTTCTTCTTCAGGTATTTATAAACATTTGCAATAATTGTTCTGGCCAGGCTATATAGAACTTTCTCATGGTTAAAAGAACAGTCGATTCCATTACAAATTAATGAAGTCATTAAACAGTTGAATGCAAGATACAAGTTTGACATTATATATCTTCAATAAAGTGGATGAAGTTGTATTGCTAAGATCCTACGCTGGATTGGAGGATGGTTAAAAGCGTCTTGGACTGGTTGTATATGTGGTTCTTAAAAATGGAACCAAAAATTTAATGCTTCTAAATTTAATGTTGTGTATTTGGCGAACAAAAAGTTCTCCAAATGCACGTATAAGATATGGGGAAAGAGCTAGAAGTTTTTCAAGACGAAAAAGACTTAGGTGGTACAGTTCAATCTGATATGAAAATTTTTATTCTTTGTAATAATAACACATCTGAAACTATTTTTTCATTATACTACTGATTCAACTGTATCATTGTTCTTGTAATATCCTGATTTACAATGTCAGTTCGTCATCTATGTAAATGCATCAATCCTTTTCGAATGATATGTGATGTATCTTTGTAGATGCAAATCTCGACGTGAGCAAATATATATATTCAAGAATGGCTTTGTAATGTATAATAGATTGGCTTGAACAGTCGTGGCATCACGTTTAACACCGCATTCATGACGTTTTTTATTCTGGACAAAATATAAAACATTTAAAGAAATTTCCTGGATTAGACTTCTCCTCATTTTGAATCTTCATAATGGACCTACAAGTGTCATTTAATCCATAGAGATCATCACAGTATTATGTTGGGACTTTGCAAATGCTTTCATTGTACTGTATTGTACTGTGATATGTACATTACATTGAGAACGAATTTACCCTCTACTAGGGAATCTGAGATAGTTGTATATCAACATGAATAGTGGTACAGCATTGTAAATAGATGGGGTAACCCATCTATTTCCTGGTAACCCCAGCTTTCCTGGGGTTACCAGAAAAGCTGGCTAGTACGCATAGTGCAATAAATAAATAAATAATACGTATCAACAAAGTATTCCTTGGTAGTGCCATTATCGGCCCTCGGGGTTAGTATAGTGGATATAATCACTGTCCTCTCCACAAGGGCAGAAAAGGCCTCAGTTCAAATCGAATATGACGTGAGGAATATTTATGATTTTTTTTTTTTTTTTTTTTTTCTCACAACCTGGCTAAGTTAGACTTAGACTGTCTTAGAGGAGGGTTGTGTGATTTTATCTCCTGGAAGTGTGTGTTTTTCGTGCAGCAAAGCGACCGAATGAACACGCAGTTCATTCGGTTCAGGAAAGCTTTTGACACTGTTGCGCATGGAAGACTACTGTACAAATTTGAGCAGAATGGTATTAAGGGTAAGTTGCTACAATGGATAAAAGGATGGTTGAGTGGGAGAAGACAGAGAGTGGTAATCAATGGGTGCTGCTCTTCGTGGACTAATGTTATTAGTGGAGTCCCACAGGGTTCGGTGTTGGGTCCACTGTTGTTTTGTATATTTATCAATGATATTGATGAAGGTATATCAGGCTTAATGTCGAAGTTTGCAGATGATACAAAAGGTTGGCAGGGTTGTTAATGACAGTAATGGCAGTGTGCTACTGCAACAGGATCTAGATAATTTGGGCAGATGGGCTAAGAAGTGGCAACTGAAGCTTAACCTTGACAAATGCAAAGTACTGCATATGGGTAGAAGTAACCCCAGAGAAACGTACCAACTGTGTGGTACTACACTTAAGGTGGTAGAAAATGAAAAAGACCTGGGAATAATTGTGCAGTCAGACATGAAGTTTTCTGAGAGGCTGCCAGGGCAGGTCATGGGGTTTTGTCAATGATATACAGGAATTTTGCTAGCAGGGAAAAGGAGGTGATTGTCCCTCTGTATAAGGCAATGGTCAGGCCATGCCTTGAGTACTGCATACAGGTCTGTAGGCCTCATATTAGGAAGGATGTAGATTTTCTTGAGCATGTACAGAGAAGGGCAACAAGATTGGTGAGGGGAATGAAGGAATCCTCTTACCAAGAGAGGCTTAAGTTCTGCAAACTGCAGCGGCTGGACACTAGGCACCTGCGAGGTGATCTGATTGAGGTGTATAAATTCACCTTAATAAATTTAAGGGGGCATAAATTCAAATTGAGGAAAGACAGATGTAGAATAGATGTGCGGAAATTTGCCTTTATCCAGCGGATGGTTAATTGCTGGAACAAACTTCCACTGTCGTTGTGGAAGTTGATATGTTAAATAAATTTAAGGAGAAACTGAACAAACATTTAGAGGGAATTGTTTAGTAAATTTTTTTTTTTTTTTTTTTGGCTGATGCTGCATAAGCTCATAGACTTGCTTTCTTGCATCACATGCCACTACTACTACATACACTAACCCCTCATAGTTGTTGTTGAGTTTTACGCGCATCAGTATTGCGCTGTATATATTATGTCTGTAAATTGCGTGTGTTCTGTGGTCGATTTTCTGTTCACTGGGCAAAAAACCCGCGTTTCCGGGAGGGAAAACCATGTTACCCTCGCCTGAGACCGACTAACTCAGTCTCGTTGTGAAAAAGGCCTATAAAAATTTCTCACGTCATTAACGGGATTCGAACTCAGGTCTTTTCCACCCGATGGGGGGGAGGACGATGATCATACCAACTATCCTGCCCACGAGGGTACGTTTTATGGACATATTTGCTTTGTCGTTTTACAAACATGTAAGTCGAACTTTCCCATCGCGTGATACTCTCGCACATATCTGGTGCGAAGCGTGATGAATATACCTACAAGTCTCGATGTGCATAAATTAATGAATAATAGTTAATAAACTTGGCACGGTTTTATGCAAACAAAAAAGACCTGTTTGAACAACCGTTTTCCGGGTAAACACCTAACAAATATAGCATTTTTATTAGCACGAATTTTATGATACTTTTTTATCTTGTTTATAAACTTCATTTCTTCAAAAGAATTGTAATTTTTTTTATTAACTTTTGATCACCAGCAAACTATTAAACTTTTGAAAGTTGTAATATTAAAGTCGTGTAAAGAATTTATTAATAAGATTGAAATAATACTTGGGTATTTCATTTTTTAATAAAATTATAATGAATAACGGAATATGGTAAATTTAAATATTTAGAGGGTTTTAACATATTTGTAATACAATATTATGCAAATATATTTACAATACATATTCTAGACATGGAGCACATAATATTCATTTTTATCCCATCTACTTTTCACTCTTGTATCAAATTCATTGGCTTTTTCGGAATAAAATAGTAAAACTACGAGTTAGTCATTAAATTCGAAATCTTTTTAAACAACTGCGATTTTTTGCTGCTAGTGAACGCCAGAAACAGCGCTGTTCTCTGATATTTGAAAATAAATAAGCATAAGGGCAACGTGCAGTACGCAGAAATGCAAAAGCAGATTTAGCGTTTCATATTGACGACGGTGCTGCCATTCTTGCTGAATATTTATTCTCATCTTTTATTATAGGGTATACTCTTCCTCTGATTTGTGCTGACCATGCTGTTGGGTTCTTCAGAAATACGTTTCCCTATAGTGAAACAACAGAAAAAAAAGTTGTGGAAAAACAGAAATAGCAGGCATTGTTGGTATTAATGCTATAGTGGGTTCCTATTCGTATGTATGTACAATATACAGTTTATATATCCTGTACTACAAAGGGTATTTGGTAGTGCAAGATTGCAGGCACTTGACAGTACCAGCACTCCCACATCGGCAGCGCTAATGCAGCATAATCTTGGCTCGGTAGGAGACAGACTCTCCCAGCTTGCCAGCAAAAAAATAAATAATATAAAAAGCAACAAAAAAAAATTAAATCCCGTGCCATGAACAGTGATATCAGAAATTTATGGGTATGTGGAGTTCAGAAGGTAATTATCACGTACAGGTGATAAACCTCGTTTGTGAAAATTACATCCATAAGGTATATCCAGCCATCCCACCTGAAAAATATGTTCCAAAAAGAAGGTCACACTCAGGAAGAAAGTCACATATAGAAGGGGGAAGTCCCATCAGGGTAGAAGTAAAGTTCAGTAGGAGGTCACGTCCAGGTGTAAGATCACTTCTGAAATAATCAGATTCCAGTAAAGATATAGATCCATAAAGATACGTTCAAAAAGAGAGTTTCCAGTCAGATTAAGAATTTGTTGGAACCAGAAGGCAATTTAGATGAATCCTCTTCTTAAAAATTAGTACAGCATTCCTTTTGCTGAAATAAGGTGGTGTTCATCTGCAGGAGTCAATGAATAAAGTTTCAAAACTGAATCTCGACTCATCTGTAAAGAGAATATTGGCCCGTTGGTCTTGTCACTATAGATGGTGTTGAATGCATGAAGTCAGTCAGGCTCCTGTGGTGGGGGTGCGAGAAGGAACACCAAACAATGGTACCTCTTGCATGGGATCCTTTTTCTGAATTCTCTGCATAGTTTACCTTGAAACCGTTATTCCTGAGGTTGCTGAGAGCTAGATAGAGAGCTGCCTAATTGTTATCTCTCTCTCTATATATAGTGTCTGACCGTTAGGGTCAGTTAGTGATTATCTTAATACGCTGTGACTCTTGGTTACAACATCTCAGTCAGATCAACCTTGTTTTCAAGACACCTCGCTTGCTTTCTAATGTTTTCACAACCTTTAAATTGCCGTTCTTTACATGTTTAAGATCTTGCCATCTGAACTGATAACTGTCCTACTATCATTCTGCTAATCGATATCCACATCCTAAAGGAACCTAATCATTTTGTAACGCGTTATATTTGAGCTCACGTGGTCGCTAAATATGGTAATGTTCTTTCGCTCTCTATATTGTAAGATTCTCTGACCCTGTGTGGCTGTCACGGAATATAAACAGGAAATTTTAGGCCTTACTTAGGCCAATTATCAAAGAGAGATTGACTGCTCGACTAAGTCAGGCTACGATCAACAGAAACGCGTGCACTACCGTACACGCGTTTCAGCTCTAAGCTCTGCAGCTGAAAATAGTATTCTGACATAATATTCGGATATATCGCTTTAGACAGCATCAGGACTCAAATTTCATGTAAAAATTTACTTATATAGGGCCGGCCCATCCATAAATCGAGCCTATACTGCTTTATATGTCAACTTGTACTCTGAAGGTCTAATGGGAGAAATGGAGCAATTTTTCTGCTGTAGTGATCTCGCTTATTTTTCGCCTCTTTGTGCCCTTAGGTAGCTAGCTAGTAGATATCTTCAAGTTTGACTAAATAAGAGAATTTGGTCAAATTCATTATTCCGGGTTTGTCTCAACTAACATCAGTCTCATTACTCACGCAAAATCGAAATGAAACTGTGTCATGGTTTTTTGTTACGCTCAAAGCCTACACGTACCACCATTGCACTGGTCTCATTTTACTCCTGAGCTATTACAGGATTACTAAAGATATTATGGGGCGCCGCAAAGCGATAACCTTCCTGAGATATTCTACTGCATTTTGAGCTTTCTAGGTAAATGTCACTCAAATATGACGTATATACAATTACTAGAAACGCATGAATACGTATCTGCAATCGGAACGTTTCGATTCTACGCGTTTTACTAATGTTGACAACAGTCATGTGATCTTGTGCTGGCGTGTACCAGGACGTAGTCACGAAATCCTGACGCTCAACATTAGCAAACCCCTTTGGGCAAGGTAGCTCATGGCTGATAGAAAAACTTAACAAGAACTTATCAATTCTGGTTAGCAATTTTTGAATTTCGGGGTATCTACAGAGATATTTGATAACGAATGTAATGTCAATACCAAGAAAATAGACGGGAGAGTAGATCATGAAAAACTGACTTTTTTCTTCTTTTTTTTTTAAATTCCAACCAGTATTAAAACGTTGGGAATTTATATTGGCTATCGCATTTGTCAAAATAATCGTCGTATGTAACAGAGAAAATGTTTATTGATATAACCATTTTAAAGTCTTAACAACTTTGAACAGACCACGAGTTTTATTATATGGGCCCGGATACTTAAGTGTATGACTCTTAAAACTCTCAGCATATCATCACCAATGTTTGTGACTCATTTCCAAAACATTTCCTGCAAAACTTCTTTTTTTCTTATTATTTGGCCGCAATATTTATTTCTGTCCAATTTTTAAGAAAGGGAAAGATGCCGAAACAGAGACACGGGCAGATACACCAAAAGAAGTAGGTAATTAGATGGAATCAACCCTGTTAGTAGACAGCCAGTACTGGAATTTGGGACTCCCAATGGGAGGATATAACAGAACGTGCTGGTTCTTTTATCTAATCCACCCACTGCAAACAGACAAACAAAGGGTGGCACCTTGAAAAAAAAGAGAGAAGCAGACGGTACGGCCCTAGTTTGGGTCGTACACCGTCTGCGATATCACGGGCTTTTGCTGTTTCGCCTACTCTGGCGGAAGTAAGCCCTTCTCACATCTGGCAAAAACGGATCTTGATGGGCGAAGCGGTTCTGTTGGGAGCTTTGTTGGTATCCGCTAAGTAACGTATTTTGCAGTGGGTGGGCAGGACTTGGGGGAAAGCTTTGGGGATGGGATAAAGAACATCCCATGAAGAGAAACGATAATATATTTACTACTTTCTGACGCGAACAATTGCTGAAATAGTTGTGAGCATGCGTAGAGACAAAACATTCAACTGTGTTGATTCATATTGATTTCGAATGGATAGTTGATCTTCCCACGCTTTAATATCGTATGGCACATTCGTCAAGATAAAAATATTTCGAGCATCCGGTTCCTGCTTTCCATGAGCACTCACGTGCAGTACCGCGTTGTTCATATCATCCCCTGGTGACAGATGTGTCAAGGTTAAAAGGGTGACGATATTATGCGTGACAAGCAGTGCCCTCTGTCGTCTGTACCCTTTCTCTTTCTGTAGCACGTAAAACATATACATATAATTTAAATAGGTTGATGAGTGTTTATTGGAGGAGGACAAGATTATTAAATGTCCTTCACATTCATAAAATAATGTTATTCATTGAAAATAGGACATGACCTGTTAATGGTTACAATATATTATTCTAAATCAGATAAAACAAACATCAGTGGGGCAAAAGAAACAAATAGTTAAAACGTGTCTCCTAGAGGTGGCACTCTCTGATTATCATTAATCATTTCTTGCATTAGTATTGAAATTAGATCAGGTCTGCCACTTTATCGTTTTATCTGGGATATTTGTATTACTCTTTTTCATAGGAGTTTCCCAAGCCTTTACGAGTAAGTTAAGATATTGTAATCTGGGTTTTTGGAGGCGGATGTCCAAATTTCTACAGCGTAGAGCTTTTTAAGGAACAGTATTCAGAAGAGGGAGGGAGGGTATATAACTAATTTAATCGAAAAGAGACTCATTTACTCATTAAGAAAATTAGACATCAGAGAGATTTTGCTTTTTTAGTGGGAACCTGAATTTTAATAATATTCCAAGTCTCAAGTGTTTTTCAGTGTTCAGATATAAGATTAACAGATGAAGCCAGGTATTTAAAAGAAACCCAATTAAGATTTTTAACTATATGGGATCTGAAAATGGAAAACTGGAAGTCACATTTTACGTTGGCCCAAAGAAGTATTCTGTATTCAACGAAGAAAAAGGCTGACCAGGTTATTTCTGAGGCATAATGCATTGAGGAATCAAATGAGAATTACTATATACAATATATTTCAATATACAGTAATATGGCAGGAGAAGAAACATGAATTAAATTCAGTCTAAGAATCCGTAATTTTTTAAAATAAATTTATTTAAAATTATTAATCTGTTTGATAAAACGAATATCTGAATTCAAAATCATACCAATATCTCTGTGCGAAGATACCGAATGGAATAATTTAATTTTGGAATATAAGCAGGTTTTTTTTGTTTGTTTTTTGTAATCATGGAGCAGGAACTTAGCCAGTTAAGTGCCGCTATGGACGAATTTCACCTCCTCCTACTATGCTTTATTACTAATTAGAAACTTAATTAGTAAGCTTTTATATATTTTTTCTCTCTTTTTAACGTTTACAGATGTTATAAACGTGAGACCTTTATCTCATGCAGAACCATAGTAAGAGCGGTGTGACCAGGTAGAGGACACAATTGACAGGATGCAAATAGAGTTGTGTGCTATCTCTTTCTCTCTATTCTTATTGTCTGTTTTGACTGAAAGAGAAAAACATTCGCTGTTTGCCCAGGGTGCGAAATTGTCTAACTATATCTCTGGTCTTATGACCAATCTGAGCGTTTGTGACTTGAATAGCTGAACTACTACCGACAACATAGGAAAGTTATAATTTTTTTAAACGATAGTGGACAGACTTGCTGACACTTATTATCTCCTCTGCGAGCTGCATTTGTTCGTAACCTTTTTAATAAACACAGTGCATCTGAGAGGATGTAGAAGGCAGGAAATGAGCCGCCAGGTTGTCTCACTTCCTGTTAAACACAGATTTTCGCTGAATTCTAAAATACCCAATTTGCGAATTGTTAAACTTCCGCAACTAGTTTCATAATTTTCATTAGAAAATTTCATGTTCCATTTCCCTTCTTTTGAAGGCCGAACACACCTTTAATAGAGAAAAATGAGATGGTGAAAATAATCGGTTAGTCAATTAAATCTCATATATAAAATTTAAACTACAATACTATCATAGAATAAATTTATCACATTGGTCAGACCGTCATTTGTAATTACTCATTATGAAAAGAATAAAGATACCGTAATGGTAATAAATTAAACTCAATGAGGAAGACATTGTTCTAAGACTTGCCAAAATTCTTCTAATTTCATTATTAAAATTCTGTCAAATAAAATATACCTAGTGGTTAAAAAACATTTCAATATATACCCTACTCAAGTGAAACAATATTTTGATGCCATTTACGTTTCGAAGACGGTTGTATGTGTTCTTCCTCAGAAAATTATGATCAGTGGTTTAAATTAATTCTTTTATGGATAAAGCTGTTGCTTGTTTATATTTTAAATTTGAAAAATATGTAAGAATAAATAAAATTTATATATGAAAGACGTTAAATAATTTATTTATTATTATTGTTTTCTATTATTCGTATTTTTTATTTTTTTTATTTATTTTTTAATTTTATTTTATACATAATTTAAATGAATATAAATGTTTTGTTAGAATGTTTAACTTTCGTACTTATTTTTAAATAAAATGATTCTATTTATTTGTTATAGGTGCTTACAATTCTCGGTATTGCCCTGTCTACTTTCTGGTCTCCCTGGCATGAGAACACCATTATATGGCTACGATTAGCAGAGGGTTTGCTGATCCCTCTAGTTTTGTATATCACAGATCCACCGCACCGAGGCGCTGTAAGAAAAGCATTCCAGAGAAGAAGTGGTGCTCTGACAACATTTGCCAGTAAGCAGCTACTTGAAACTGTATTTATTTATTGAACGTGATTTTTTTTTAAATATTTAATCATATGAGATCGAAACTGCTGAACATAGCGCTGTTTGCAACTTGATCATTTAAACAAAATTAGAATCAGCGCCATCTAGGAAGTCAACAATGAATTATTAGCGTATTCCCATAATCAGTTTGAGCTACTACCAAATTTGGTTTCGTAAAGCCGGATATCCGGTCACCTTAGAAACAGACCATTTTATTTCCTGAATTAAAAAAAGCAAACAAAACAAAACTTGCAAGCATTAGTTTTGTGGTTTCGCATTTATTTCTTTAGCAGAATCTTGCATTTACCCATGCGATTATTTTATCATCTTACAAAAATGATGTCACTGTTAATTATTCGAAAAACAATAATTACATGGTATCTAGTACTGCCATAAATGAAGGCTACGCATCTTCGAGATGGGCTCAAGGTTTAGCATTTCTTACGTGCCTTAATTAGAATACGCACGAAAAAGGGATAGGCTCGCGTGTTCTTTGTTTATTAACCCCTCTTCAAAAATTAACCCATTATTCTTTTGTGGCTAAGTTCACTGTGTTATCACGGTGGGAACTAAACGTGGAGAATATTTATTAAATGGAAGTATTATTGATATTATAAGTTTTGCGACTTTGGTTGTTAATTCCTTTCTTAAAATACAGTGACATCACGCAGATTTCGATTCCAATGACAGTGTCGTAGTTCCAATTAATCGTTTGTCGTAGTTCCACTTTCTTTATTTCTTTTTTTGTTGCGGAATATATATTTTATTGCTATTCGCACGTTTTTATTACAGTTACTAATTGCCTCTAACATTTTTCTATTTAATCCAAAAAATTCTCATTTTAAAAATTAATTCTGAGAATCTAACTCAATGTATTTTTTACACATCCATTCTCTTAGGTCGTTTCCACTAACAGCGATTGTGCTGTTTGATTAATGAGATCTACCTTTTGACTTAAATAAGTATACCTTGAAACATCGTAGTGCATTTTAGAAGAGGCATTCGTAATAACGAATTTTTATTTTATTTTTTCTAATAATTTTTCTAATTTTATTTTGTCCAATAATGAATTTTTAGAGATTAATTAAAATAACTGAGCAGAGAGAAAGGGCAACAAGGAAAGGTGGTTAGGATTATGTCCAAGAACCTACACTTTCTAGCAAAGTTATCTCGTTGGAATTGTGTAATCGCTAGCGCCCTCTGTGATATTTCTCCCTGGTCGCTATCATAAATCTCATAAAAAAAATAAAAAATTGGAACGATCGGTAGCATTCCTGTAATATCTTTTGAGAGTCATCGTATAATGTTTTTTTAAATAATACTACAGCATAACAAAAAAAAAAAAAAATATATATATATATATCAGTTTAGGTAATAACTAACGTTTTTTCTGTAACATTTTTTCCAGATATTGCAAACGCCTTTAGCTAAACAAATTTAGCTATACTGATCCAATATTTACGTATCAGCAGCGCCCTCTCTCGAATCTTTTCCTGGACAGATTATACTGTATTTATTTTAACAGTAAAAAAATCAGAATAAATTTTAATATTTATTAAAACAGAACCGAAGGAAAATAATATATAGAGTAAAAAAATTTTCCTAATTTTGAACTTAAAATGAACCTTAGAATTTGAGAAAGAATTACAGTGCCACTAACATATCACATGATAGATTAAGCGGTTTTTATTGAAATATCGCAATTAAATTGAAACACCTAAACAAACGTTTCGGGAATGCGCTGTTTCCCGTCGTCATGCCTACTAGGGGGTTAAAATAATTAAAATTATTCAATAGTTTAAAGCTATAATTAAATAGTTAATAGCTGAAGTTAGAAGTTAATTACAATAAATAACAGCTGCGTTATGTAATTCAATTCCCTCGTGGGTAGCACAGTTTGTAGAATCGCCCCCACATCGAGTGGAAATAACTTGCATTCCAGTCCCGTGGATGACGCAAAGAATTTTTATATTGTTTTTTTTTCACAACGTGGCTGAGTTAGTCGGTTTCAAGCGAGGGTAATATGGTTTTTTCTCCCGGAAACTCGGATTTTTCGTGCAGCAAACGGACCACAGAACACGGGCAGTTATATATAATAATAGATAAATAAATAATAATAATAAATAAATATTAGTGCGGCATTTATTAATTCTTTGTCAAATGATGATTAATCACATAGTGCCCAATAAATATTCAAAGATATTAAATCTTTGAATATTTATATTTTGGAATATTTGCTTATAAAAACCAATAAATATTTTTTGTGTTGGGTTGTCTGGGTTTGAAACCTGTCTTTGATTAGAAACCTCACTAGATTTTTTTTCCTTTGTTCATACTTTTGTAATGGGATGCTGGACAAAAATCTCCTTTGTAGTGAGCTAATCGTGTATTCTGTGATTACTCTGATAACTGACATACCTTCATGATTCTGGTCCCTTTGTCATTTTGCCACGTGTTTCTGTTGCCACAATACGTAATTGTTCATTGTTTGCTAACTTCATCTATTAGCAAACGTGAATCACTCGCTGACGAATAAGAAGTTTGGGCATTTGTTCTACTCAGAGCATATCTAGATTGCTATCGTTTGGATAACAAAATTAAGGTTAAAGGAAGTGGGTTTGAACTGGTTTGTGGAGAGGGACAGCTGGATGCAAAATAGATATTGCGTTGTAACACAGGCCAGAGGCGTATCTGTGCCACTGCTGTTTATGTCGGACCCCGATTCCAGAAACGGCCAAAGTCCAAAAAAGATATATTCACTTTTAGTTCTAATTTTCCTAGGGCCGGATTCTAAATGAAAATTGTTTTATTTTGGTTTGTTTATTATTTTTATTTATTTTTGTAATTATGCCACTGATATAGCCCCATCTGTCAGCTTTTCGTAACTTAGTTACTCGAAACGTAGTAAAGATATTATTATTAATATTAAAGGCAAAACTTAGAACTTTTTGAATAGCTTCATACGTTATTCCATTCATAAAAAAACTTTGCGTTTAACTGTAAACAATGAAGGTCTGATGCTAGAAGGTATTCTATTGCAGTCAATCTAAAGTTATTATCCTGATATCTCTTTGTGTGGTCAACGGATTCTTTTCAATTTCTGCTAACCAGTCCTGACAAACAGTTAAAACTTTTTGAGGGAGTTTCCATCTACTTCGCAGCGGGAGGGAAGTTGCATTTGACAGACTCTTGCATCGCTAAGGATTTCTTTTACGTGTACACAAGCGTGCCCACCCAGCCTTTCATCTCCAAGGCAATAGAAGGAAACAGGGCTTCAGAACATTTGCGTGTGGTCCTTAAGAAGAGAGCACACTAAGAAGCTGTCGGTAATGCTTACTTGGAGCTCTTTTTTACAGTTATCTGAATCTTTTCTACTAGATATTATTGTTAGGTCTGGTCCATTACACACAGACCAACGGTCCTTCTATGAGATCGATAGGGGGTTACAAAGTCAGCTGTGATTGTTTCTTTCTTTAAACCACCCCCTAGAGAGTAACATTAGGGAGCGACACGTAAACAGCTTGTCATGTGGAACTGAGCGCCATCTGCTAGCACCTGATGCAGATGAAATAGGACACATTGTTCAGTTTATCTTAATGTATCGTTGTCTTGTGGGTTATCAGAGCACGACTAGTTTTCTGCGTCTTCCTGCTTGCAGATATGTAGGTCGGAGTTCGTTTGGAATGCTAGATTGACATTGCAACTGCACATAGGTATTAAATTGTGCTCTTTAGTTGGACATCGTTCATGTCTATAAATTTACATAGAAAGAGGAAATGTATATTTTAAAAAAAAGCTTTCCTTTTTCTATCAGTCTTCTCAGACTTCATTTCTTGAGTGCTGATGACGTTTTCGCATTAGTCACAAAGGTATGTAAGGGTCAGACTGGTCATGTGACTTCTCTCTCATCTATTACTCTGATCCACATTCTCTGTCCTCTTTTTTCTTACATACTATAACGTCATTCTATTCTTTGAAGGACACCCTTGAAAACTATTAGCCATTGTTCGGACGACACATCAGTTCTTAAACTGTCCATCATGTTCTGAGGTCAATTTTCTTGTTATGAGAGGAAGAGCAGAGAAGAATGTTCATAAGAAGGATGTTATTTAAAGTCTATACTGAATTAACCCTTTAATGAACTAAGGCAAAAGAAGCTCTAGATACAATAGTCCCAAAGTAAAACACAAACAAACCATATTAAAAAGTGGGTCATTTATGGTAAAAATTCAGGAACAAATTCCACTACTGCTCCGCGTATCTGGATGGCTCTGGCTCATTGTGAAAAAATAGCAGCCATAAAACTGATACCACTTAAAACTCATTATTGATATAAAGGATCTAATATAAACTGAAAATAAAAAATGTGGTCAGATGCTAGTTGCCCTGAGGATGTGCAGTTAATCGCTTCCATTACACACGTTTTTATTTGAATATAATACAGTTAGCTCATATTGAAAATTCGTTGAAGTTCCTGGCGGTAAGTCGATTTCAAAATTACAGACAGTAAGAAATATTCTTACTGGGATCCTTATATTTGTGGTCCCTTACCCTCCCCGAGATAATCGGGACCTGCTTAAGCAAAGTGTAGTGCGTATATCAATTGAAAAATAACCAATTATTGTCCCGCTATTAGCCCACTCCATAAAAACATTCATTTTATATAGTTATAGTTTTTTAAAATTTCTGAATCTTTTTTCTAATTTCTTGCAGGCGATGACGGAAGGTATCGTATGTACTTCGATGACGACACTTTTCAGCAACCTGGAAATTTTGGCTCCGTAACCCCAGTTGGAATAATCACCAACTATCGAAGGACCCCTGGCAAGAGGGAAAAAGAGAGGAAAAGGCCCAGTATGTTTAGTGGAAGAAAACAGTGCAGTCGATTTATGCTTCCAAGTATCTACGGAGTGGACGCCATCTTGGAAAAACCTGGACACAACTTACACGACATGTATCAAGGACGTTCGGAAAAAGGCGACTTGGATTCCATCGCCAAGGTTCCCAGCGTGGACACAGACCTTCCTCGCTACTCTCTAGGTGCATGGAAGGACGAAGAAAATAATATCTATGCTACCCTGTCCGATAATTATAGTACTTTCAGCTACCAGTCCACTTTAGCCGAAGATAGTGTTTTAGCCCACGATGAAATGGAGGAAATTTATGGAGGATCTTTTACCACAATAGCTAATGATGATTTTGAATTCCATGACACACGTCCTTGCGGTGGAGAAGTGCGCATGCGCTCATCTGCTGAATTACACGGAGGATCTTCTGGCACAATAAACGAAATGAGCGAAACCTCAGAGACTCCTATAGTGCTACCCTCTATTGTCAGTAGCACAAACGGCGATAACGAATCCTCTTTGGAAGACGTCGAAGACCTCGTTATTCAACTGAACGGTGGTCTGAAGTCTGAAAACAATTGTTACGACAATCCGGCATTTGAGACAGATGTAGCGAAGGACAAAGAGTCCAACGACGACGATGACCTTACATTGAGTGTGTACAGAGTAAGTGCTCACGAACTAAGAAAGTGTCTTCCAAGTTCTCGACGAACTACCTCTTTTTCCATGAATGACCTTGATTTGATTGGTTCCAGCGAAAGTGGAAGTGACGCAGAAGAGACTGTTTACGTATTTCCGGTCAAGAGCGAGTCCACAATGTCTTTGTACAAAGTGTTTCTACAGGAAGATAAGAGTCCGCAGAGGAGTAAAAGCGAGAGTAATCTCTTATGGGAGGGTGATCAGGTCGTAGACGGTGGAGAAGCGTCTACTGGAACCAATCGGGAAGCAATGGGTAATAAAATTCTAGAATCTCTATGGAAAAACGGACGTTCAACCTTGGTGATCAGACGTCAGAACCATTTGCGGAGGGCTAGAAGGTTGAATCGGACGTCTAAATACAAAGTGGCCCAAGCAGTCAAAAGACGAAGTAAAAAGAAAAAACAAGAAGAGTCCGTCCATTTGAATGGAATCCGTCGAACAGGAAGTGATAAAAAGAAGTGGCGACTTTCTGTTGTGGAATGCGGCAAAGATGATGTCGTTATCTTCAATCGGAATGTTGTCCCATTCAAAACATTCTTATCGGTTCTGGAATCATCCGAATTGACTTGCCTCAGTGAACGGGGTTGTGTAAAGGGCGACGACATTACCGAGGACACTGTATCCAAGAAAACGATACCGCAGTTCCTTTAATATGGCTTTTTTTTAGATGAGCCTAGATAACCTCCCTGTTCAAGCACCCATTGTACCCTTCGACTGTATTAGGGGAATTCATTATTTAAATATGCGAGCAATTCGTGCATCAAATCGCTTAATGTTGCAAGAGATGCGAACTGTTTGAAGAGTCGATATTAGTGAATGCAGCACCCCCATATGGAGACTCATTCTTGTGCGTGATTTAAATAGTAATGATTTTGTATATAATCGGTTTTTACTGTTTTTTTTTTTTTGTTTTTTTTTTTCAGTTCAGTGTGTAATACGGTTGTGACTACAAAGTTTGAGTAGAGCATTGTGTAAGAGAATGGAGAAAGAGGAAGAGATTATTTATAGTAATCATGTTAATGTTTCTGAAGACTTTGTAAGTTTGTGCCCGTCAACAAAGAAAACACTGTAGTAATTTGTTTTCAAATAAATATTAAAAAGTTATTTGTTAAGAAATACTTGTCTGTGTATTAAATGACAAAGAAAGTAAACAGATGATGAAAAACGTCAACATAAAGCAGTGTTTGTCAACCTTATTTTTACGTGATTAACCACTTACCTCAAAGCTCGTACCGTTCACAACATACCTAAGGCAAGTTTCATTTAGGGATGCACTTGTGGGTAGCACAGTTGGTATAATCACCGATTTCCCACACCGAGTGGGAAAGACGAG
This sequence comes from Mastigoproctus giganteus, assembly GCF_048544385.1. Lineage (NCBI taxonomy): Eukaryota > Metazoa > Arthropoda > Arachnida > Uropygi > Thelyphonidae > Mastigoproctus > Mastigoproctus giganteus. The sequence continues at coordinate 60,479,617 of NC_143587.1, forward strand.
CTTGAATCCTGTCAATGACGCAAGGAACTTTTATGGCTCTTTTTTTACAACGTGGCTGAGTTAGTCGGAATCAGGTGAGGATTGCATGGTCTTTTTTCTCCCGGAAACTCTGTTGTTAGTTCAGCAAACAGAAAATCAATCACAGAATGCACACAATTTATAGATAGTGTACATGGAGCAATATGGCTTAGTCACTGATACTCCTAAACTCAACTACAATATACAGTATCTGATATTTATAAATCTTCTTCTCTCGTAAATAGCTTTTATACTGAGACGATTGCTGCTTCGTTTCCAGATCATATGAATACTTCTAAATTCATATTCACTCTGGCGATTACATTTCAAAAAACCATCGCGATCTTCAAGGACGTGTACTTGAAGATGGCAATGCTGTTTTGCACATCTATCATCCTAGGAAGATGTAGGAATCGTAAGGGTGGCATTTCCGATCTTACGAGAGGCATAAAATAACACTTCAATGACATCATCTGAAAATTCAAACGAACCAGATTGGTGCCAAACTACCCATAAATAATTAAGGGCATCACCAGCAGTGGTTTTTCTATCACTACTGATGAAGAAGATATTTTTGGCAACCAAAAAGGAGAATTCACGCCGATCCTTCTCACAGATAGGTTTGAAAGTGAGTACGGGCCTGTTTCAACATGATTCCGTATATATTTTAGCACCTTTAGTCCAGATAAGATTATTTTTTTAATTTTTTAACATACCTACTCAGTTGAATCCTATGCATTTCTAGAAGAATGAATTGGTTGAGAATTGGAAGCCAGAAGAAAATCGCGAGCGCAGAAAACAGGTGAAAGGAACAGAAATGAAGATTATCACTATTTGCTAAAAAATGCAACCAGTGTACTACTAATTTCTTTCAATAAAAACTAGAGCGCAGGTTGCAAACCGAACGTCTGAAGATGCGCATTACCTGGCAGCATCCATTAATAATCTCTACTTTTAGTCTCTGGAACAACTGCCCCCTTCCATGTGTATTTCCTACAGAATGCAACTTACAGAAGTGAAAGTAAAGTGCTAACGAGGTTTTCTTGTATCGCAACTTTTAACCTGTCCGTGCCACTTTTTTAATAGGAACTCCTTAAAAAAATGGTAGAATATGCATTAAAAAACGAGTGTGAACAGTACGCTCCACCAAGAATGGTATCGTGATCATTTACAGCACTGCACGTTAAAAGCTTAAGCTTACATTTTCTGTCTTGCTTTGCCATACAAGGAATTCTCCAAAAGAATTCACCGAAGCATCGAATTTACGTGCCACCATCTTTGACCAAATTGTCATATACAGCGAAGTGTCATGCACTGAATTGTCGTGCAATGAATTGACGCCCTCGTGGGTAGCACAGTTGGTAGGATCGCCATCCTCCCCCACCTGGTGGAAAAGACCAGAGTTCGAGTCCCGTCGACGACGGGAGGAATTTTTATGGATCTTTTTCACAACGTGGCTGAGTTTGACGGTCTCAGGCGAGGGTAGCATGGTTTTTCCTCCCAGAAACTCGGGTTTTTCGTCCAGAAAAAAAGAAAATCGACTATAGAACACTTGCAATTACAGACAGTATACACGAGCAATATGGTGTTAGTTGCTGATGCTCCTAAAACCCCACTACATTATATCTGATATTTATAAATCGTCTTTCCTGCAAATAGGGCCTTCGACTACGTCACTAACACCGAAATATTATGCCCAAAAATCGCGGAATAATCCAAAAAAAAAACAAAAAAAAAAAAAAAACGGAAAGTTTACTCATCTCATCAATGGCCACAAATCCATTCATAACTCCTTAAAAGCAATGGGGTACTGCACGTCCTAAAAATATATATATTTCAAATTTACGTTGAAATGCATTGAAAACATTGCGTGGGTTCAAAATGCGATTTGGATTGGGAGATACCTATGTCAGTCCCTCAGTAGTTCTACTCATCAGAAAATTAAGAAATTAAAAAATGAGAGACAGTCAGTGGTTAAGTATCGGTTGTAAACTGATTCTTATCTTTGAACTTTTTTTCAAACCAAGATCATTTCAGATTATACACGATCCTATCGCTAAAAGCGAGTGAAAATTGACTCTTGACCTACAAACATTCCAACACCCTGGTCGAAAAAACTGAACACACCTTCAAGCGGTTTGGATTTCTCAATTCTGCATAACAATATGGGCTAACCCTTTTCCTTTCCATGCAGATAAGATCTTAAACACTGCTGTTTATTTTCTTTACAGCTATGGGCTACCACACGACTCCATGATAAGAATCAAAGATGACAGGTGTTCCCTTAATTTATTTTCAGCTTCCAACGGATCCCGAAGATTCATTAGAAAGAAACAAAGTGGAAAAAGTAATTAAAATATTTATTCAAATGAGACGACTACTTGGCGATTTTCGAGGAAGCGCGAAGGGGTTCGAGGATAAATCGCAATTTTCCTCCTGTTTCATCCGCCTTCGAAAAAATTTGTCCTCCTACGCATGCACTGGAATGCGCGTGTCCTCGAATAACCTTAATCTGCTGGCTGCTGCTCACGGAAACATTTACGAGTCTCGATCTTCTCTTTCTCAGACACGCGACTGCTCGTGCTACTCTGTCTTCGAAACGCATTTAATAAACTTAAATTAGATACAAATGCAAGGTTTGTATTTGCGCATGCGCGCGCTTCATGAAGTAGATCCACGATAAGCGAAAGAGATAAGTGGCATTTGTTCAAGCTATGCGGTAAGTGACCGCATTGCTTAGGTGAATTATTCCAAAAGTAGTAGACACCAACCACTTAACCAAACTAAAAGCAGCCTTGAAATATCCTGTCTGCATTGTTTATTCTTCATTATTACTCTCTTTTTTTCTTTTCTTTTTTTTTTTTTTTTTGTTGTGAAAAATGTAATTTGAATGCCACCTGAAATTCGGATATCCGGTTTGTAGCTGTTCCGTTTGCGTGAAACAAAGTACGCCCTCTTGTGGTATGTAACCCTGGTTACGCGCGTTGCCATGGATACGTGAATCATTCAATGCCAACTTCATTTTTAATGTTATGTATTTCAAATGCTATGAATGAAATGATGCTTCTGTTTATCTCAATGTAGCCATTTAAATTACAAAGAATATATTAATATTAATTATTACAATTACGGAAAATTCGATATTCTTTTACTTACTTTCTTTCTTTCATTTTTTTCCCCCTTTTGGTAAATTACAAATAGCGGGTAAATTACTAACAGCGAACAAATTCACTTAGATAAAAATTTTAGGCAAGTGCCTAAGATCACCAACTTTGTTAAGGAGCTGTTCACAAATTAACCAACGAAAATTTATGTGCAGCTTATAAGGAACACAGGCTTTTGCCGAAGTAGTAAAAAAATAATAATAAAATTAAATTTAAAAGAAAAAAATATATATATTTCACTATGTGTTTTTCTCTTTCCAAAGGTAATCCCAACTGGGGAAGCAACTTACTTTGGAGTAAGTTAATCATTGAGTTGTTAATTATTGGTGATTAACAACTCGCTGGCGAAATTCCTACAACTCAATTAGTCACCGAATTCGAGAATGGTTTCTAAGATGTTTTAGGAATTCTTCTTTCTTTTGTGTAATTTAAATTATAATAAGAAATAAACTAGGAGAAAAAGAAATCTTTGATAATATTACTAAACTTTTGACCCACGAGGGAGGGACTTCGAAATGAAAATTGTATATTCTTATTGAAACGTCTGACACACTTTTAACTCTCACCTTCTAACCCAGCTTTAGGAACAGTGGACTTTTGTTAGCGTTACGTGCAGGTAATTTGGTTTACAGAGATTTCCACCCATGTAATTCGGAAATTTTTTTAATAATTAGAGTAATAAAATTTCTTACAATACTCTTCTAAGTTTTTTGCCAGTTTTTCATTCAATGGTAGTTTATGCTGCGATGGTTTGGACAGTTTGTTCGATGTCTGATCACAAGCAGCTTTTTGAAACCGAGTTTTTTCTTTTTGCATCAGCTTAATAAATTTCTTAAATGGCAATATGAGCATAATTCGTTGTTTGTGTGCAGGATAAGAGTATTCAAATTTCGAAATCAATTTAGTACAGTTTGGTTCTAGATCCAAGTTTCATATCTCGCCGTAATCGACGTGTGCATTCTCGAAATACAGTTTTCAATTAAATCTTTAAAACTCTTTTTAAACCTGAATACGCTTTTCAGAGGTTCTTTTCCAGAAATGTTTTTTTTTTTTATCCCGAAAAACCAAAATCCCGATAGCTGTAATACCCCGTCAATACGAAGAAATAAAAGTCCCAACAAGTCATAATACTAAAAATGCAATAATAGTTGACCGCATATAATGCTAGACTAAAAATTCCAGGAATTATTATTATTATATTATTTCTCCCTGATTGGGGGTTTCACCTCGTGACGGGTATTGCTACCAAGTACACAGGGTGGTTGTTGTTATATCCGGTCTGTTGTGCGGGATGGTCTTATCGGTTATTATGGAGCGGTCCCAGTTCAGCTTGTGGGTTGGGGTCTCTAGTACTGCCTGGGATTTGTACTTGTAGTACGGTACACTTTCTTCGATCAATTGGTATTTCCTTGCTAGCTTCTGATGTATTATCCTAGCTACCTGGTCGTGTCTATGAGTGTACTCAGTCTGGGTAATCAACTTGCATCCCGCTGTGATGTGTTGGATCGTTTCTGAGGCCAGGCGGCATCGTCGACATGTGTCATCGAACACTCCGAGCTCCTTGGCGATGTATTTTGTATAGTTCCTGGATTACCTGGTCTTGAATGGCGAGCGTGAATTCTTCAGTCTCGGGGAAGAGCGTCCCGCTCGTGAGCCATGCATTGGAAGCAGTTTTATCTGTGATCTTGATGGAGATCATTGTAATGTCTGCCCTGGAGTTGTGAGGATCCCTTTTTTTTTAAATACTTTAATTTTCAGAATTACTACAACTACTATTGAGTTCTCTCTCTCTCTCTCTTCGCTACTCACTTTACGCTACCTGACCCTATACTAGAAGTATTTATTGGAAGATTTCAGGATCTTTTGAGTATCTATCCTTATATTGTTTAATTCCCATCGAAGGTTGCTTTAGCAACATTCTCCCTACAGCTAGGCATGTGTGTGCTGAAAGACCACCCTCAGTTTACCCATAGTTAACAAAGTTCTTTAATACAACTATATACATTATAACACACGCAAAAAAAGTTTACACTCATTTGAATACCTGTTACATAAACTTACTCATTAGCATATACAAATATTTTTATCTAAAAAAAATTATTAAACAATTTCACTATGAATGGAAACTGCACTATACTTATTAACACCAAAGTACTTAAAACATACTCTGTTTCCTTCTTCTATCTATCTGACTCATTTAAACAATTACCATTCCACCTTTCTCCTTGCACCACACACACTGGTTACAAAGTTACATTCCTTATTAGCCACAATACGTGTCACTCTTATACATCCTACTTTTCTGACTATACTTTCAATGTATCAGTTACTTCAAATTCTCATTTATTACACCTTCAGCCATATCATTCATTTATAATTCTTCATCTTCTTTACTCCTTAAATTGCCCAGTACAAACAGTACTACTTTATCAGCCGTTACCACAACTTGAATTCGAACACTTTAATGTTATTTTTAATACTTAAATTAACCATCCCCTCATAACCCCTTGTCTTGCTAACACTCCTGTTAGCAAGATACAACAGGAAAATTAGTTTCTGTTGACTAATTTTCCCTGGTGCAATCAGTGGATCTTGCATTTATCTAGACCAAATTCCATCCTAATATCATTGCTGAATTTTTCAGTGATCCGGAGTAGTTGCTGGAGGTGCTTCTCGGTTCCCGTGCAGAGCTTGATGTCATCCATGTATATCAGGTGGGTGAGGGTGTACATTATTATTATTATATATTTTTTGGAGATAATTATTCTCATTTATTTGAATAATTTCTTTTGCGAAATCAGTTTAAAACGGATTACTAATCAATGATTGTTCATTCCTCTTCTCTAAATGGACGAAATTTGTGGAATAGTTCCATCTCAGAAAAGGTAATAATAAAATTAACACATGTGGATGTTTAATGGTAAAAGACAAACATTGCGAGGTAATTTATTACTGGTGTTGTGAAAAGAGAATATCAGAAGATTCTAAAGTTAGAGCAACAACAAAATATTTGAATGGGCAACACAATTTTAAAATATATATGAATCATAATCATGCTTCACAATTAAATGCTGTCGCAAAACGGATTGGGCAAATTGCCATGCCAAATTATTCAAATTACTGCGTTGCCATCGCCAACTCTGAACAGATTCAGCCTCCAAAAAACGCTCTCCGCAAATAAATAAAACGGATGACACGAGCAGAATAACCGACAGAGTTAATATCATTGGATGAAATTGGCCTACGAATTGCTTTGCGGGAAACCTTAAATAGCTTCGGTAGTGGAAGAGAACAGTATTTTCGTTTTGCCATAAAAGTAAATCTTCGACGTTTATTGCAGACTGAATATTGGATTATGGACGGTAGGATCAAAACTGTTCCTCATTTTTTTTTTATCAGCTTTATACAATACGTGCACAGGGTTGCTCTAGAAATTATCGAATTCTACCATTTATGTGTTAATGACCATCAAGGTTGAAGAAAGTTACAAATGGTTTCTTTCAAGATTTGAATGATTTTGCCAAATGAAAAGAAATTGAACTGAAGCCACAGACAATATTAACTGATAGAGAATTGGCTGCAATAAACGCTTATAAAAATGAATTTCCTGATGCGTTGAACAAAGTCTGTTTCTTCCACTTGGGGGAGTGTGGTTGAGTCAAGCGAATGGATTGGCATCTCGATGCCAATCCACTCGGTTGAATCTGACGAAGAGTTTTACTTTGATGCTGGGCCATTTGTTTGCCTTGGCGTCTATTCTGTCCGAAGAAATTCTAGAAGCATTCAAAGTTCTGAAGCCCTATCTCCCAAAAAAAAAAAAAAAAAAAAAAAGATAGTGATGTCATTGGGTGGTTCGAAAACAAATATATTTGTTTTTACCAATTTGTGGACTGTGTATGACTCCATAGAACTAGTATTTCCACGTAACCAAAATATCGTTGAAGCTTGGCACAGAAGAGAACATAATTGGGCGAGTGTACATTAGCATCTATTGTATCATCGAAGAATTTCAGAAAGAACAGTGGCAGGTACAGATGACTAAGTTGAATGCATGTTGAACCATTTCCAGAACCGAAGAAGGCATTAATCGATCGAGAAGCGAGAATTTTGATGATTGTGAATGACCGTGGAAATCGATCTGTGATGAATTACCTTCGTCCAATTGTTCATAATGTTTCATTCTAATTAATAATATTGTTAAATTAAGTTAATTTAAGTTTTAGTAAATTACAATTATATATGTTTTTCATAAATATTATATTTATTTATGTAATTTCTCAAAAAACGTGCAATTGTAATGTATGTGTTTCACACAAACCTAAAACCAGTGTAAATATAAAAATAACGAATAAAACTAAGTTTTAAATTTACATTTGAGGCCCTTTTTCTCATTATTGCCATATGCACAAGTAGAATATTTTAATATGAAGTGAATATGAAAGAATTGGAGATCGAAATAAACATATTTAAACGCAATGAATGAAGTACAACTGGAAAAAACTATAAATAAATATTTTTTTACAAATGTACAAGTTAGGGCAATTGCATCATTTCTGTACATAGCCATAGAGTTAAAGACAAAATCGCGGATAACGGTATTTATCTCTAGGTCGAACGTTAGCTGAAGCCTTAGCTCAAGATAACTTAAATCTTAACAAAGCCATAAAATCTTTCATTATTTATCAAAAATTAATAGTAAAATTATAATTTACCCGAATACAGATTTTGAAAAAATATTGGGTTTTTGAGCATCGCCGATTGATCTAAAAGTAAAAACCTTCGATGACGCAACTGAATGTACAGTAATATTCTGTGAAATTTCCCTGTGAAATGAAAAAAATACCTTCAGATTAAATCTACATGTCCCTGCGATAACCAAAACTAACGAGCATGGAATTGCTATTACAAATGAGAAAAAAAGTCACATCGTCAACTTTAACGAGCGAACCCATCTGAACTCTCATTAGAAATGAAATCATCGGAATATTTGATTTGCAAGTCATTGCCAAAATCATATCATATGAAGGCTGCCTTGGATATCATCATTGATACAAAGTTAAGTTTCAGTCGGCAAAACATTAATGCAGCATGGAAAGGCCAAAGATATGTGGATAACTGTGTGGAACAGGAAACAGTATCTATGAACACAGTAAAATAATCATTAACTATCCAACTCTGCATTCTAATATATGGCTCTGATATCAATGATCACGAAATTTGCAGTCAATGATAACGAAATTCCACAACTATCAGATTACAGTAGTTTAAATTTAATGGTGTTCATAAGCTTTACTGCGTTCCATTTAGATTCAAGGATTTTTATGGTGCACTGAAGATCGAGATCTGAGTATTCGACTTGAAGGCTTGGGCTAATGTTCAACCTAGAAATAAATACCGTTATCCGCGAATTTGTCTTTTAGCAATCAGAACTTTCAATTGCTGAAATAAATACACTACGTCCTTAATCACGATTGAAAGTCTTCTATCCGCCAAACAAGTCCACTATTTTTCAAATTTATTGCATTTTGTATATATGTATAAATATATATTTTTTATTTTTATATATATTTTTAATAGATTTGCGTATAAACACAATGCTGTACATTCGTTGGCACGAAAAATGTTTTGAACTTCCCTTCGCTCGTTTACAGTTGATATTTGTGCATTTATTTGTTTCGAAAATTAATTTTTATTGATATTAATATCTCTGGGCTGTATCGTTTCATATCATTGTACCAAAGTCAGGAAAGCCATTAGTAGAAATATGTAGACGATTAAAGTTGATCTCGTGTAGGTGAGAAAGGTATAAACTTTTAGAAAATACTATTTAATTTATAAGATCTTTGGAATTTCTGTTTCGTCCATTCGATCTCATTCTACAAAGAGGAATTACAATCTCGTTTCATGAGTGCAGTTTTGGGCTCCTTAACTGGTTAAATCTCCAAGCCAAATTTCCCAACACCGGAAGTCTAACACTAACAGTGTTAGACTATTTAACATTTCAAATTTTGAAATGTTAAATAGTCTAAATATTTAAACACATACAACGTTTGGAACAGCTGTTAAATCGACTATTAGTGTATAACAGAAGAAGAATTATACCTGGATCCCTCACTTAGAGCGATTTTACTTTTGTTTTGTTTTGGTTTTCAAAAGAGGAACTTTTTCGGCGAGCGGGGATATAATTTCCGGTTTGCATGGTGTATCTGTCAAGGAACGTATTACGAAAATCTCAATGTTCCCGGAATATGAATCAAAATGGAGATTTTTCTGCATTTGACTTCATATATATATGCCTTTCGTTACTTAATTTCTGTGTCAGTCTTTGATCATATGTCACGCATTGAAAATTACTAGTTACGTTTTTTGCTCTACGTATTTTAAAGCAATTTTTCGTTCATTATATATTCAAAAAGACCATCTTCAACTCTTTATGCTGCTAAGAGGAAATGTATTAATTTAGAACCGAAATTGTAGCGCTTAAGCTTGAAAAGGGTCATCAATGTCGCTAATTTAATGGAATTGGATGAGTCTATTATGCATGCTATAAGGATATATAAAGACGAAATAAAGAAATTTTATTATAACCCAGAAGTAGTGTGAGTATTTCTTTTAAATGAATGCCCAGAAGAGCTTTTATTTCTCGCAAGGAAAAGTCCACACTTCAGTTTAAGCTGGCACAAAAAATCCTTACTATTTGCCCTTTTTTTTTAAAATCAAATGTTAAAGAGGATTTTAAGTTGAAATTCATGATAGTATATCACAGAGAAAATTCAAGGACTCATATATAAAGATCTCCCTTACTGTTGTGTGACGATCAAATAAGAAGGGGTCGGGAAAAGATCGAAGATTGGATTACTTCTTATTTTTACCTTGCTGGAGAGAAATATTCAAAAAATAAAATCCCACACAATGTTTTGTTACTTCTCGCCAAAGCCTCACGTTAACCCATTCAACTTAGACGAAAATCCGATAAAATCAGAGTGAATTTCTCCCAACTTATAACAGTAGCCTTGATTTAATCTATGGATCAAGGCGAAATATACACATTTGAGGAGACCGATTTAAAGAAATCCAATTCTTTCACAAGGAAAAGAATTCTCACCACAAAATTCAACATCACGTAAAACATTAACAATATTGGAGAATCTTTGGAGTGAAATCAAATGTTTAACGTTGGATGTAGTTTGTAGAAAATATGGAAGTAAATATCTTTATTTTCCAAGGCTCTGTTGAACAAACAGCTGTAATAATGCATATTGCTGAACTATCACAAGATATGGCTTTCAATGAGGTCGAAGATGTAGATGACAGAGTTGTTAAATTTGCATTATGCTGCTCTTTCAAATGAAGTCTTACTTTAATTGAAAAGGACGATAATAGCTTCGAATTATAAGGAAGAATAAGATTGTGAAGGACAGATCACTCTCCGGTGAAATTTCAACTAAAAAGCCAAGCGAGTTTTCACTTTTACGATGCGTACTCAGTTAGTTATTGAAGGGCTGGTGCATGGATTCGCTTTTTTTTTTTATCAGGGAACTGAATGTTGCAGGGAAATTTATAGGCAGAGTTAAAGTTCTAGTACTATGCAAAGTGCAGTCGCCATATTGTTTAGAAACAGTCCATTATCGACACCAAGCACAAGCACAAGGTGTCGATAAGTGGAACACAATGATATAATGCATGCATGCAGGAAAAGCAATGAGGCTGCTTCCCATACAGACTCAAAATAAATCCATGCAATAATTTCGTATTTTTGGTGAGATTTTAACGATATTTTCTCTTGTTTTTAGTTTAATTTTATAATATTGGTTATAAGTAAATATTCCGATTTTTGTAAGGTTTTATACATGTGCAGTTATCGCAAAACAATACTTTAGAAACTGAACTACAGATGAAAGTTTTTAATTATTTTCATAAACAAATTGATGAAATCAATGAACCCGTTTTAAACTGATGTAGATTTTTGGAAAACTAATACTTTGCACAGAAGATCTTTTGAGAGACTCATTGTCTAAACTTGATGTATCTATTGAAGTTTTAAACCCATTGGTGAAACGTATAATGATATTTCTACACTGTATTTATTTTGTTCTTATTTTTATGTAACATGTATGTATTTTGTAGGCAATAAATTGAATAATGTATATATAGTCTTCTATGCATTACAGTTAATTCCAGGTATTATTAAGCAATTCTATTGTGTAGGATTTTTTGTAATACTTTTACAAAATAAAATTCACTAAAAGACTACAGCTCATATGGTTTAATCAGTATTAATCATAGTCCAAATGAATTCATTATAACTGCATAGGTTTACCCGAAGCAAAAGTCTAGTAAAAGCCGAAAATTTTAAGTCCTGAATTCGAAAAATAATTCTTTCATTATAATGAATTCACGCACTGCTGGATTTATTTATGGCAAACTTTTCTACTCTAGTAATGTTCTTACTCTTCTGGAATTTGATTTTATTAGCAGACAGCGGAAGCCTTTAAAATCAAAAGGATGACTAAAGAGTCCAATACCCTATAGCAAGAAGTTGTCATCTGCTCGAAATCCACATTTCAGAACGTACCACAAATAAATAAACTACGACCTGGGACCCAGCCATTGAACAGTGTTCATTGACATTGGGAAGAACAGTGGTTGATTAAGTTAATTTACTAATAGATAAACTGATCGCTTTTAGAAATAATTTCATTAAGACCCTATTTATGAGTGACTAATTATACGTTTCTGTCAGAAGACAGTCATATTTAAATACAAAGTACAGCATAAGGGTAGACGTAACCACAGGGATACGTACCAACTGCGAAGTGCTACACTTAGGGTGCTACAAAATGAAAAAGACCTGGGAGTAATTGTGCAGACAGATATGAAATTTTCAGAGCAGTGCAAACAGGCGGTTAGAGTAGGTCAAGTGGTATTGTTAATGATATACAGGAATTTTGCTAGTAGGAAAAAGGAGTTGATTATCCCTTTCTATAAGGCAATGGTTAGGACACGCCTTGAGTACTGCGTACAGGTCTGGTGGCTCATTTTTCGACGGGTGAAGAGTTGCTTGAACGAGTACAAAGAAGGGCAACAAGATTTTTGGGGGTTCTCTTCCCAAGAAAGACTTAAGTTCTACGAACTGCAGGCGTCTGATTGAGGTGTATGAAGACTTGAATGGATTGGGGGGGCCCAAATCTGAAAGGATCCTTCCTCTGGCTCAGATTAACAACGTGAGGGGCCATAAATTCAAATTGAGGAAAGACAATTGTAGAATGAATATATGTGCGGAAATATGCTTTTGTCCAGCCAGCGGGTAGTTGATTGCTGGAACAATTTGATAGCTTAAATAAATTCATGCAGGAACTGCACAAAGGTTTAGACGAATTGGATATGTGAATTGTTTTTTTTTTGTTGTTTTTCTTTTGACTGAGGCTACATAAGCTTACTTTCTTGCATCTGATGCCTCCTCTACTGCTGCTATTACTGTTTAATGATTTGGAAATTCCTAACATTTTATTGCCATTAACTATTGCTAAAGCTAACCCTACATTGCTGAAAACTGTAAACTGAACTACGTATATTTTAAAATATTCTGCCCCCCCCCCAAAAAAAAAAACCCTGTTCAGAATGGACAATCGATTCACGAAAATAGCTGAACCGATTAACCCGCGCAACATTACAGAGAGAAGATATTAATATTTTAAAAGGCAAAAGCGCAGACTAACATGTACTTTAATGTTATTTTATTTTATTTATGTTAAATTATTATTTTATTTAATTAACATGAAATTATTTTATTTCATTAACATGAAATTATTTTTTTTCATTAACATTAATTTATTTTATGTTAATTTAATGTTATTTTATTTTCATTATTTCAGTATTTTTTTAATTAATGTTAAGTTATTTTATTTAATTAACATTAAATTATTTTATGCTAAATTGATACTATTTTATTTTCATTATTTTGCCTACATTAATTTTCCACTTTGCCATTCTCAAGATAATTTAATTAATTGAAATTCATTATTGTTCCTTAATTTTTTATAGTTATATTACTTCAATTTCCGGAATAGATTTGGGTCAATTTGTTTTCCTGGTTATGATGTTTAATTCTCTAATGGAATTACCCATAATCCCTTGTTAATTCCCTCAGGGATTACTATAACCTCTGGAATCTATGTTTTCTCAAAGAGCCTATTATTCTCAACTCAATTTGGCAACCAATCAGGATGCTCATTGTCGATATCCTTGCAAACAGCCTATTAATCCCAATCCCGATTTTCAACCAATAAGGGCTCATTGACCTATGGTATGTATAAGATCGTTATCTTCCTGGATCTACTGATATATTCCTGGATCAGTGATATTGCCGATTTGAGATTCTTTTACTGCCGACTTCTAGTAAGTATTTTATTGTATTTTCTGTAATTTAGCTTTTCTGATCAAATAAGTTAATTTCGATTGTATTTTACTGAGTGCAATTTGGGTCATAAATTACATTTAGATCGTACAAATAATGTTTCTATTCTTTGTTTAAATAACCAAAAATTTGTTATTTTATCCATTAATAAGTGAACCCATGCACACTTCCAAATTTACAGTACATATTTATAAGCCAGTTTAGTTAATCGAATATTCTGGAAGTTCTTATCATTAAAGGGTGAATAACTAACTGAAAGTTTCTAATCTATTAAAATTTCTTTTATATTATATTATGGATAATGGTAGGGTATAATGTTAAAGTAAAAGAACCCGAATATACCTAAAGTTCCATTTTTAATCCAAATTTCGTTGGGTACCATTTCCAGTGATTATAGAGATATTATACTAATTGCGTTATTTTACTTTTGCTATTCCTATAGCAAAAGTACCATAAAAGCAAGAAACCAATACACGAATTTTGTAAAACTTTCCATCACATCTATCTACAAAATTTCTGAAACATGATAATCTGAAACGTTTTAGAATCCGTTGAGAAAACTGTGGCCAAAATATACTGAACACCTTAAATACCGTTGTTTAAAACTTTAACGAACAGAAAATCCATTTTTCTGATATGTTGATTTACTTTTTAATTTTTCTTATAACGATAGGCAACAGAACCCGAATAGACCTCCGCTATTGTGTTCCTTTTATTTTGAAGTTAATATTCCTTTCACAACTTAACTATTTTCTTAGAAACGTTTTGACTCATATTTTATGTTAGATTTCTTAAGTATTCATAGTTTTTCCGAATATTTTTATCGGTAAAGTAAGAACATTAAAGTTGTCTTAAATCTTTCCCCCTCTAAACCGTTAAGTTTTGTATGTATTTAAAGACAGGCGCATTTCGAGTTTTGGCAACTTCTGATATTTCTCTCGTGAAAGGTATTTTTATTTTTCTATAATTAGGCATTAAAATATGACTAAAGGGGATTTTTCTGGTTTATATTATTAACTTTTTTTAAAAATTCACTGAAGTTATTAAGAATCTTGTTACTTTTTTGCAATAAAATATTATGGTTTAAAAACCAGCAGGTATATATAAATAGGAGGTATATTGATTTTTATTATTAAAATTACTGAATGAGTTATAGAAGTAAACTAAAGTAGTATCGACCGTCAAATATCCTTATACCAGTATTCTTTTGCATTTTCAAAATGCAGAAGGAGAAATATACCAAGTCCAGTGTTTGTTAAACACTGTTTCGGTCCTTCGTCAGATATACACGCAGATACCTAATTTAAAAACTTGGTAGCTTACCGAACTAGAGATTCTTCCTCAAAAAATACCGCTTTGCATCCAATTTTTGTTGCATACGCTTTCAGGAAGAAATCTTTTCCTTCTGCTTTAATTTATGATTAGTGCAACCCAGTTACAAACCCTTGTATTTATTATAGCATTAAAGCTTAATTGGCATCAGTTATACAAGTGCTGGTCAACCCGTTTTGAAATACGGACCATTTTTTTTTTACTTAATTTGAAAACCGCTGACTATTTCAATTTTTGTAATTGAGGTCATGGACCACAAAAAAAATTATAATCGTGTGCACATATACTTTATATAATAATAACGTTTTTTAATGGTTGTAACAGGCATACACTATTAGCAACTTTAACCATATTGCTTTATGAGACCAACTAATTCGGCCACATTGGGGAAAGAGCCCATAAAATTCCTTACGGAAGTCGAACCTGGTTTTTCCCCTCGGTGCGTGGAGGATGATACCTATATCCACTTGCCATGAGTGCCAGAAACGTTTTTTGTAGTACAATAATATATACCCATACTCTCAATTTCTGTGGATAACAAGGCTGGGAACCACTACTTTACAGCAATTATATAATTTACTTAAGAGGACGGGTTCAAATCCGTGCTGTTTTTGTATTCTCTGTCTTGTGAATCCCTCTCGGCCCCACGTCTAGCCTTTCTTTGATGCACTGGTTGCCTATCAATGTTAAAAGCCCCATAACCGAATTACAGACTGGGTTAACCGAATCATTCATCGCTGGCTCAATTGCATCGCCATCAAAGTAATTTTTAATTTCCCTTTCGAATTTTAGAAAAAAAATTATTGTTAAAGTAGTAAATAAATTATCCTAGAGTTTATCGAGGATGGAAGTGAAAGTTTCGACTCCTAAATCTGCTAACGTAAATTAAACAAAACTCGATTCTCGTTTTATTGTTTCTGGAGGTCTTGACTTATGCATGATTAAAGATAATTTGCAATTCTGGTTTTATTAAACGTTCTTAGAATTTTTATACTTTTCTATTCTGTATAAGCTGCTGACTAGAAGTGGACTCCATTCATGGCTTCACTTTCGAAGAATATGCTTATCTAATCGTGGACACGTTGTCCTCAATGATTTGTACATGCACCTGCATTGTGTTCTTCTCTTTGCCAACCAACATTACACATCAAAATGCACTTACTTGGGAAGTGTTCACTCAATAGTTCAATACAATTTTTTTTAAAAAAAAGATATGAGACTTTTAGAATTCTACGAAAAGACTCATTTCTTTTTATAAAAAACTAACGAATACAATGAACGCTTTAAAATGTTATTGCTTATAATTTATTTCGATAAAAGACTTGAAAAAGCTTTTTATAATGGTAATGAAAACTTTTAATTTCATTTAAAAAAGATATTGTTTTAAGTGAACAAAGTATTAATCAGCTTTACTAACAGTTCGGTTATTTTTTTCTTTTATTCTAGAGATAAGAATTTGGATTTGCCTTTGGTGTTGTAACTTTTCGGAAAGATGCCTGCGATTATCGAAATTCCTCTCAGAGATTCAGACGAAGTAATCGAGATACGTAGTGATAAACTTCCAGAGGGCACGGAAGTATTGGAAATTCTTCGACACGAAGAGGCTCCCCTTCGTTCATGGATTGATCTTGCTATTGAATACCATCGCCAAGGAAAACAAGAGGAATTCAGGGACATATTGGAAGCTTCAAGAAGGGATGCAGGCTTAATATATGTGGATGTTCAAAATGACCAGATGCGATCCCTGGATATTCTGGCCGCTTACTATGTACAGCAAGCAAATAAGGAAAGAAACAGAGAGAAAAAAATAGAGCTCTTTAGAAAAGCAACGTTGCTTTACTCTGCAGCTGACAAGATCATAATGTATGATAAACAACACCTTCTGGGACGAGCTTACTTTTGTTTTCTGGAAGGAGACAAGATGGAACAAGCTGAGACGCAATTTAATTTTGTCCTCGCTCATACCCCTGACAGCGTTCCAGCTTTGCTCGGAAAAGCTTGTATATTATTTAACAAGAAAGATTACACAGGAGCTCTTGCGTTTTACAAAAGAGTCCTTCGCACCAATCCTAAATGTCCGGCTGAAGTGAGAATAGGAATTGGACACTGCTTTTACAAAATAGGGAATCATTATAAAGCAAGGTTGGCCTTTGAACGAGCCCTACAGTTAGATCCAAGATGCTTAGGAGCCTTAGTAAGTTTGGCTGTCATGCAATTGAATGAAATGACACGAAAAAGCATTAGAAATGGAGTACAGATGCTAGCTGAAGCATATAGCGTTGACTCCAAGGATCCGGTGACACTTAATCATTTGGCTAATCATTTTTTCTTTAAAAATGAATATGCTAAGGCACAACAGCTTGCACTCCATGCTTTCCATAATACTGAAAACACAGCTATGAGAGCCGAGAGTTGCTTTCAACTAGCCAGGATTTTCCATGCTCAAGAAGATTATGATCACGCTTTTCAGTATTATTATCAAGCAATCAAATTCGCCCCCTCATTCTTGCTTCCTTACTATGGAATGGGACAGATGCATTTATACAAAGGAGATAAAGCAAAATGCCTCTCGATGTTTTGAGAAAGTTCTTCGAGCTGAACCTGGTAATTATGAAAGCATGAAGATCTTAGGATCCCTGTATGCACAGTCTGCATGCCCATCTAAGCGTGACCAAGCAAAGACTTATCTGACCGCGGTAACAGAACGCTTTCCAAATGATGTCGAAGCATGGATTGAACTGGCTCAACTTCACCAAAATTCAGATACCGAAGGCGCCTTGTCGGCGTACATAACAGCTATTCGCATATTACAAGAGGAAGTAAGAGCTGATGTTCCACCAGAAATTCTCAACAATGTTGCTGCGCTTCTTTACAGTTTAGGAAATCTTAAAGATGCTAAGCAATACTATGAAGCATCATTGAAGAGGTCTCACATCGAAAGCCACCAGGACCGGCCCTATTATAATTGCATTTCACTGACAACATTCTATAACCTAGCCCGTCTGTACGAGACTCTCCTTGAATTTGATAAGGCTGAAAGGATTTACAAAAACATAATCAGAAAGCATCCTCGCTATGTCGACTGTTACCTTCGCTTGGGGTGTATGGCTAGAGACAGAGGACAGACATACGAAGCGACAGACTGGTATAAAGAAGCGCTGTCCATTAACCAGGATCATCCTGATGCATGGTCACTAATTGGTAACCTTCACCTAGCAAAACAGGAATGGGGTCCATCTCAAAGGAAATTCGAACGTGTTCTTGGACAAAAGGAGACAAGCAATGACACTTACTCTTTGATTGCCTTAGGTAATGTCTGGTTGGCGACTCTTCACTATCCAAAACGTGACAAAGAAAAGGAGAAAAGACATCAAGACAGAGCGTTATCAATATATGAACGAGTTTTACATACAGATCCAAGCAATGTATGGGCTGCTAATGGAATTGGAGCTGTCTTAGCCCATAAAGGCTACTTCCCAGAGTCCAGAGATATATTTGCCCAGGTTCGAGAAGCAACAGCTGATTTTTGTGATGTCTGGATGAATATCGCGCATATTTACGTGGAACAGAAACAATATGCTGCTGCTATTCAGATGTACGAGAGTTGCTTGAAGAAGTTCTTCAAATATTATGATGCGGAAATCCTCATGTATCTGGCTAGAGCTTACTTCAAATGCGGCAAACTGAAGGAATGTAAACGTACATTATTAAAGGCAAGAATGGTCAATCCTCACGATACTGTTTTGGTGTATAACATTGCTCTGGTACTTCAGCTAATGGCAACACAAACATTGGAGAGCGATAAGAGTAACTTGAAGGCAGTTCTTTGTTCCGTAAATGAACTGAAATTATCACGGAGGTATTTCCATTATCTGAGCATTCATGGAGAGAGAATGAAATACAATCTTGCTCAGGCTGCAGTGGAAGTAAGGAGATGTCAAGACTTGTTAAGTCAAGCACAGTACCATGCTGCACGAGCGCGTCGGTTCGACGAAGAAGAGAGAGAATTTCGACAGAAACAAGAACGGGAACGAGAAGCACTTCGTCAAAAATTGATGGAAGAACAAAAACGTGCCGAAGAACTGCAGTTCCGGCAGAAGCAAGAATTAATTAAGAAAAGACAGGCTTTCATAGAAAAAAACAAAAGTAAGCTGGTATTTTCTAACGTGGCTGAAGAAAAGTCCCGTAAAAATGGCAAGAGTAAGAAGACTCAAAATGATTTGAAGGGTGGTTCTGACGAAAACGAAGAACCAAAGAAAAAGAGACGGAAGAAGGATGCCGGTGGTTCAAAAGACTGCCGGAAGCAAAAGAGGAAACCAACAAAGAAAGCTAAGAAAATAGCTGCAAAAGATGCCAACTTATCTGGTAAACAAAAAAGGCGAGTAGTATCAAAAGCTTTCATTTCGTCAAGTGAGGATTCAGACAGCGACAAAGAAAACAATGTAGAAGTGCCACAGAAGAAACCGACTGGAAACCTAAGAAGTGGGTTGGTTCATACAGTGAATCTGAAGAAAGCCAGTACCTAAAGGAAACGGCAATGGATTGTGTGATACAGTCGGATGCCCAGCTCACTTCAAAAAAGAAAAGCATTCTAAAGTTCAGATGAGGTAGTGCGAAAGGAATGATATTGTTCAACGTTCCGATCTATCAATGTTCTCAATTCTGTGTTTCTACAGCACTATAATTCCAGATATTCATATGAAGAACGAAAGTGATGAATGTTCTACTGAAGAAATCGACGATTAATATTCTTACTCGGGAAAGAAAAATTTAAAGCTATGAAAGTTCTGAAAGAGAATTTCCTATCCTGTTAAAAAATAATTCTATTGTAGTGTGTTTTGATTTGGCATAAGAAATAAAAGTTTCTTTCTTCATTTAAATCTGTGTTTTGTCTGTCAAATTGGTGTAATTATTTTAGTTCATTACAATGCAGGTATATCTAAAAATATATAGAAATCTAAAGATCTATCAATATATAAACATAAATACAATAATTAGTTTGGATAATTTCTTAAATTGAAATAATAATTTTTTTTTTTTTTTAACGAAAACACCAGAGTAATTAGAACCTCTGTACTTTGTACCGGCATGGGTTAGAGGTTGGGAAGACAAAAGAAGATATTTGTTGACATTAGCATGATCTCCATAGTGTACTGTTGTTGTTATTTTTATTGTTAAATTTGTTGGTGCATCAGCAACCTGGACGATCACTAACCTCAGGGACACACTGTTCTGAATTGAAGGCACCTTGAGCAACTGGATATTGTGTTCCTCGACATTAACTTCGACATGAATTATGTGCCATACTGGGCAACTACTTTAAAATCTCTGGCCACATCCTAGTTCTCTTTAGGAAACTCATTCCAGCGGCCTATGCATCAGAACCATAATCACTGCATTCTCTGCTCCAGGGGGCTCTCCCGAGGGGGGGGGGTCTCTTCGCCGCATCTTTAGAACCTTTCCTAACAAATCATACTAATTTTACCACTTACGCAGATGATATTAAGTTCTTCCTCATCACAAAATGCTCCCAGTCTATTACTGCGAGCACCAGCCGATGGCTACATCAACCGGAAAATTATGTTCATGCCATTGGGTCTCCATTTACAGAAAGAAAACTTTACAACTCTCTATCACCAAGAAGAAAAATACCCGCGATGCGAACATCATTATAGCGAACTCCCCAGTTAAAAAAAGTCATTCCTTATAAAAAGCCAGATTAACCTACAACTTCCATAACGCGCACCTTCTTATCAAATATAATCTTCGATGCATAATCCCAATTCCTTTATATGCCTACACTATATGGTCCTCAGCATCCTCATCATACCAATCCAGGTTTCTTTCCCTGGAATACTGGGTTTTGAAATAGCTAAATAGGGTTCCCGTGCTAAGACCTACCATCTTTCGTAATCACCTGCCCGGTAAGCAGTGAAGACCGTCTCTTGGACGGAAACATCTGGCCAGTAGGATCGCTTGTGAAATCATCCAGAGAAAGTGCTGGCAAGCTCACATTTATGAACAACGAAGCGAACTGCCCAATAGCAGTCAGCAAACAACTCAACTGACGAAAACGAATCTAATGGAATCATTATTTTCCTGCAAAATATAAGAAGTATTTTGAATAAGCTGCACACACTTCAAAGTGTATTGCTTAACTCGGAGGATGATTGCATATGTTTAGTAGAAACATGACTCCAAAATAACAGGTACATTGATGCCCTTGCTCACTCCTCAGGTTACTATTGCCTTGCAAATGGAAGAGATTATAAATGAGTAGCCCGGGTAATGATTCTGTTCAAAAAAGAATTCACGATAGTCAGCGAACATGAATCGGAAAATTTCGAGGCTATCATTGCCATTTTTGGAACAGAAATGAATAGATTTCAATTATGCTTAATATATCTACCCCCAGAGCATATTAAAATAAACACGACTTTTTACACAGCTTGCCTCAAACGTGAGATCGAATACAGATACACTAGTAATGGGGGTCCTCAATTTGCCATTACCAAAACATCGGGAGGCAAAAAGTGAATTGGACGGTACAATGGAAGCCTTAAATATGAACCAATTGAATACACCAGCAACAAGAGGAACTCAGGGCCTGGATTTGACTTACTACAACCCTTCAGATATAAGGTTGAAGGAGAACGTTATGAAATTCGCCTCAGATTATCGACCACTCTCATTATGAAGCCATCGAGGCATCCGACAATCTGTAGGCATTCCAAAATGAATAAAAATGGTAATCTTTTGAACAAAATATATCAAAAATGACGACATTGTAAAACACCTTGCCGAATACAACTAGCAAAATCTTTACCTCTCGAACACCGATACTACCTTAACAACTCTCACAATCACTTTTACATATAGCGCATGAAGGAGCTTCTAAGGAACTAAAAGTGTCAGAGAGGACAAACCCTTTTTTGAAAATTATTTTCAAAAAAAAAAAAAAAATTGTACAGGAAATTGAAAAGAACAGGGCATCCAGAGGACCACATCTGGTACAAGCATGAGAGATCACATTTCATGAAGGCTACGAAACAGGCACACCTTGAAATGATTATAACAAAATTAAAAAATGGGCAAAGAATTGCCAACAAAAAAAGCTACATGCATAAAATTTCTGAGAAAACCTTTAAAGATTGGGCTGGATGTAATCAAGAAAATTAAAGACATTATGACACTAATTAAATTGTGACTAATAAAGAAGATTTGAAGGAAATCAGTATCAGCAGAGACAACTTAAAAAGAGCAATCAACACCCTCCCAAATAAAGCTACAATTGGGCCAGACAAATTCCCACTTTTTATGATTAAAATATGTAGCTCTTTCATCATCGATATATTATTACACGTATTTCAGAGAATAATGGTGGAAGAGGATTTCTCGAAGCTGTGGAAAAGCTAATATTAAAACCTATCTCCACAAAAAAAAACCTAAATCTGTAAAAGATTTCAGACCAATCGCTGTTGGATGCTCTTTGCAAAAAATCTTCGAAAAAATAAATCTGGACATCATCATCCAACATTGCTTCAAACACAGCCCTAAATACCTGCACTCAGTACTACCTCAGAGATGGAACATCACCAACCTCATGGGAACACTACTATGGATCCAGCGATCGCTAAATAACAAGCAACAAGTGGATGTCGTTTTTCTAGATGTGGCAGCCGCATTCCACAACATATCCATCCCAGCACTAATAGTTATTTTGAGGGACTAATTCCTCATTACGGGAAATGTCCTCCATTTGTTTACGAACACTCTTCTGCGCAGACAAATCACAGTAACAAACGGTAACGTGTGCATTACATACCAAGTCGATAAAGGAGTCCACAAGGCGGCGTATTGTCTGCTACACACTTTGCCATAGCCCTCGAACCCTTCTTAGCTGAAAACAGGAAGCAATTCATCACATATGCGGACGATATGAAATTATTTATTACCTCAGAAGACCAGAAATCTGCCAACTGGTTAACGCCAAAAAAAAAAGAACTACAAAAATACCTCGAATCTATCGGGCTACACCTAAATGAAGACAAGACTGCTCAAATGACCACCGCAAATAAAATAAAGTATTCAATAATAATAAAAAGTCGTCCGAGGGGCATGCTGTATGAAGCAGTGTAATTATTGTATAGGGCGTATTCATGTTAAGAACATACCCAGATCCTTGACATAACGTGGCTTCGACAATGCTCCCGCATACACACTGCTTGGATTCACTCCAGTTACTTTTTGCCAGAGTAGAAGTAGCAAGATTATTCCCTAGCTGATTTGGAAGTCTCCTCCTAGATGGTTACCAATAGGTTCGTTTCGGTGCAAGATCTAGCTGCCGGCCCGCGAACATCAGTACACATGTGAACCCTCGAAATATAAGGAAGTCTGGATCTCTCCAAGTCGTTCATTTTAACCTCAAAAGACATCAAGGGATAGTTGACCGAAACTTTGCTCCGGAGAGTAAACATGTGTTCCACTACATCAAGCCTCGAATAAGCAAAGTGGTGGTATTGCACCAGTTCATGATCGTCATCTACTACCTAGATCGAGGAGTTCATTCTCGAAATACGGTTTTCAATAAAATGTTCAAAACTCTTTTTAAACTGGAATACGCTTTTTAGAGGTTCTTTTCCAGAAATATTAATCTTTTTTTTCTCCCAAAAAAAAACAAAATACCGATAGATGCTATGCCCTGTTAATACGAAGAAATAAAAATCCCAGCAAGTTATAATATCAAAAATGAAATAATACTTGACCGTATATAATGTCAGATTTAAAAAATTCCAAAAATTATTATTATGATTAGTTACTTTTTTAATCGACTGTTTCTGTTTAATTTTTATTGTTTAGTTATGTATCAGTATATTCCCTTCTCTCTCGGCTAACTCGAAATCTGTGATCTCCAAAAAATAAAAAAGTAAATAATCATAATAATAATTTTTGGAATTTTTTAAATCTAACATTATATACGGTCAAGTATTATTTCATTTTTCATTGTCTCGCATATGCATCTTCTTTTTCTTCCCACGTTCATATCATATGGGGTCGGCATTCCGTTCCTTAATTCTCTTCCTCCATTCCTTTCTAACCAGGGATTCCTCTCTCCTCCATACTCTCTCTCTTTGAAATCCTCTGCCACCTTTTCCTTCCATCTCAACTTAGATCTCCTCCTCTTCCTCTTCCCTATCACCTCGTCCCTAGATACTCCTCACTTCTTCGTTCCACATGACCAAGTCACCTCAACCTAGATTCCTGTATTTTGTTACTCAGAGCCCCCACCTTAACCGTAACTGTAATGTAGTCATTTTTAACCTGTCCTTCCTCGTCACACCACACATCCATCTTAGTATCCTCATCTCCGCCACTTCCATCTTCTTCTAATGGGCCCTAGTAATCGCCCATGTCTCAGCACCGTACATCAATGCTGGTCTAACCACAGTTTTATACACACTTCCCTTCATTCTACAATTAACTTTCTTATCACACAGCACCCCCACTCATCTTTCTCCAGTTCAACCATCCATATTGCACTTTGTGCTGTATTTCTGCACTAAATCCTCCATCACCCTCAACGTTCGATCGCAGATAATTAAATTTCGAAACAGATGGTAGCTTTTCCTCCTGCAGTTTTATAGAACTCTCAACTTCTCCATTAAATACCATATATTCTGTCTTTGGTCTACCTATCCTCATGCCTCTATCTTCCAAAGCTTTCCTCCGTTCCTCCAATTTGTTCTCTGCCTTTCCTTGGGATGATTCGCACAGTACAATATCATCCGCGAACAGCATACTCCATGGTGCTCTACTCTTCACTTCTTTCACCAACACATCCATTACCATATCAAACAGATATGGGCTGAGAACTGATCGCTGGTGTAGACAAACGGGTGAGACGAGTGGAGCAACCGACAGAGCTGCAATTATTGGATGAAATTGGCCTACGAATTGCTTTGCGGGAAACCTTAAATCGCTTCGGTAGTGAAAGAGGACAATATTTTCGTTTTGCCATAAAAGTAAATCTTCGACGTTTACTGCAGACTGAATATTGGATTATGGGCGGTATGATCAAAACTGTTCCTCATTTTTTTTTATCAGCTTTATACAATACGTGCACCGGGTTGCTCTAGAAATTATCGAATTCTACCATTTATGTGTTAATGACCAGCAAGATTGAAGAAAGTTACAAATGGTTTCTTTCAAGATTTGAATGATTTTGCCGAATGAAAAGAAATTGAACTGAAGCCACAGACAATATTAACTGATAGAGAATTAGCTGCAATAAACGCTTATAAAAGTGAATTTCTTGATGCGTTGAACAAAGTTTGTTTCTTCCACTTCGGGGAGCGTGGTTGATTCAAGCGAGTGGATTGGCATCGAGATGCCAATCCACTCGCTTGGATCTAACGAAGAGTTTTACGTTGATGCTGGGCCATTTGTTTGCCTTGGCGTCTATTCTGTCTGATGAAATTCTAGAAGCATTTAAAGTCCAGAAGCCCCATTTCGCAAGGAAAAAAAAAAGATAATGATGTCATTGAGTTGTTCGAAAACAAATATATTTGTTTCCACCAATTTGTTGTCTGTGTATAACTCCATAGAACTAGGATTTCCACGTACCCAAAATATCGTTGAAGCTTGGCACAGAAGATAACATAATTGGACGACTGTACATTAGCATCTGTTATATCATCGAAGAATTTCAGAAAGAACAGCGGCAGGTACAGATGACTAAGTTGAATGCATGGTGAACCATTTCCAGCACCGAAAAAGGCAAAAATCGATCGAGAAGCGAGAATTTTGATGATTGTGAATGACCGTGGAAATCGATCTGTGATGAATTACCTTCGCCCAATTGTTCATAATGTTTCATTCTAATTAATAATATTGTTAAATTAAGTTAATTTAGGTTTTAGTAAATTACAATTATATATGTTATTCATAAATATTATATTTATTTATGTAATTTCTCAAAAAACGTGCAATTGTAATGTATGTGTTTCACACAAACCGAAAACCAGTGTAAATATAAAAATAACGAATAAAATTAAGTTTTAAATTTACATTTGAGGCCCTTTTTCTAATTATTGCCATATGCACAAGTAGAATATTTTAATATGAAGTGAATATGAAAGAATGGGAGATCGAAATAAACATATTTAAACGCAATGAATGAAGTACAACTGGAAAAAAACTATAAATAAATAATTTCTTACAAATGTACAAGTTAATGGAATTGCATCATTTCTGTACATAGCCATAGAGTTAAAGACAAAATCGCGGATAACGGTATTTATCTCTTGGTCGAACGTTAGCTGAAGCCTTAGCTTTAAATCTTAACAAAGCCTTAAAATCTTTCATTATTTATCAAAAATTAATAGTAAAATTATAATTTACCCGAATACAGATTTTGAAAAAATATTGGGTTTTTGAGCATCCCCGATTGATCTAAAAGTAAAAACCTTCGATGACGCAACTGAAGGTACAGTAATATTCTGTGAAATTTCCCTGTGAAATGAAAAATTACCTTCAGATTAAATCTACATGTCCCTGCGATAACCAAAACTAACGAGCATGGAATTGCTATTACAAATGAGAAAAAAAGTCTCATCGTCAACTTTAACGAGCGAACCCATCTGAACTCTCATTAGAAATGAAATCATCGGAATATTTGATTTGCAAGTCATTGCCAAAATCATATCATATGAAGGCTGCCTTGGATATCATCATTGATACAAAGTTAAGTTTCAGTCGGCAAAACATTAATGCAGCATGGAAAGGCCAAAGATATGTGGATAACTGTGTGGAACAGGAAACAGTATCTATGAACACAGTAAAATAATCATTAACTATCCAACTCTGCATTCTAATATATGGCTCTGATATCAATGATCACGAAATTTGCAGTCAATAATAACGAAATTCCACAACTATCAGATTACAGTAGTTTAAATTTAATGATGTTCATAAGTTTACTGCGTTTCATTTAGATTCAAGGATTTTTCTGGTGCACTGAAGATCGAGATCTGAGTATTCGACTTGAAGGCTTGAGCTAATGTTCAACCTAGAAATAAATACCGTTATCCGCGAATTTGTCTTTTAGCAATCAGAACTTTCAATTGCTGAAATAAATACACTACGTCCTTAATCACGATTGAAAGTCTTCTATCCGCCAAACAAGTCCACAATTTTCCAAATTTATTGCATTTTGTATATATGTATATATATATATATTTTTAATAGATTTGCGTATAAACACAATGCTGTACATTCGTTGGTACGAAAAATGTTTTGAACTTCCCTTCGCTCGTTTACAGTTGATATTTGTGCATTTATTTGTTTCGAAAATTAATTTTTATTGATATTAATATCTCTGGGCTGTATCGTTTCATATCATTGTACCAAAGTCAGGAAAGCCATTAGTAGAAATATGTAGACGATTAAAGTTGATCTCGTGTAGGTGAGAAAGGTATAAACTTTTAGAAAATACTATTTAATTTATAAGATCTTTGGAATTTCTGTGTCGTCCATTCGGTCTCATTCTACAAAGAGGAATTACAATCTCGTTTCATGAGTGCAGTTTTGGGCTCCTTAACTGGTTAAATCTCCGAGCCAAATTTCCCTACACGGGAAGTTTAACACTAAAAGTGTTAGACTATTTAACATTTCAAATTTTGAAATGTTAAATAGTCTAAATATTTAAACACATACAACGTTTGGAACAGCTGTTAAATCGACTATTAGTGTATTAACAGAAGAAGAATTATACCTGGATCCCTCACTTAGAGCGATTTTACTTTTGTTTTGTTTTGGTTTTCAAAAGAGGAACTTTTTCGTCGAGCGGGGATATAATTTCCGGTTTGCATGCTGTATCTGTCAAGGAACTTATTACGAAAATCTCAATGTTCCCGAAATATGAATCAAAATGGAGATTTTTCTGCATTTGACTTCATATATATATGCCTTTCGTTACTTAATTTCTGTGTCAGTCTTTGATCATATGTCACGCATTGAAAA
The DNA here is from genome assembly GCF_048544385.1 of Mastigoproctus giganteus. Classification (NCBI taxonomy): domain Eukaryota; kingdom Metazoa; phylum Arthropoda; class Arachnida; order Uropygi; family Thelyphonidae; genus Mastigoproctus; species Mastigoproctus giganteus. The sequence continues at coordinate 60,507,568 of NC_143587.1, forward strand.
TTACTAGTTACGTTTTTTGCTCTACATATTTTAAAGCAATTTTTCGTTCATTATGTATTCAAAAAGACCATCTTCAACTCTTTATGCTGCTAAGAGGAAATGTATTAATTTAGAACCGAAATTGTAGCGCTTAAGCTTGAAAAGGGTCATCAATGTCGCTAATTTAATGGAATTGGATGAGTCTATTATGCATGCTATAAGGATATATAAAGACGAAATAAAGAAGTTTTATTATAACCCAGAAGTAGTGTGAGTATTTCTTTTAAATGAATGCCCAGAAGAGCTTTTATTTCTCGCAAGGAAAAGTCCACACTTGAGTTTAAGCTGGCACAAGAAATCCTTACCATTTGCTCTTTTTTTTTTTTAAATCAGATGTGAAAGAGGATTTTAAGTTGAAATTCATGATAGTATATCACAGAGAAAATTCAAGGACTCATATATAAAGATCTCCCTTACTGTTGCGTGACGATCAAATAAGATGGTGGGGAAAAGATCGAAGATTGGATTACTTCTTATTTTTACCTTGCTGGAGAGAAATATTCAAAAAATAAAATCCCACACAATGTGTTGTTACTTCTCGCCAAAGCCTCACGTTAACCCATTCAACTTAGACGAAAATCCGATAAAATTAGAGTGAATTTCTCCCAACTTATAACAGTAGCCTTGATTTGATCTATGGATCAAGGCGAAATATACACATTTGAGGAGACCGATTTAAAGAAATCCAATTCTTTCACAAGGAAAAGAATTCTCACCACAAAATTCAACATCACGTAAAACATTAACAATATTGGAGAATCTTTGGAGTGAAATCAAATGTTTAACGTTGGATGTAGTTTGTAGAAAATATGGATGTAAATATCTTTATTTTCCAAGGCTCTGTTGAACAAACAGCTGTAATAATGCATATTGCTGAACTTTCACAAGATATGGCTTTCAATGAGGTCGAAGATGTAGATGACAGAGTTGTTAAATTTGCATTATGCTGCTCTTTCAAATGAAGTCTTACTTTAATTGAAAAGAACGATAATAGCTCCGAATTATAAGGAAGAATAAGATTGTGAAAGACAGATCACTCTCCGGTGAAATTTCAACTACAAAGCCAAGCGAGTTTTCACTTTTACGATGCGTACTCAGTTAGTTATTGAAGGGCTGGTGCATGGATTCGCTATTTTTTTATCAGAGTACTGAATCAATGTACTGAGTGTTGCAGGGAAATTTATAGGCAGAGTTAAAGTTCTAGTACTATGCAAAGTGCAGTCGCCAAATTGTTTGGAAACAGTCCATTATCGACACCAAGCACAAGCACAAGGTGTCGATAATGGACTGTCGATAAGTGGAACACAATGATATAATGCATGCATGCAGGAAAAGCAATGAGGCTGCTTCCAATACAGACTCAAAATAAATCCATGCAATAATTTCGTATTTTTGGTGAGATTTTAACGATATTTTCTCTTGTTTTTAGTTTAATTTTATAATATTGGTTATAAGTAAATATTCCGATTTTTGTAAGGTTTTATACATGTGCAGTTATCGCAAAACAATACTTTAGAAACTGAACTACAGATGAAAGTTTTTAATTATTTCATAAACAAATTGATTAAATCAATGAACCCGTTTTAAACTGATGTAGATTTTTGGAAAACTAATACTTTGCACAGAAGATCTTTTGAGAGACTCATTTTCTAAACTTGATGTATCTATTGAAGTTTTAAACCCATTGGTGAAACGTATAATGATATTTCTACACTGTATTTATTTTTATGTAACATGTATGTATTTTGTAGGCAATAAATTGAATAATGTATATATAGTCTTCTATGCATTACAGTTAATTCCAGGTATTATTAAGCAATTCTATTGTGTAGGATTTTTTGTAATACTTTTACAAAATAAAACAAATTCACTAAAAGACTACAGCTCATATGGTTTAATCAGTATTAATCATAGTCCAAATGAATTCATTATAACTGCATAGGTTTACCCGAAGCAAAAGTCTAGTAAAAGCCGAAAATTTTAAGTCCTGAATTCGAAAAATAATTCTTTCATTATAATGAATTCACGCACTGCTGGATTTATTTATGGCAAACTTTTCTACTCTAGTAATGTTCTTACTCTTCTGGAATTTGATTTTATTAGCAGACAGCCGAAGCCTTTAAAATCAAAAGGATGACTAAAGGGTCCAATACCCTATAGCAAGAAGTTGTCATCTGCTCGAAATCCACATTTCAGAACGTACCACAAATAAATAAACTACGACCTGGGACCCAGCCATTGAACAGTTCATTGACATTGGGAAGAACAGTTGTTGATTAAGTTAATTTACTAATAGATAAACTGATCGCTTTTAGAAATAATTTCATTAAGTCCCTATTTATGAGTTACTAATTATACGTTTCTGTCAGAAGACAGTCATATTTAAATACAAAGTACAGCATAAGGGTAGACGTAACCACAGGGATACGTACCAACTGTGAAGTGCTACACTTAGGGTGCTACAAAATGAAAAAGACCTGGGAGTAATTGTGCAGACAGATATGAAATTTTCAGAGCAGTGCAAACAGGCGGTTAGAATAGGTCAAGTGGTATGGTTAATGATATACAGGAATTTTGCTGGTAGGAAAAAGGAGTTGATTATCCCTTTCTATAAGGCAATGGTTAGGACACGCCTTGAGTACTGCGTACAGGTCTGGTGGCTCATTTTTCGACGGGTGAAGAGTTGCTTGAACTAGTACAAAGAAGGGCAACAAGATTTTTGGGGGTTCTCTTCCCAAGAAAGACTTAAGTTCTACGAACTGCAGGCGTCTGATTGAGGTGTATGAAGATTTGAATGGATTGGGGGGCCCAAATCTGAAAGGATCCTTCCTCTGGCTCAGATTAACAACGTGAGGGGCCATAAATTCAAATTGAGGAAAGACAATTGTAGAATGAATATATGTGCGGAAATATGCTTTTGTCCAGCCAGCGGGTAGTTGATTGCTGGAACAATTTGATAGCTTAAATAAATTCAAGCAGGAACTGCACAAAGGTTTACACGAATTGGATATGTGATTTTTTTTTTTTTTTTGTTGTTTTTCTTTTGACTGAGGCTACATAAGCTTACTTTCTTGCATCTGATGCCTCCTCTACTGCTGCTATTACTGTTTAATGATTTGGAAATTCCTAACATTTTATTGCCATTAACTATTGCTAAAGCTAATCCTACATTGCTGAAAACTGTAAACTGAACTACGTATATTTTAAAATATTCTGCCCCATCCCAAAAAAAAAATCCTGTTCAGAATGGACAATCGATTCACGAAAATAGCTGAACCGATTAACCCGCGCAACATTACAGAGAGAAGATATTAACATTTTAAAAGCCAAAAGCGCAGACTAACATATAATTTAATGTTATTTTATTTATGTTAAATTTTTATTTTATTTTATTTATGTTAAATTTTTATTTTATTTAATTAACATGAAATTATTTTTTTAATTAACATTAATTTATTTTATGTTAATTTAATGTTATTTTATTTTCATTATTTCAGTATTTTTTTAATTAATGTTAAGTTATTTTATTTAATTAACATTAAATTATTTTATGCTAAATTGATACTATTTTATTTTCATTATTTTGCCTACATTAATTTTCCACTTTGCCATTCTCAAGATAATTTAATTAATTGAAATTCATTATTGTTCCTTAATTTTTTATAGTTATATTACTTCAATTTCCGGAATAGATTTGGGTCAATTTGTTTTCCTGGTTATGATGTTTAATTCTCTAATGGAATTACCCATAATCCCTTGTTAATTCCCTCAGGGATTACTATAACCTCTGGAATCTATGTTTTCTCAAAGAGCCTATTATTCTCAACTCAATTTGGCAACCAATCAGGATGCTCATTGTCGATATCCTTTCAAACAGCCTATTAATCCCAATCCCGATTTTCAACCAATAAGGGCTCATTGACCTATGGTATATATAAGATCGTTATCTTCCTGGATCTACTGATATATTCCTGGATCAGTGATATTGCCGATTTGAGATTCTTTTACTGCCGACTTCTAGTAAGTATTTTATTGTATTTTCTGTAATTTAGCTTTTCTGATCAAATAAGTTAATTTCGATTGTATTTTACTGAGTGCAATTTGGTTCATAAATTACATTTAGATCGTACAAATAATGTTTCTATTCTTTGTTTAAATAACCAAAAATTTGTTATTTTATCCATTAATAAGTGAACCCATGCACACTTCCAAATTTACAGTACATATTTATAAGCCAGTTTAGTTAATCGAATATTCTGGAAGTTCTTATCATTAAAGGGTGAATAACTAACTGAAAGTTTCTAATCTATTAAAATTTCTTTTATATTATATTATGGATAATGTTAGGGTATAATGTTAAAGTAAAAGAACCCGAATATACCTAAAGTTCCATTTTTAATCCAAATTTCGTTGGGTATCATTTCCAGTGATTATAGAGATATTATATTAATTGCGTTATTTTACTTTTGCTATTCCTATAGCAAAAGTACCATAAAAGCAAGAAACCAATACACGAATTTTGTAAAACTTTCCATCACATCTATCTACAAAATTTCTGAAACATGATAATCTGAAACGTTTTAGAATCCGTTGAGAAAACTGTGGCCAAAATATACTGAACACCTTAAATACCGTTGTTTAAAACTTTAACGAACAGAAAATCCATTTTTCTGATATGTTGATTTACTTTTTAATTTTTCTTATAACGATAGGCAACAGAACCCGAATAGACCTCCGCTATTGTGTTCCTTTTATTTTGAAGTTAATATTCCTTTCACAACTTAACTATTTTCTTAGAAACGTTTTGACTCATATTTTATGTTAGATTTCTTAAGTATTCATAGTTTTTCCGAATATTTTTATCGGTAAAGTAAGAACATTAAAGTTGTCTTAAATCTTTCCCCCTCTAAACCGTTAAGTTTTGTATGTATTTAAAGACAGGCGCATTTCGAGTTTTGGCAACTTCTGATATTTCTCTCGTGAAAGGTATTTTTATTTTTCTATAATTAGGCATTAAAATATGACTAAAGGGGATTTTTCTGGTTTATATTATTAACTTTTTTTAAAAATTCACTGAAGTTATTAAGAATCTTGTTACTTTTTTGCAATAAAATATTATGGTTTAAAAACCAGCAGGTATATATAAATAGGAGGTATATTGATTTTTATTATTAAAATTACTGAATGAGTTATAGAAGTAAACTAAAGTAGTATCGACCGTCAAATATCCTTATACCAGTATTCTTTTGCATTTTCAAAATGCAGAAGGAGAAATATACCAAGTCCAGTGTTTGTTAAACACTGTTTCGGTCCTTCGTCAGATATACACGCAGATACCTAATTTAAAAACTTGGTAGCTTACCGAACTAGAGATTCTTCCTCAAAAAATACCGCTTTGCATCCAATTTTTGTTGCATACGCTTTCAGGAAGAAATCTTTTCCTTCTGCTTTAATTTATGATTAGTGCAACCCAGTTACAAACCCTTGTATTTATTATAGCATTAAAGCTTAATTGGCATCAGTTATACAAGTGCTGGTCAACCCGTTTTGAAATACGGACCATTTTTTTTTTACTTAATTTGAAAACCGCTGACTATTTCAATTTTTGTAATTGAGGTCATGGACCACAAAAAAAATTATAATCGTGTGCACATATACTTTATATAATAATAACGTTTTTTAATGGTTGTAACAGGCATACACTATTAGCAACTTTAACCATATTGCTTTATGAGACCAACTAATTCGGCCACATTGGGGAAAGAGCCCATAAAATTCCTTACGGAAGTCGAACCTGGTTTTTCCCCTCGGTGCGTGGAGGATGATACCTATATCCACTTGCCATGAGTGCCAGAAACGTTTTTTGTAGTACAATAATATATACCCATACTCTCAATTTCTGTGGATAACAAGGCTGGGAACCACTACTTTACAGCAATTATATAATTTACTTAAGAGGACGGGTTCAAATCCGTGCTGTTTTTGTATTCTCTGTCTTGTGAATCCCTCTCGGCCCCACGTCTAGCCTTTCTTTGATGCACTGGTTGCCTATCAATGTTAAAAGCCCCATAACCGAATTACAGACTGGGTTAACCGAATCATTCATCGCTGGCTCAATTGCATCGCCATCAAAGTAATTTTTAATTTCCCTTTCGAATTTTAGAAAAAAAATTATTGTTAAAGTAGTAAATAAATTATCCTAGAGTTTATCGAGGATGGAAGTGAAAGTTTCGACTCCTAAATCTGCTAACGTAAATTAAACAAAACTCGATTCTCGTTTTATTGTTTCTGGAGGTCTTGACTTATGCATGATTAAAGATAATTTGCAATTCTGGTTTTATTAAACGTTCTTAGAATTTTTATACTTTTCTATTCTGTATAAGCTGCTGACTAGAAGTGGACTCCATTCATGGCTTCACTTTCGAAGAATATGCTTATCTAATCGTGGACACGTTGTCCTCAATGATTTGTACATGCACCTGCATTGTGTTCTTCTCTTTGCCAACCAACATTACACATCAAAATGCACTTACTTGGGAAGTGTTCACTCAATAGTTCAATACAATTTTTTTTAAAAAAAAGATATGAGACTTTTAGAATTCTACGAAAAGACTCATTTCTTTTTATAAAAAACTAACGAATACAATGAACGCTTTAAAATGTTATTGCTTATAATTTATTTCGATAAAAGACTTGAAAAAGCTTTTTATAATGGTAATGAAAACTTTTAATTTCATTTAAAAAAGATATTGTTTTAAGTGAACAAAGTATTAATCAGCTTTACTAACAGTTCGGTTATTTTTTTCTTTTATTCTAGAGATAAGAATTTGGATTTGCCTTTGGTGTTGTAACTTTTCGGAAAGATGCCTGCGATTATCGAAATTCCTCTCAGAGATTCAGACGAAGTAATCGAGATACGTAGTGATAAACTTCCAGAGGGCACGGAAGTATTGGAAATTCTTCGACACGAAGAGGCTCCCCTTCGTTCATGGATTGATCTTGCTATTGAATACCATCGCCAAGGAAAACAAGAGGAATTCAGGGACATATTGGAAGCTTCAAGAAGGGATGCAGGCTTAATATATGTGGATGTTCAAAATGACCAGATGCGATCCCTGGATATTCTGGCCGCTTACTATGTACAGCAAGCAAATAAGGAAAGAAACAGAGAGAAAAAAATAGAGCTCTTTAGAAAAGCAACGTTGCTTTACTCTGCAGCTGACAAGATCATAATGTATGATAAACAACACCTTCTGGGACGAGCTTACTTTTGTTTTCTGGAAGGAGACAAGATGGAACAAGCTGAGACGCAATTTAATTTTGTCCTCGCTCATACCCCTGACAGCGTTCCAGCTTTGCTCGGAAAAGCTTGTATATTATTTAACAAGAAAGATTACACAGGAGCTCTTGCGTTTTACAAAAGAGTCCTTCGCACCAATCCTAAATGTCCGGCTGAAGTGAGAATAGGAATTGGACACTGCTTTTACAAAATAGGGAATCATTATAAAGCAAGGTTGGCCTTTGAACGAGCCCTACAGTTAGATCCAAGATGCTTAGGAGCCTTAGTAAGTTTGGCTGTCATGCAATTGAATGAAATGACACGAAAAAGCATTAGAAATGGAGTACAGATGCTAGCTGAAGCATATAGCGTTGACTCCAAGGATCCGGTGACACTTAATCATTTGGCTAATCATTTTTTCTTTAAAAATGAATATGCTAAGGCACAACAGCTTGCACTCCATGCTTTCCATAATACTGAAAACACAGCTATGAGAGCCGAGAGTTGCTTTCAACTAGCCAGGATTTTCCATGCTCAAGAAGATTATGATCACGCTTTTCAGTATTATTATCAAGCAATCAAATTCGCCCCCTCATTCTTGCTTCCTTACTATGGAATGGGACAGATGCATTTATACAAAGGAGATAAAGCAAAATGCCTCTCGATGTTTTGAGAAAGTTCTTCGAGCTGAACCTGGTAATTATGAAAGCATGAAGATCTTAGGATCCCTGTATGCACAGTCTGCATGCCCATCTAAGCGTGACCAAGCAAAGACTTATCTGACCGCGGTAACAGAACGCTTTCCAAATGATGTCGAAGCATGGATTGAACTGGCTCAACTTCACCAAAATTCAGATACCGAAGGCGCCTTGTCGGCGTACATAACAGCTATTCGCATATTACAAGAGGAAGTAAGAGCTGATGTTCCACCAGAAATTCTCAACAATGTTGCTGCGCTTCTTTACAGTTTAGGAAATCTTAAAGATGCTAAGCAATACTATGAAGCATCATTGAAGAGGTCTCACATCGAAAGCCACCAGGACCGGCCCTATTATAATTGCATTTCACTGACAACATTCTATAACCTAGCCCGTCTGTACGAGACTCTCCTTGAATTTGATAAGGCTGAAAGGATTTACAAAAACATAATCAGAAAGCATCCTCGCTATGTCGACTGTTACCTTCGCTTGGGGTGTATGGCTAGAGACAGAGGACAGACATACGAAGCGACAGACTGGTATAAAGAAGCGCTGTCCATTAACCAGGATCATCCTGATGCATGGTCACTAATTGGTAACCTTCACCTAGCAAAACAGGAATGGGGTCCATCTCAAAGGAAATTCGAACGTGTTCTTGGACAAAAGGAGACAAGCAATGACACTTACTCTTTGATTGCCTTAGGTAATGTCTGGTTGGCGACTCTTCACTATCCAAAACGTGACAAAGAAAAGGAGAAAAGACATCAAGACAGAGCGTTATCAATATATGAACGAGTTTTACATACAGATCCAAGCAATGTATGGGCTGCTAATGGAATTGGAGCTGTCTTAGCCCATAAAGGCTACTTCCCAGAGTCCAGAGATATATTTGCCCAGGTTCGAGAAGCAACAGCTGATTTTTGTGATGTCTGGATGAATATCGCGCATATTTACGTGGAACAGAAACAATATGCTGCTGCTATTCAGATGTACGAGAGTTGCTTGAAGAAGTTCTTCAAATATTATGATGCGGAAATCCTCATGTATCTGGCTAGAGCTTACTTCAAATGCGGCAAACTGAAGGAATGTAAACGTACATTATTAAAGGCAAGAATGGTCAATCCTCACGATACTGTTTTGGTGTATAACATTGCTCTGGTACTTCAGCTAATGGCAACACAAACATTGGAGAGCGATAAGAGTAACTTGAAGGCAGTTCTTTGTTCCGTAAATGAACTGAAATTATCACGGAGGTATTTCCATTATCTGAGCATTCATGGAGAGAGAATGAAATACAATCTTGCTCAGGCTGCAGTGGAAGTAAGGAGATGTCAAGACTTGTTAAGTCAAGCACAGTACCATGCTGCACGAGCGCGTCGGTTCGACGAAGAAGAGAGAGAATTTCGACAGAAACAAGAACGGGAACGAGAAGCACTTCGTCAAAAATTGATGGAAGAACAAAAACGTGCCGAAGAACTGCAGTTCCGGCAGAAGCAAGAATTAATTAAGAAAAGACAGGCTTTCATAGAAAAAAACAAAAGTAAGCTGGTATTTTCTAACGTGGCTGAAGAAAAGTCCCGTAAAAATGGCAAGAGTAAGAAGACTCAAAATGATTTGAAGGGTGGTTCTGACGAAAACGAAGAACCAAAGAAAAAGAGACGGAAGAAGGATGCCGGTGGTTCAAAAGACTGCCGGAAGCAAAAGAGGAAACCAACAAAGAAAGCTAAGAAAATAGCTGCAAAAGATGCCAACTTATCTGGTAAACAAAAAAGGCGAGTAGTATCAAAAGCTTTCATTTCGTCAAGTGAGGATTCAGACAGCGACAAAGAAAACAATGTAGAAGTGCCACAGAAGAAACCGACTGGAAACCTAAGAAGTGGGTTGGTTCATACAGTGAATCTGAAGAAAGCCAGTACCTAAAGGAAACGGCAATGGATTGTGTGATACAGTCGGATGCCCAGCTCACTTCAAAAAAGAAAAGCATTCTAAAGTTCAGATGAGGTAGTGCGAAAGGAATGATATTGTTCAACGTTCCGATCTATCAATGTTCTCAATTCTGTGTTTCTACAGCACTATAATTCCAGATATTCATATGAAGAACGAAAGTGATGAATGTTCTACTGAAGAAATCGACGATTAATATTCTTACTCGGGAAAGAAAAATTTAAAGCTATGAAAGTTCTGAAAGAGAATTTCCTATCCTGTTAAAAAATAATTCTATTGTAGTGTGTTTTGATTTGGCATAAGAAATAAAAGTTTCTTTCTTCATTTAAATCTGTGTTTTGTCTGTCAAATTGGTGTAATTATTTTAGTTCATTACAATGCAGGTATATCTAAAAATATATAGAAATCTAAAGATCTATCAATATATAAACATAAATACAATAATTAGTTTGGATAATTTCTTAAATTGAAATAATAATTTTTTTTTTTTTTTAACGAAAACACCAGAGTAATTAGAACCTCTGTACTTTGTACCGGCATGGGTTAGAGGTTGGGAAGACAAAAGAAGATATTTGTTGACATTAGCATGATCTCCATAGTGTACTGTTGTTGTTATTTTTATTGTTAAATTTGTTGGTGCATCAGCAACCTGGACGATCACTAACCTCAGGGACACACTGTTCTGAATTGAAGGCACCTTGAGCAACTGGATATTGTGTTCCTCGACATTAACTTCGACATGAATTATGTGCCATACTGGGCAACTACTTTAAAATCTCTGGCCACATCCTAGTTCTCTTTAGGAAACTCATTCCAGCGGCCTATGCATCAGAACCATAATCACTGCATTCTCTGCTCCAGGGGGCTCTCCCGAGGGGGGGGGGTCTCTTCGCCGCATCTTTAGAACCTTTCCTAACAAATCATACTAATTTTACCACTTACGCAGATGATATTAAGTTCTTCCTCATCACAAAATGCTCCCAGTCTATTACTGCGAGCACCAGCCGATGGCTACATCAACCGGAAAATTATGTTCATGCCATTGGGTCTCCATTTACAGAAAGAAAACTTTACAACTCTCTATCACCAAGAAGAAAAATACCCGCGATGCGAACATCATTATAGCGAACTCCCCAGTTAAAAAAAGTCATTCCTTATAAAAAGCCAGATTAACCTACAACTTCCATAACGCGCACCTTCTTATCAAATATAATCTTCGATGCATAATCCCAATTCCTTTATATGCCTACACTATATGGTCCTCAGCATCCTCATCATACCAATCCAGGTTTCTTTCCCTGGAATACTGGGTTTTGAAATAGCTAAATAGGGTTCCCGTGCTAAGACCTACCATCTTTCGTAATCACCTGCCCGGTAAGCAGTGAAGACCGTCTCTTGGACGGAAACATCTGGCCAGTAGGATCGCTTGTGAAATCATCCAGAGAAAGTGCTGGCAAGCTCACATTTATGAACAACGAAGCGAACTGCCCAATAGCAGTCAGCAAACAACTCAACTGACGAAAACGAATCTAATGGAATCATTATTTTCCTGCAAAATATAAGAAGTATTTTGAATAAGCTGCACACACTTCAAAGTGTATTGCTTAACTCGGAGGATGATTGCATATGTTTAGTAGAAACATGACTCCAAAATAACAGGTACATTGATGCCCTTGCTCACTCCTCAGGTTACTATTGCCTTGCAAATGGAAGAGATTATAAATGAGTAGCCCGGGTAATGATTCTGTTCAAAAAAGAATTCACGATAGTCAGCGAACATGAATCGGAAAATTTCGAGGCTATCATTGCCATTTTTGGAACAGAAATGAATAGATTTCAATTATGCTTAATATATCTACCCCCAGAGCATATTAAAATAAACACGACTTTTTACACAGCTTGCCTCAAACGTGAGATCGAATACAGATACACTAGTAATGGGGGTCCTCAATTTGCCATTACCAAAACATCGGGAGGCAAAAAGTGAATTGGACGGTACAATGGAAGCCTTAAATATGAACCAATTGAATACACCAGCAACAAGAGGAACTCAGGGCCTGGATTTGACTTACTACAACCCTTCAGATATAAGGTTGAAGGAGAACGTTATGAAATTCGCCTCAGATTATCGACCACTCTCATTATGAAGCCATCGAGGCATCCGACAATCTGTAGGCATTCCAAAATGAATAAAAATGGTAATCTTTTGAACAAAATATATCAAAAATGACGACATTGTAAAACACCTTGCCGAATACAACTAGCAAAATCTTTACCTCTCGAACACCGATACTACCTTAACAACTCTCACAATCACTTTTACATATAGCGCATGAAGGAGCTTCTAAGGAACTAAAAGTGTCAGAGAGGACAAACCCTTTTTTGAAAATTATTTTCAAAAAAAAAAAAAAAATTGTACAGGAAATTGAAAAGAACAGGGCATCCAGAGGACCACATCTGGTACAAGCATGAGAGATCACATTTCATGAAGGCTACGAAACAGGCACACCTTGAAATGATTATAACAAAATTAAAAAATGGGCAAAGAATTGCCAACAAAAAAAGCTACATGCATAAAATTTCTGAGAAAACCTTTAAAGATTGGGCTGGATGTAATCAAGAAAATTAAAGACATTATGACACTAATTAAATTGTGACTAATAAAGAAGATTTGAAGGAAATCAGTATCAGCAGAGACAACTTAAAAAGAGCAATCAACACCCTCCCAAATAAAGCTACAATTGGGCCAGACAAATTCCCACTTTTTATGATTAAAATATGTAGCTCTTTCATCATCGATATATTATTACACGTATTTCAGAGAATAATGGTGGAAGAGGATTTCTCGAAGCTGTGGAAAAGCTAATATTAAAACCTATCTCCACAAAAAAAAACCTAAATCTGTAAAAGATTTCAGACCAATCGCTGTTGGATGCTCTTTGCAAAAAATCTTCGAAAAAATAAATCTGGACATCATCATCCAACATTGCTTCAAACACAGCCCTAAATACCTGCACTCAGTACTACCTCAGAGATGGAACATCACCAACCTCATGGGAACACTACTATGGATCCAGCGATCGCTAAATAACAAGCAACAAGTGGATGTCGTTTTTCTAGATGTGGCAGCCGCATTCCACAACATATCCATCCCAGCACTAATAGTTATTTTGAGGGACTAATTCCTCATTACGGGAAATGTCCTCCATTTGTTTACGAACACTCTTCTGCGCAGACAAATCACAGTAACAAACGGTAACGTGTGCATTACATACCAAGTCGATAAAGGAGTCCACAAGGCGGCGTATTGTCTGCTACACACTTTGCCATAGCCCTCGAACCCTTCTTAGCTGAAAACAGGAAGCAATTCATCACATATGCGGACGATATGAAATTATTTATTACCTCAGAAGACCAGAAATCTGCCAACTGGTTAACGCCAAAAAAAAAAGAACTACAAAAATACCTCGAATCTATCGGGCTACACCTAAATGAAGACAAGACTGCTCAAATGACCACCGCAAATAAAATAAAGTATTCAATAATAATAAAAAGTCGTCCGAGGGGCATGCTGTATGAAGCAGTGTAATTATTGTATAGGGCGTATTCATGTTAAGAACATACCCAGATCCTTGACATAACGTGGCTTCGACAATGCTCCCGCATACACACTGCTTGGATTCACTCCAGTTACTTTTTGCCAGAGTAGAAGTAGCAAGATTATTCCCTAGCTGATTTGGAAGTCTCCTCCTAGATGGTTACCAATAGGTTCGTTTCGGTGCAAGATCTAGCTGCCGGCCCGCGAACATCAGTACACATGTGAACCCTCGAAATATAAGGAAGTCTGGATCTCTCCAAGTCGTTCATTTTAACCTCAAAAGACATCAAGGGATAGTTGACCGAAACTTTGCTCCGGAGAGTAAACATGTGTTCCACTACATCAAGCCTCGAATAAGCAAAGTGGTGGTATTGCACCAGTTCATGATCGTCATCTACTACCTAGATCGAGGAGTTCATTCTCGAAATACGGTTTTCAATAAAATGTTCAAAACTCTTTTTAAACTGGAATACGCTTTTTAGAGGTTCTTTTCCAGAAATATTAATCTTTTTTTTCTCCCAAAAAAAAACAAAATACCGATAGATGCTATGCCCTGTTAATACGAAGAAATAAAAATCCCAGCAAGTTATAATATCAAAAATGAAATAATACTTGACCGTATATAATGTCAGATTTAAAAAATTCCAAAAATTATTATTATGATTAGTTACTTTTTTAATCGACTGTTTCTGTTTAATTTTTATTGTTTAGTTATGTATCAGTATATTCCCTTCTCTCTCGGCTAACTCGAAATCTGTGATCTCCAAAAAATAAAAAAGTAAATAATCATAATAATAATTTTTGGAATTTTTTAAATCTAACATTATATACGGTCAAGTATTATTTCATTTTTCATTGTCTCGCATATGCATCTTCTTTTTCTTCCCACGTTCATATCATATGGGGTCGGCATTCCGTTCCTTAATTCTCTTCCTCCATTCCTTTCTAACCAGGGATTCCTCTCTCCTCCATACTCTCTCTCTTTGAAATCCTCTGCCACCTTTTCCTTCCATCTCAACTTAGATCTCCTCCTCTTCCTCTTCCCTATCACCTCGTCCCTAGATACTCCTCACTTCTTCGTTCCACATGACCAAGTCACCTCAACCTAGATTCCTGTATTTTGTTACTCAGAGCCCCCACCTTAACCGTAACTGTAATGTAGTCATTTTTAACCTGTCCTTCCTCGTCACACCACACATCCATCTTAGTATCCTCATCTCCGCCACTTCCATCTTCTTCTAATGGGCCCTAGTAATCGCCCATGTCTCAGCACCGTACATCAATGCTGGTCTAACCACAGTTTTATACACACTTCCCTTCATTCTACAATTAACTTTCTTATCACACAGCACCCCCACTCATCTTTCTCCAGTTCAACCATCCATATTGCACTTTGTGCTGTATTTCTGCACTAAATCCTCCATCACCCTCAACGTTCGATCGCAGATAATTAAATTTCGAAACAGATGGTAGCTTTTCCTCCTGCAGTTTTATAGAACTCTCAACTTCTCCATTAAATACCATATATTCTGTCTTTGGTCTACCTATCCTCATGCCTCTATCTTCCAAAGCTTTCCTCCGTTCCTCCAATTTGTTCTCTGCCTTTCCTTGGGATGATTCGCACAGTACAATATCATCCGCGAACAGCATACTCCATGGTGCTCTACTCTTCACTTCTTTCACCAACACATCCATTACCATATCAAACAGATATGGGCTGAGAACTGATCGCTGGTGTAGACAAACGGGTGAGACGAGTGGAGCAACCGACAGAGCTGCAATTATTGGATGAAATTGGCCTACGAATTGCTTTGCGGGAAACCTTAAATCGCTTCGGTAGTGAAAGAGGACAATATTTTCGTTTTGCCATAAAAGTAAATCTTCGACGTTTACTGCAGACTGAATATTGGATTATGGGCGGTATGATCAAAACTGTTCCTCATTTTTTTTTATCAGCTTTATACAATACGTGCACCGGGTTGCTCTAGAAATTATCGAATTCTACCATTTATGTGTTAATGACCAGCAAGATTGAAGAAAGTTACAAATGGTTTCTTTCAAGATTTGAATGATTTTGCCGAATGAAAAGAAATTGAACTGAAGCCACAGACAATATTAACTGATAGAGAATTAGCTGCAATAAACGCTTATAAAAGTGAATTTCTTGATGCGTTGAACAAAGTTTGTTTCTTCCACTTCGGGGAGCGTGGTTGATTCAAGCGAGTGGATTGGCATCGAGATGCCAATCCACTCGCTTGGATCTAACGAAGAGTTTTACGTTGATGCTGGGCCATTTGTTTGCCTTGGCGTCTATTCTGTCTGATGAAATTCTAGAAGCATTTAAAGTCCAGAAGCCCCATTTCGCAAGGAAAAAAAAAAGATAATGATGTCATTGAGTTGTTCGAAAACAAATATATTTGTTTCCACCAATTTGTTGTCTGTGTATAACTCCATAGAACTAGGATTTCCACGTACCCAAAATATCGTTGAAGCTTGGCACAGAAGATAACATAATTGGACGACTGTACATTAGCATCTGTTATATCATCGAAGAATTTCAGAAAGAACAGCGGCAGGTACAGATGACTAAGTTGAATGCATGGTGAACCATTTCCAGCACCGAAAAAGGCAAAAATCGATCGAGAAGCGAGAATTTTGATGATTGTGAATGACCGTGGAAATCGATCTGTGATGAATTACCTTCGCCCAATTGTTCATAATGTTTCATTCTAATTAATAATATTGTTAAATTAAGTTAATTTAGGTTTTAGTAAATTACAATTATATATGTTATTCATAAATATTATATTTATTTATGTAATTTCTCAAAAAACGTGCAATTGTAATGTATGTGTTTCACACAAACCGAAAACCAGTGTAAATATAAAAATAACGAATAAAATTAAGTTTTAAATTTACATTTGAGGCCCTTTTTCTAATTATTGCCATATGCACAAGTAGAATATTTTAATATGAAGTGAATATGAAAGAATGGGAGATCGAAATAAACATATTTAAACGCAATGAATGAAGTACAACTGGAAAAAAACTATAAATAAATAATTTCTTACAAATGTACAAGTTAATGGAATTGCATCATTTCTGTACATAGCCATAGAGTTAAAGACAAAATCGCGGATAACGGTATTTATCTCTTGGTCGAACGTTAGCTGAAGCCTTAGCTTTAAATCTTAACAAAGCCTTAAAATCTTTCATTATTTATCAAAAATTAATAGTAAAATTATAATTTACCCGAATACAGATTTTGAAAAAATATTGGGTTTTTGAGCATCCCCGATTGATCTAAAAGTAAAAACCTTCGATGACGCAACTGAAGGTACAGTAATATTCTGTGAAATTTCCCTGTGAAATGAAAAATTACCTTCAGATTAAATCTACATGTCCCTGCGATAACCAAAACTAACGAGCATGGAATTGCTATTACAAATGAGAAAAAAAGTCTCATCGTCAACTTTAACGAGCGAACCCATCTGAACTCTCATTAGAAATGAAATCATCGGAATATTTGATTTGCAAGTCATTGCCAAAATCATATCATATGAAGGCTGCCTTGGATATCATCATTGATACAAAGTTAAGTTTCAGTCGGCAAAACATTAATGCAGCATGGAAAGGCCAAAGATATGTGGATAACTGTGTGGAACAGGAAACAGTATCTATGAACACAGTAAAATAATCATTAACTATCCAACTCTGCATTCTAATATATGGCTCTGATATCAATGATCACGAAATTTGCAGTCAATAATAACGAAATTCCACAACTATCAGATTACAGTAGTTTAAATTTAATGATGTTCATAAGTTTACTGCGTTTCATTTAGATTCAAGGATTTTTCTGGTGCACTGAAGATCGAGATCTGAGTATTCGACTTGAAGGCTTGAGCTAATGTTCAACCTAGAAATAAATACCGTTATCCGCGAATTTGTCTTTTAGCAATCAGAACTTTCAATTGCTGAAATAAATACACTACGTCCTTAATCACGATTGAAAGTCTTCTATCCGCCAAACAAGTCCACAATTTTCCAAATTTATTGCATTTTGTATATATGTATATATATATATATTTTTAATAGATTTGCGTATAAACACAATGCTGTACATTCGTTGGTACGAAAAATGTTTTGAACTTCCCTTCGCTCGTTTACAGTTGATATTTGTGCATTTATTTGTTTCGAAAATTAATTTTTATTGATATTAATATCTCTGGGCTGTATCGTTTCATATCATTGTACCAAAGTCAGGAAAGCCATTAGTAGAAATATGTAGACGATTAAAGTTGATCTCGTGTAGGTGAGAAAGGTATAAACTTTTAGAAAATACTATTTAATTTATAAGATCTTTGGAATTTCTGTGTCGTCCATTCGGTCTCATTCTACAAAGAGGAATTACAATCTCGTTTCATGAGTGCAGTTTTGGGCTCCTTAACTGGTTAAATCTCCGAGCCAAATTTCCCTACACGGGAAGTTTAACACTAAAAGTGTTAGACTATTTAACATTTCAAATTTTGAAATGTTAAATAGTCTAAATATTTAAACACATACAACGTTTGGAACAGCTGTTAAATCGACTATTAGTGTATTAACAGAAGAAGAATTATACCTGGATCCCTCACTTAGAGCGATTTTACTTTTGTTTTGTTTTGGTTTTCAAAAGAGGAACTTTTTCGTCGAGCGGGGATATAATTTCCGGTTTGCATGCTGTATCTGTCAAGGAACTTATTACGAAAATCTCAATGTTCCCGAAATATGAATCAAAATGGAGATTTTTCTGCATTTGACTTCATATATATATGCCTTTCGTTACTTAATTTCTGTGTCAGTCTTTGATCATATGTCACGCATTGAAAATTACTAGTTACGTTTTTTGCTCTACATATTTTAAAGCAATTTTTCGTTCATTATGTATTCAAAAAGACCATCTTCAACTCTTTATGCTGCTAAGAGGAAATGTATTAATTTAGAACCGAAATTGTAGCGCTTAAGCTTGAAAAGGGTCATCAATGTCGCTAATTTAATGGAATTGGATGAGTCTATTATGCATGCTATAAGGATATATAAAGACGAAATAAAGAAGTTTTATTATAACCCAGAAGTAGTGTGAGTATTTCTTTTAAATGAATGCCCAGAAGAGCTTTTATTTCTCGCAAGGAAAAGTCCACACTTGAGTTTAAGCTGGCACAAGAAATCCTTACCATTTGCTCTTTTTTTTTTTTAAATCAGATGTGAAAGAGGATTTTAAGTTGAAATTCATGATAGTATATCACAGAGAAAATTCAAGGACTCATATATAAAGATCTCCCTTACTGTTGCGTGACGATCAAATAAGATGGTGGGGAAAAGATCGAAGATTGGATTACTTCTTATTTTTACCTTGCTGGAGAGAAATATTCAAAAAATAAAATCCCACACAATGTGTTGTTACTTCTCGCCAAAGCCTCACGTTAACCCATTCAACTTAGACGAAAATCCGATAAAATTAGAGTGAATTTCTCCCAACTTATAACAGTAGCCTTGATTTGATCTATGGATCAAGGCGAAATATACACATTTGAGGAGACCGATTTAAAGAAATCCAATTCTTTCACAAGGAAAAGAATTCTCACCACAAAATTCAACATCACGTAAAACATTAACAATATTGGAGAATCTTTGGAGTGAAATCAAATGTTTAACGTTGGATGTAGTTTGTAGAAAATATGGATGTAAATATCTTTATTTTCCAAGGCTCTGTTGAACAAACAGCTGTAATAATGCATATTGCTGAACTTTCACAAGATATGGCTTTCAATGAGGTCGAAGATGTAGATGACAGAGTTGTTAAATTTGCATTATGCTGCTCTTTCAAATGAAGTCTTACTTTAATTGAAAAGAACGATAATAGCTCCGAATTATAAGGAAGAATAAGATTGTGAAAGACAGATCACTCTCCGGTGAAATTTCAACTACAAAGCCAAGCGAGTTTTCACTTTTACGATGCGTACTCAGTTAGTTATTGAAGGGCTGGTGCATGGATTCGCTATTTTTTTATCAGAGTACTGAATCAATGTACTGAGTGTTGCAGGGAAATTTATAGGCAGAGTTAAAGTTCTAGTACTATGCAAAGTGCAGTCGCCAAATTGTTTGGAAACAGTCCATTATCGACACCAAGCACAAGCACAAGGTGTCGATAATGGACTGTCGATAAGTGGAACACAATGATATAATGCATGCATGCAGGAAAAGCAATGAGGCTGCTTCCAATACAGACTCAAAATAAATCCATGCAATAATTTCGTATTTTTGGTGAGATTTTAACGATATTTTCTCTTGTTTTTAGTTTAATTTTATAATATTGGTTATAAGTAAATATTCCGATTTTTGTAAGGTTTTATACATGTGCAGTTATCGCAAAACAATACTTTAGAAACTGAACTACAGATGAAAGTTTTTAATTATTTCATAAACAAATTGATTAAATCAATGAACCCGTTTTAAACTGATGTAGATTTTTGGAAAACTAATACTTTGCACAGAAGATCTTTTGAGAGACTCATTTTCTAAACTTGATGTATCTATTGAAGTTTTAAACCCATTGGTGAAACGTATAATGATATTTCTACACTGTATTTATTTTTATGTAACATGTATGTATTTTGTAGGCAATAAATTGAATAATGTATATATAGTCTTCTATGCATTACAGTTAATTCCAGGTATTATTAAGCAATTCTATTGTGTAGGATTTTTTGTAATACTTTTACAAAATAAAACAAATTCACTAAAAGACTACAGCTCATATGGTTTAATCAGTATTAATCATAGTCCAAATGAATTCATTATAACTGCATAGGTTTACCCGAAGCAAAAGTCTAGTAAAAGCCGAAAATTTTAAGTCCTGAATTCGAAAAATAATTCTTTCATTATAATGAATTCACGCACTGCTGGATTTATTTATGGCAAACTTTTCTACTCTAGTAATGTTCTTACTCTTCTGGAATTTGATTTTATTAGCAGACAGCCGAAGCCTTTAAAATCAAAAGGATGACTAAAGGGTCCAATACCCTATAGCAAGAAGTTGTCATCTGCTCGAAATCCACATTTCAGAACGTACCACAAATAAATAAACTACGACCTGGGACCCAGCCATTGAACAGTTCATTGACATTGGGAAGAACAGTTGTTGATTAAGTTAATTTACTAATAGATAAACTGATCGCTTTTAGAAATAATTTCATTAAGTCCCTATTTATGAGTTACTAATTATACGTTTCTGTCAGAAGACAGTCATATTTAAATACAAAGTACAGCATAAGGGTAGACGTAACCACAGGGATACGTACCAACTGTGAAGTGCTACACTTAGGGTGCTACAAAATGAAAAAGACCTGGGAGTAATTGTGCAGACAGATATGAAATTTTCAGAGCAGTGCAAACAGGCGGTTAGAATAGGTCAAGTGGTATGGTTAATGATATACAGGAATTTTGCTGGTAGGAAAAAGGAGTTGATTATCCCTTTCTATAAGGCAATGGTTAGGACACGCCTTGAGTACTGCGTACAGGTCTGGTGGCTCATTTTTCGACGGGTGAAGAGTTGCTTGAACTAGTACAAAGAAGGGCAACAAGATTTTTGGGGGTTCTCTTCCCAAGAAAGACTTAAGTTCTACGAACTGCAGGCGTCTGATTGAGGTGTATGAAGATTTGAATGGATTGGGGGGCCCAAATCTGAAAGGATCCTTCCTCTGGCTCAGATTAACAACGTGAGGGGCCATAAATTCAAATTGAGGAAAGACAATTGTAGAATGAATATATGTGCGGAAATATGCTTTTGTCCAGCCAGCGGGTAGTTGATTGCTGGAACAATTTGATAGCTTAAATAAATTCAAGCAGGAACTGCACAAAGGTTTACACGAATTGGATATGTGATTTTTTTTTTTTTTTTGTTGTTTTTCTTTTGACTGAGGCTACATAAGCTTACTTTCTTGCATCTGATGCCTCCTCTACTGCTGCTATTACTGTTTAATGATTTGGAAATTCCTAACATTTTATTGCCATTAACTATTGCTAAAGCTAATCCTACATTGCTGAAAACTGTAAACTGAACTACGTATATTTTAAAATATTCTGCCCCATCCCAAAAAAAAAATCCTGTTCAGAATGGACAATCGATTCACGAAAATAGCTGAACCGATTAACCCGCGCAACATTACAGAGAGAAGATATTAACATTTTAAAAGCCAAAAGCGCAGACTAACATATAATTTAATGTTATTTTATTTATGTTAAATTTTTATTTTATTTTATTTATGTTAAATTTTTATTTTATTTAATTAACATGAAATTATTTTTTTAATTAACATTAATTTATTTTATGTTAATTTAATGTTATTTTATTTTCATTATTTCAGTATTTTTTTAATTAATGTTAAGTTATTTTATTTAATTAACATTAAATTATTTTATGCTAAATTGATACTATTTTATTTTCATTATTTTGCCTACATTAATTTTCCACTTTGCCATTCTCAAGATAATTTAATTAATTGAAATTCATTATTGTTCCTTAATTTTTTATAGTTATATTACTTCAATTTCCGGAATAGATTTGGGTCAATTTGTTTTCCTGGTTATGATGTTTAATTCTCTAATGGAATTACCCATAATCCCTTGTTAATTCCCTCAGGGATTACTATAACCTCTGGAATCTATGTTTTCTCAAAGAGCCTATTATTCTCAACTCAATTTGGCAACCAATCAGGATGCTCATTGTCGATATCCTTTCAAACAGCCTATTAATCCCAATCCCGATTTTCAACCAATAAGGGCTCATTGACCTATGGTATATATAAGATCGTTATCTTCCTGGATCTACTGATATATTCCTGGATCAGTGATATTGCCGATTTGAGATTCTTTTACTGCCGACTTCTAGTAAGTATTTTATTGTATTTTCTGTAATTTAGCTTTTCTGATCAAATAAGTTAATTTCGATTGTATTTTACTGAGTGCAATTTGGTTCATAAATTACATTTAGATCGTACAAATAATGTTTCTATTCTTTGTTTAAATAACCAAAAATTTGTTATTTTATCCATTAATAAGTGAACCCATGCACACTTCCAAATTTACAGTACATATTTATAAGCCAGTTTAGTTAATCGAATATTCTGGAAGTTCTTATCATTAAAGGGTGAATAACTAACTGAAAGTTTCTAATCTATTAAAATTTCTTTTATATTATATTATGGATAATGTTAGGGTATAATGTTAAAGTAAAAGAACCCGAATATACCTAAAGTTCCATTTTTAATCCAAATTTCGTTGGGTATCATTTCCAGTGATTATAGAGATATTATATTAATTGCGTTATTTTACTTTTGCTATTCTTATAGCAAAAGTACCATAAAAGCAAGAAACCAATACACGAATTTTGTAAAACTTTCCATTACATCTATCTACAAAATTTCGGAAACATTATAATCTAAAACTTTTTAGAATCCGTTGAGAAAACTGTGGCCAAAATATACTGAACACCTTAAATACCGTTGTGTAAAACTTTAACGAACAGAAAATCCATTTTTCTAATATGTTGATTTATTTTTAATTTTTCTTATAACGATAGGCAACAGAACCCGAATAGAACTCCGCTATTGTGTTCCTTTTATTTTGAAGTTAATATTCCTTTCACAACTTAACTATTTTTTTAGAAACGTTTTGACTCATATTTTATGTTAGATTTCTTAAGTATTCATAGTTTTTCCGAATATTTTTATCGGTAAAGTAAGAACATTAAAGTTGTCTTAAATCTTTCCCCCTCTAAACCGTTAAGTTTTGTATGTATTTAAAGACAGGCGCATTTCGAGTTTTGGAAACTTCTGATATTTCTCTCGTGAAAGGTATTTTTATTTTTCTATAATTAGGCATTAAAATATGACTAAAGGGGATTTTTCTGGTTTATATTATTAACTTTTTTTAAAAATTCACTGAAGTTATTAAGAATCTTGTTACTTTTTGCAATAAAATATTATGGTTTAAAAACCAGCAGGTATATATAAATAGGAGGTATATTGATTTTTATTATTAAAATTACTGAATGAGCTATAGAAGTAAACTAAAGTAGTATCGACCGTCAAATATCCTTATACCAGTATTCTTTTGCATTTTCAAAATGCAGAAGGAGAAATATACCAAGTCCAGTGTTTGTTAAACACTGTTTCGGTCCTTCGTCAGATATACACGCAGATACCTAATTTAAAAACTTGGTAGCTTACCGAACTAGAGATTCTTCCTCAAAAAATACCGCTTGGCATCCAATTTTTGTTGAATACGCTTGCAGGAAGAAATCTTTTCCTTCTGCTTTAATTTATGATTAGTGCAACCCAGTTACAAACCCTTGTATTTATTATAGCATTAAAGCTTAATTGGCATCAGTTATACAAGTGCTGGTCAACCCGTTTTTAAATACGGACCATTTTTTTTTACTTAATTTGAAAACCGCTGACTATTTCAATTTTTGTAATTGAGGTCATGGACCACAAAAAAAATTATAATCGTGTGCACATATACTTTATATAATAATAATGTTTTTTAATGGTTGTAACAGGCATACACTATTAGCAACTTTAACCATATTGCTTTATGAGACCAACTAATTCGGCCAAATTGGGGAAAGAGCCCATAAAATTCCTTACGGAAGTCGAACCTGGTTTTTCCCCTCGGTGCGTGGAGGATGATACCTATATCCACTTGCCATGAGTGCCAGAAACGTTTTTTGTAGTACAATAATATATACCCATACTCTCAATTTCTGTGGATAACAAGGCTGGGAACCACTACTTTACAGCAATTATATAATTTACTTAAGAGGACGGGTTCAAATCCGTGCTGTTTTTGTATTCTCTGTCTTGTGAATCCCTCTCGGCCCCACGTCTAGCCTTTCTTTGATGCACTAGTTGCCTATCAATGTTAAAAGCCCCATAACCGAATTATAGACTGGGTTAACCGAATCATTCATCGCTGGCTCAATTGCATCGCCATCAAAGTAAATTTTAATTTCCCTTTCGAATTTTAGAAAAAAAATTATTGTTAAAGTAGTAAATAAATTATCCTAGAGTTTATCGAGGATGGAAGTGAAAGTTTCGACTCCTAAATCTGCTAACGTAAATTAAACAAAACTCGATTCTCGTTTTATTGTTTCTGGAGGTCTTGACTTATGAATGATTAAAGATAATTTGCAATTCTGGTTTTATTAAACGTTCTTAGAATTTTTATACTTTTCTATTCTGTATAAGCTGCTGACTAGAAGTGGACTCCATTCATGGCTTCACTTTCGAAGAATATGCTTATCTAATCGTGGACACGTTGTCCTCAATGATTTGTACGTGCACCAGCATTGTGTTCTTCTCTTTGCCAACCAACATTACACATCAAAATGCACTTACCTAGGAAGTGTTCACTCAATAGTTCAATACAATTTTTTTTAAAAAAAAGATATGAGACTTTTAGAATTCTACGAAAAGACTCATTTCTTTTTTAAAAAAACTAACGAATACAATGAACGCTTTAAAATGTTATTGCTTATAATTTATGTCGATAAAAGACTTGAAAAAGCTTTTTATAATGGTAATGAAAACTTTTAATTTCATTTAAAAAAGATATTGTTTTAAGTGAACAAAGTATTAATCAGCTTTACTAACAGTTCGCTTATTTTTTTCTTTTATTCTAGAGATAAGAATTTGGATTTGCCTTTGGTGTTGTAACTTTTCGGAAAGATGCCTGCGATTATCGAAATTCCTCTCAGAGATTCAGACGAAGTAATCGAGATACGTAGTGATAAACTTCCAGAGGGCACGGAAGTATTGGAAATTCTTCGACACGAAGAGGCTCCCCTTCGTTCATGGATTGATCTTGCTATTGAATACCATCGCCAAGGAAAACAAGAGGAATTCAGGGACATATTGGAAGCTTCAAGAAGGGATGCAGGCTTAATATATGTGGATGTTCAAAATGACCAGATGCGATCCCTGGATATTCTGGCCGCTTACTATGTACAGCAAGCAAATAAGGAAAGAAACAGAGAGAAGAAAATAGAGCTCTTTAGAAAAGCAACGTTGCTTTACTCTGCAGCTGACAAGATCATAATGTATGATAAACAACACCTTCTGGGACGAGCTTACTTTTGTTTTCTGGAAGGAGACAAGATGGAACAAGCTGAGACGCAATTTAATTTTGTCCTCGCTCATACCCCTGACAGCGTTCCAGCTTTGCTCGGAAAAGCTTGTATATTATTTAACAAGAAAGATTACACAGGAGCTCTTGCGTTTTACAAAAGAGTCCTTCGCACCAATCCTAAATGTCCGGCTGAAGTGAGAATAGGAATTGGACACTGCTTTTACAAAATAGGGAATCATTATAAAGCAAGGTTGGCCTTTGAACGAGCCCTACAGTTAGATCCAAGATGCTTAGGAGCCTTAGTAAGTTTGGCTGTGATGCAATTGAATGAAATGACACGAAAAAGCATTAGAAATGGAGTACAGATGCTAGCCGAAGCATATAGCGTTGACTCCAAGGATCCGGTGACACTTAATCATTTGGCTAATCATTTTTTCTTTAAAAATGAATATGCTAAGGCACAACAGCTTGCACTCCATGCTTTCCATAATACTGAAAACACAGCTATGAGAGCCGAGAGTTGCTTTCAACTAGCCAGGATTTTCCATGCTCAAGAAGATTATGATCACGCTTTTCAGTATTATTATCAAGCAATCAAATTCGCCCCCTCATTCTTGCTTCCTTACTATGGAATGGGACAGATGCATTTATACAAAGGAGATAAAGAAAATGCTTCTCGATGTTTTGAGAAAGTTCTTCGAGCTGAGCCTGGTAATTATGAAAGCATGAAGATCTTAGGATCCCTGTATGCACAGTCTGCATGCCCATCTAAGCGTGACCAAGCAAAGACTTATCTGACCGCGGTAACAGAACGGTTTCCAAATGATGTCGAAGCATGGATTGAACTGGCTCAACTTCTTCAACATTCAGATACCGAAGGCGCCTTGTCGGCGTACATAACAGCTATTCGCATATTACAAGAGGAAGTAAGAGCTGATGTTCCACCAGAAATTCTCAACAATGTTGCTGCGCTTCTTTACAGTTTAGGAAATCTTAAAGATGCTAAGCAATACTATGAAGCATCATTGAAGAGGTCTCACATCGAAAGCCATCAGGACCGGCCGTATTATAATGGCATTTCACTGACAACGTTCTATAACCTAGCCCGTCTGTACGAGACTCTCCTTGAATTTGATAAGGCTGAAAGGATTTACAAAAACATAATCAGAAAGCATCCTCGCTATGTCGACTGTTACCTTCGCTTGGGGTGTATGGCTAGAGACAGAGGACAGACATACGAAGCGACAGACTGGTATAAAGAAGCGCTGTCCATTAACCAGGATCATCCTGATGCATGGTCACTAATTGGTAACCTTCACCTAGCAAAACAGGAATGGGGTCCAGCTCAAAGGAAATTCGAACGTGTTCTTGGACAAAAGGAGACAAGCAATGACACTTACTCTTTGATTGCCTTAGGTAATGTCTGGTTGGCGACTCTTCACTATCCAACACGTGACAAAGAAAAGGAGAAAAGACATCAAGACAGAGCGTTATCAATATATGAACGAGTTTTACATACAGATCCAAGCAATGTATGGGCTGCTAATGGAATTGGAGCTGTCTTAGCCCATAAAGGCTACTTCCCAGAGTCCAGAGATATATTTGCCCAGGTTCGAGAAGCAACAGCTGATTTTTGTGATGTCTGGATGAATATCGCGCATATTTACGTGGAACAGAAACAATATGCTGCTGCTATTCAGATGTACGAGAGTTGCTTGAAGAAGTTCTTCAAATATTATGATGCGGAAATCCTGATGTATCTGGCTAGAGCTTACTTCAAATGCGGCAAACTGAAGGAATGTAAACGTACATTATTAAAGGCAAGAATGGTCAATCCTCACGATACTGTTTTGGTGTATAACATTGCTCTGGTACTTCAGCTAATGGCAACACAAACATTGGAGAGCGATAAGAGTAACTTGAAGGCAGTTCTTTGTTCCGTAAATGAACTGAAATTATCACGGAGGTATTTCCATTTTCTGAGCATTCATGGAGAGAGAATGAAATACAATCTTGCTCAGGCTGCAGTGGAAGTAAGGAGATGTCAAGACTTGTTAAGTCAAGCACAGTACCATGCTGCACGAGCGCGTCGGTTCGACGAAGAAGAGAGAGAATTTCGACAGAAACAAGAACGGGAACGAGAAGCACTTCGTCAAAAATTGATGGAAGAACAAAAACGTGCCGAAGAACTGCAGTTCCGACAGAAGCAAGAATTAATTAAGAAAAGACAGGATTTCATAGAAAAAAACAAAAGTAAGCTGGTATTTTCTAACGTGGCTGAAGAAAAGTCCCGTAAAAATGGCAAGAGTAAGAAGACTCAAAATGATTTGAATGGTGGTTCTGACGAAAACGAAGAACCAAAGAAAAAGAGACGGAAGAAGGATGCCGGTGGTTCAAAAGACTGTCGGAAGCAAAAGAGGAAACCAACAAAGAAAGCTAAGAAAATAGCTGCTAAAGATGCCAACTTATCTGGTAAACAAAAAAGGCGAGTAGTATCAAAAGCTTTCATTTCGTCAAGTGAGGATTCAGACAGCGACAAAGAAAACAATGTAGAAGTGCCACAGAAGAAACCGACGGGAAACCTGAGAAGTGGGTTGGTTCATATAGTGAATCTGAAGAAAGCCAGTACCTAAAGGAAACGGCAATGGATTGTGTGATACAGTCGGATGCCCAGCTCACTTCAAAAAAGAAAAGCATTCTAAAGTTCAGATGAGGTAGTGCGAAAGGAATGATATTGTTCAACGTTCCGATCTATCAATGTTCTCAATTCTGTGTTTCTACAGCACTATCATTCCAGATATTCATATGAAGAACGAAAGTGATGAATGTTCTACTGAAGAAATCGATGATTAATATTCTTACTCGGGAAAGAAAAATTTAAAGCTATGAAAGTTCTGAAAGAGAATTTCCTATCCTGTTAAAAATAATTCTATTGTAGTGTGTTTTGATTTGGCATAAGAAATAAAAGTTTCTTTTTCATTTAAATCTGTGTTTTGTCTGTCAAATTGGTGTAATTATTTTAGTTCATTACAATTCATGTTCATTACAATGCAGGTATATCTAAAAATATATAGAAATCTAAAGATCTATCAATATATAAACATAAATACAATAATTAGTTTGGATAATTTCTTAAATTGAAATAATAATTTTTTTTTTTTTTTAACGAAAACACCAGAGTAATTAGAACCTCTGTACTTTGTACCGGCATGGGTTAGAGGTTGGGAAGACAAAAGAAGATATTTGTTGACATTAGCATGATCTCCATAGTGTACTGTTGTTGTTATTTTTATTGTTAAATTTGTTGGTGCATCAGCAACCTGGACGATCACTAACCTCAGGGACACACTGTTCTGAATTGAAGGCACCTTGAGCAACTGGATATTGTGTTCCTCGACATGAACTTTGACATGAATTATGTGCCATACTGGGCAACTACTTTAAAATCTCTGGCCACATCCTAGTTCTCTTTAGGAAACTCATTCCAGCGGCTTATGCATCAGAACCATAATCACTGCATTCTCTGCTCCAGAGGGCTCCCCCAAGGGGGGGGGGGTTCTCTTCGCCACATCTTTAGAACCTTTCCTAACAAATCATACTAATTTTACCACTTACGCAGATGATATTAAGTTCTTCCTCATCACAAAATGCTTCCAGTCTATTACTGGGAGCACCAGCAGATGGCTACATCAACCGGAAAATTATGTTCATGCCATTGGGGACTCCATTAACAGAAAGAAAACTTTACAACTCTCTATCACCATGAAGAAAAATACCCGCGATGCGAACATCATTATAGCGAACTCCCCAGTTAAAAAAAGTCATTCCTTATAAAAAGCCAAATTAAGGATTTGGGTGATAACTGGGACAAAAATCTCACTTTAATGCTAATCGAATGAAAATATATTCGGCTTTTTGAGCAGTAAAACAGGAGACCTACAACTTCCATAACCCGCACCTTCTAATCAAATATAATCTTCGATGCATAATCCCAATTCCTTTATATGCCTACACTATATGGTCCTCATCATACCAATCCAGGTTTCTTTTCCTGGAATACTGGGTTTTGAAATAGCTAAATAGGGTTCCCGTGCTAAGACCTACCACCTTTCGTAATCACCTGCCCGGTAAGCAGTGAAGACCGTCTCTTGGACGGAAATATCTGGCCAGTAGGATCGCTTGTGAAATCATCCAGAGAAAGTGCTGGGAAGCTCACATTTATGAACAACGAAGCGAACTGCCCAATAGCAGTCAGCAAACAACTCAACTGACGAAAACGAATCTAATGGAATCATTATTTTCCTGCAAAATGTAAGAAGTATTTTGAATAAGCTGCACACACTTCAAAGTGTATTGCTTAACTCGGAGGATGATTGCATATGTTTAGTAGAAACATGACTCCAAAATAACAGGTACATTGATGCCCTTGCTCACTCCTCAGGTTACTATTGCCTTGCAAATGGAAGAGATTATAAATGAGTAGCCGGGGTAATGATTCTGTTCAAAAAAGAATTCACGATAGTCAGCGAACATGAATCGGAAAATTTCGAGGCTATCATTGCCATTTTTGGAACAGAAATGAATAGATTTCAATTATGCTTAATATATCTACCCCCAGAGCATATTAAAATAAACACGACTTTTTACACAGCTTGCCTCAAACGTGAGATCGAATACAGATACACTAGTAATGGGGGTCCTCAATTTGCCATTACCAAAACATCGGGAGGCAAAAAGTGAATTGGACGGTACAATGGAAGCCTTAAATATGAACCAATTGAATACACCAGCAACAAGAGGAACTCAGGGCCTGGATTTGACTTACTACAACCCTTCAGATATAAGGTTGAAGGAGAACGTTATGAAATTCGCCTCAGATTATCGACCACTCTCATTATGAAGACATCGAGGCATCCGACAATCTGTAGGCATTCCAAAATGAATAAAAATGGTAATCTTTTGAACAAAATATATCAAAAATGACGACATTGTAAAACACCTTGCCGAATACAACTAGCAAAATGTTTACCTCTTGAGCACCGATACTACCTTAACAACTCTCACAATCACTTTTACATATAGCGCATGAAGGAGCTTCTAAGGAACTAAAAGTGTCAGAGAGGGCAAACCCTTTTTTGAAAATGATTTTCAAAAAAAAAAAAAAAATTGTACAGGAAATTGAAAAGAACAGGGCATCCAGAGGACCACATCTGGTACAAGCATGAGAGATCACATTTCATGAAGGCTACGAAACAGGCACACCTTGAAATGATTATAACAAAATTAAAAAATGGGCAAAGAATTGCCAACAAAAAAAGCTACATGCATAAAATTTCTGAGAAAACCTTTAAAGATTGGGCTGGATGTAATCAAGAAAATTAAAGACATTATGACACTAATTAAATTGTGACTAATAAAGAAGATTTGAAGGAAATCAGTATCAGCAGAGACAACTTAAAAAGAGCAATCAACACCCTCCCAAATAAAGCTACAATTGGGCCAGACAAATTCCCACTTTTTATGATTAAAATATGTAGCCGTTTCATCATCGATATATTATTACACGTATTTCAGAGAATAATGGTGGAAGAGGATTTCTCGAAGCTGTGGAAAAGCTAATATTAAAACCTATCCCCACAATAAAAAAAC
Organism: Mastigoproctus giganteus; assembly: GCF_048544385.1. NCBI lineage: Eukaryota > Metazoa > Arthropoda > Arachnida > Uropygi > Thelyphonidae > Mastigoproctus > Mastigoproctus giganteus. The sequence goes on from NC_143587.1 coordinate 60,538,946, forward strand.
TTAAATCTGTAAAAGATTTCAGACCAATCGCTGTTGGATGCTCTTTGCAAAAAATCTTCGAAAAAATTAATCTGGACATCATCATCCAACATTGCTTCAACCACAGCCCGAAATACCTGCACTCAGTACTACCTCAGAGATCGAACATCACCAACCTCATGGGAACACTACTATGGATCCAGCGAGCGCTAAATAACAAGCAACAAGTGGATGTCGTTTTTCTAGATGTGGCAGCCGCATTCCACAACATATCCATCCCAGCACTAATAGTTATTTTGAGGGACTAATTCCTCATTACGGGAAATGTCCTCCATTTGTTTACGAACACTCTTCTGCGCAGACAAATCACAGTAACAAACGGTAATGTGTGCATTACATACCAAATCGACAAAGGAGTCCACAAGGCGGCGTATTGTCTGCTACACACTTTGCCATAGCCCTCGAACCCTTCTTAGCTGAAAACAGGAAGCAATTCATCACATATGCGGACGATATGAAATTATTTATTACCCCAGAAGACCAGAAATCTGCCAACTGGTTAACGCCAAAAAAAGAACTACAAAAATACCTCGAATCTATCGGGCTACACCTAAATGAAGACAAGACTGCTCAAATGACCACCGCAAATAAAATAAAATAAAGTATTCAATAATAACAAAAAGTCGTCCGAGGGGCATGCTGTATGAAGCAGTGAAATTATTGTATAGGGCGTATTCTTGTTAAGAACATACCCAGATCCTTGACATAACGTGGCTTCGACAATGCTCCCGCATACACACTGCTTGGATTCACTCCAGTTACTTTTTGGCAGAGTAGAAGCAGCAAGATTATTCCCTAGCTGATTTGGAAGTCTCCTCCTAGATGGTTACCAATAGGTTCGTTTCGGTGTAAGATCTAGCTGCCGGCCCGCGAACATCGGTACACATGTGAACCCTCGAAATATAAGGAAGTCTGGATCTCTCCAAGTCGTTCATTTTAACCTCAAAAGACATCAAGGGATAGTTGACCGAAACTTTGCTCCGGAGACTAAACATGTGTTCCACTACATCAAGCCTCGAATAAGCAAAGTGGTGGTATTGCACCAGTTCATGATCGTCATCTACTACCTAGATCGAGGAGTTCATTCTCGAAATACGGTTTTCAATAAAATGTTCAAAACTCTTTTTAAACTGGAATACGCTTTTTAGAGGTTCTTTTCCAGAAATATTTATCTTTTTTTTCTCCCAAAAAAAAGCAAAATACCGATAGATGCTATGCCCTGTTAATACGAAGAAATAAAAATCCCAGCAAGTTATAATATCAAAAAAGGAAATAATACTTGACCGTATATAATGTCAGATTTAAAAAATTCCAAAAATTATTATTATGATTATTTACTTTTTTAATCGACTGTTTCTGTTTAATTTTCATTGGTTAGTTATGTATCAGTATGTTCCCTTCTCTCTCGGTTAACTCGAAATCTGTGATCTCCAAAAAATAAAAAA